>NC_090265.1:1553141061-1553468561 GCF_040414725.1 Anabrus simplex | reverse complement strand
ATGTTTCATTCACACCTGTTACAGTTTAAGAATGGTGGTAAGTGATCCAAGATGCAAACATAATGTGATAATCAGTCCCTCTTTTTAAGAGCGCATCCAAGTTTTACTATTCCTAAATGAGTGACAAAGAAGAGTAATCTCTTCCATTAGAGCTTCCATCAAAGATATCTATTATCTAGTATTGAGTAGCAGATAGGACTAATGTTTTTACTTCAAATGTAGAGAATGAGTGATGTAAAACTACATAATAAGGACTAGCTGACTCACTTGGTACAGAAACATAAAATAAAAATCTTATGGCCTCAGCTATTTTAATTTGACGCCATCTGGTTGCCAGCTTATAAATTTCGACGTTCTGTTTTACTCTAGGCCTACTAGATGGCAGAGTAAATCAAATCTCTCTTGGGCATCTATGGCTGAGTTTTAATTAATTATGTCACGTAAACACCAAATGTGTCACCAGAGATCTTTTACATGCCAAAAACATATGACATGATGTGTACAGTGGACTTTTTTTCCGCCCTTCCAAAATCTGACTACCTCTGCTGGATTTAAACCCACTATCTTGGGATCCAGAGGCTGACACTCTACCACTGATCCACAGAGGCAGCTGGTATAGAAAAAATCTGAATTGACATAATTACTGGCCACTCTACAAACAATGTTACAACTATATTTAGTTTAAAGATATGAAGATATTCATAGGGCTGAATAAAATGAATACAATGAACTGAATAGGTGGTGGTGGTGATGATGACTATTGTTTTAAGAGGACGTACGATTCGGCAACCATCTACAAAAATGTATAGGCTAGAAGAAAAAACTATATACCCACCTGAAATTCATCAGGAAATATATAAGCCCTACTTATTTACTAGTTCATCCAACAATAAAGTGTTGGCAAGCTGAATACAGAATTGCAATTTTACATAATCAATTTGCATCTTCTTTAGGCTTAAACTTAGCACACTATGTGTAGATCAGTAACAAGTAAATGAAGGAGATAAATACCTGAATTTCTTCAGTAGGAATATACTCCTCCACAAACTTTTGTCCTTGGAGCCTTTGAAATAAACAAGTCTTACCGACATTACGGTCACCTTTGATGATAATCTTCACTGAAACCGACAGAAAATAACATAATAATTAATAAATAGTCGAAGTGAGTGGAGGAAGAATTCAATATGGAAATGTTTTTTTGCTAGCAGTTTAACCCTGGAGGCAAGTTGCCATCTATGGCAATAAAAATATTCCCATGAGGAGACAAAAACGGTGTTTTATACTGGGTCATGATAAAAATAGCACAAATTAAGCAAAAACTATTTTTAATGTTACAGAATTACTAAATAACTTTGCACAAACTTGTAAATAATGTTAAAAGGTTTTTTTGACATTAAAAAAATCGGATGTTAAACAAAAATTGATGTTTATTCTGCTTCATCACTAGATTCTTGACTTTCCGTACTGCATTGAACACGTCACTGCTGAGTGTTCTTTGTAGATATGTCACTGGCATACACAGCATCTAGTCTTGGTTTTTCCCTTGGTATTTTTGTATTGCAGTAGGCATCTTCCAGGCCCTTCTAGTTCTTGTAGAGCTAGAGAGGGCTGCTCTTCTTCACACAATCCTAACATTTAGCGAATGTTCTTTTTTTAGCCCCATTGGGAGAGTTTGAATACCGGTCTTGCAAATATCTCACGCATAGCTGTTGGTTACATCTTTCAAATAATGACGCCTTTGAATGTCAAAGTTACCTTTCGCATGCTTGTAAATAATACATAAATTAATTTGAGTATTATTCAAGATAGTAAAAAACAAAGTCATTAGCCAATGGTTGCTTGTGCGAGAAACTGAGTAATGCTCTTTATAAGTCTTTCGATTTCTCTTTTCCTGTTTCTATCCATGATGCGTTGGACTTCACTATATACAAAGGGACTATTTTACATGAAAATCAAACAAAACTGACACATTCTTGGTATATTAACTGAAAAAATAAAGTAAAACTTAACCCATAAACATACATACGTAATGGGGCGCGCCAGGAGTTTTAGACCGGGTCCGTCAAACAATGTACTCAGGCTGAAACTGAGGAGCATGAGGGGTGAATTCTTTACGCACACTGATAATGGATGAGTCTAAGGTATTGAGGGGATGGAACCTAGCGGCCTGCTACGTTAAGAACTATAAACATTTATCTCTGAACTCAGTCGAAAAGACCATGACGCGCCCTCTTCAGGGTTAATTGAAGGTTTTCAGCAATGCAAGGATGGGAAAGGACTAGGATTGGGAATGAAGCAGCTGTAACCTTAATTAAGATACAGCCCCGGCATTTGCCAGGCGTGAAAGTGGGAAACCATGGAAAACCATCTTCAGGGCTGCAGATGGTTGTATTCGAACCTACTATCTCCCAAATATGAAGAGAGTAGCAGACTGGAACATGCAGCAAAACATATGAATTTAAAGAAGAAATAAATCTAGAGGGACAAAAGTAGCTATTCCATGTTAAGCCAGAATTTGCTCTGAATTCTGAAAATTTCTTGAACAGCTAACAATCAGGTAGTCAGGTCATTATTTTTTCATTTCTTCAACCCAACTCCAGCACAAATATAACTTTTCTGAATATTTATCTTTCTTCTGCTATGAATCTTTTTACAATTTTCTGATATGATATTTTTATGAATGGTACTGGGTCTGGAAACTTTTGTTCTTGAAGAATTCACAGACATTCTCTATTCTTGAATGCAGATAACTGCACAGAACCTAGTTATGACTGGTGATGGGAATATGGCTTTGGAAACATTGTCATATTTTACCAGCAGGAATTCAATATACTTGTATATATTTTTCTGTGTGTTTATGTTGAGAAGGAACATCTTTACATTCACCAAGTTCAGCAATGGTTCTCAAGCTAAATCACTTTGTATGCTTAACGCTAGATAATTGAGAGCTTGTTTCCCTACTGGAAAGACTCAACATAATGTCATCAAATTAAATGTCTTAATTTCAAATGATACAGCAGCTATTTTCTTTTGTTCTCCAAGAAAATTAGTTGACAACAGGGAAATTGCTACAATTATCTAAGTGAAGCCTTTGAAAACTACAGAAAGAGAATGCTACAAACTGCCTAAATGATGCCTTCAAAAATTACAGAAAGAGGTTGACACTCTTGCAAGATTAAAAAAAAAAAAAAAAAAAAAAAAAAAAAAAAAAAAAAAGGAACTTTTTAAAACTATTAGGCTCTTAGGCTCTTCAGTCTGTTAAAATTAATTTTAAGAAATAAATCTAGAGGGACAAAAGTAGCTATTCCATGTTAAGCCAGAATTTGCTCTGAATTCTGAAAATTTCTTGAACAGCTATCTGGAAAAAAATAAAAATAAAAAAATAAAATGGTAACAGTATTACACTTGAAAAAGAAACAACTTAATTAAAATAGAATGACATGTTTCGTTCTTGAAAGATCATCATCAGATTCTATCATATCACACTCTGGAACTTATCTTAATGAACTTCTCTTAGAAACAACATGCTGCAAAGACACATCAGCGAATGCAACCTAAACAGAAAAGATCTTTTCTCTAAATCAGGAGTTTATGAACTCAAATGTCAAGAACCCACACCGACACAGATAGGTCTTACGGCGATGATGGGATAGGAAAGGCCTACCAGTGGGAAGGAAGTGGCCATGGCCTTAATTAAGGTACAGCCCCAGCATTTGCCTGATATGAAAATGGGAAACCACAGAAAACCAACACTTCAGGGCTGCTGACAGTGAGGTTTGAAGCCGATGCAAGCTCACAGCGGCGCACCCCTAACCGCACGGCCAACTCGCCCGGTACGCTAAACATCTGGAAAGTGGGTTAGGTTATTCTTATTTGAATTCTCTGAATTTAGGCAGTGTTGTCGCCACTCAAGACGTTTTAGTAGGTTCTTATTTATCACTAAACATAATGTCTTACAAGGTACTTCTTAATTCATTTCTGCATTCTTATTCAAAATCATTAACATGGATTTACTTGCTAATAAACATAACACATAATATAACCAACTTTCAGATTATTTGCGATTTCTCGTGCTTTTTCTTGTAACATTGGCCCACTCTCAATGACTTTATACATTACAAGACACTTTTTTACACCGGACCATGTCATCCTTTCTTTTAAAACAATTCTGCAGACATGGAGAAATCCCTTTTGTATGGTTGTAATATTTTGAGTCCAAGGAAAGAGAGAATGAAATGAGATTTTATTAACAGAAATAAGAGTTATGAAATGAGAGCTACATAGAAATGCTGTAGTATCCATGAAGTTAATTCTTCTGTACATTTCTCTTTCCAAACCTTTCTTAATGGTCGTCGTACGTTCTAGCTACTGGTATATATTCTGAGAAATCTAACTGCCCACGAATACTGCCAGTGACTGTTTACTCACAAGTTGCCTAGGGATTTTCTACCCAGACTGCATCATTCTATTCATAACTCAGATTGTAGAGGTTAGGTAGTAAACTTGAAAAGGAAAAGACTTACAGTATATGCGAGATAAGAAGAAATGTAATAGAAAGTGCCAAAGGACATTCAGTGAGAAAGCTTGCTGAAAAATCCAAGTGCGGGAAAACTCAAACAAACACTACTGTGAAGAAAAGAAATGAAATTTTAAATGAGTGGGAGGAAAATAAGAATCTAGGAGTTAAAAGGAAGTGAGAGTCAAATGTTGCAGAAGTGAACGTTGCCGTATATGAGTAGTTCAAGTGTACTCAAGCATGAGAGAGGGCCAATCTTACAAGAAAATGAGTGAGAAATCGCAAATAATCTGAAAGTCGAGAATTCTGTAGCAAGCAATGGGTGGCTAGATTGTTTTAGAAAACTTCATAACATTACTTTCAAACTAGTCTGTGGAGAAGGTGGTGTTGTGTCTGTGACTAAAGTAGCGGATTGGAAAAATAGGTTAATGAAGAGTAATGAACTGAACGACATTCTGAATGTTGACAAGATTGGTTTGCTCTTTAGGGCGATCCCAAAGAAGCACTAACTTTGCCAAACCAAAGTTGCAAGGTTGGGAAAATATCAAAAGAAAGAATCACCATCAAGTTCTGTTGTAACACACACTGTGAAAAGGAAATTCCTCTAAAAATCTGTAAATCCTCAAGACCAAGGAGCTTTAAAAACATGGCCTTAAATGTTCTTGGTGTTGAATGGCATGCAAATGCAAAGGCATAAATGACATCAGCAGTATTCGAGAATTGGCTCCTAGCTTTGAATTCCAAAATGAAGGCCAGGAACCGTGACATGAATTTGATGCTACATAATGTTACTTGTCATCCAGAAATACGGCTTTCAAATGTAAAACTCTGGTTCCTTTCACCCAATACCACTCATCTTCAGTCATTGGATCAAGAAATCATTAAAGCATTCAAATTAGGCTATCGCAAAAAGGTTTTACGGTCGTTAGTGGCACACATGGATGAAGCAGACTCAGCTTTCAATTTAATAAAACGATCAATGTTGGTGACACAGTTTCGTGAATAAAGACAGTCTGGAATGAAGTCCGCAAAGCCACAATCAGGAAATGCTTTGCAAAATGCGACATCACTATTTCTACAGCCGAAGAACAAGCACAGGTAGAGGTTCAAAATAAATATGAACTTTAGACTAGCTACGACAGCTGGATTGTCATATGATACTGATGCCAAAGAAAATAATATTCCTTACCTCGAGACCTCTAGGGCGACTGGCAGTCGCAACTTGAGGATGCATTTTATGGCAAGCTTTCTGTGTTGAATCAAGTTATACAGCAAATGTATGTTGCATGTATCGTAAGGTATATATCCGTTTGCACTTCGACTTATCATCCATTATCTTCTCGTGATGGTTTTTAATTCTTTTAACCTAATTTCCTTTTTTTACAAGTCGCTTTACATCGCACCAACACAGATAGGTCTTATGACGACGATGGGAGAGGAAAGGGCTAGGAGTGGGAAGGAAGTGGCCGTGGCCTTAATTAAGGTATAGCACCAGTATCTGCCTGGTTTGAAAATGGGAAACCATGGAAAGCTATCTTCAGGACTGCCGATATGTGGGGTTCGAAGCCACTATCTCCCGCATGTATGTTCACAGCTGCGTGCCCGTAACCACATGGCGAACTCGCTTGGTCTTTTAACTTAAATTTTCAGCTTTAATTTAATTCATTGCACTTCATAAATATTTCTAGTTATACCCAGCAGCCTTCACTAGTTGCACAAAAGGAGCATTCTGAATACTATTTATTTTTGTTTTACTGAGCCCGAATCAGGAACGAAAAGTGACTATGAGGCAGAAGAAAAACAAGAAGTAGTTCTGTCAGTGATGCAGTGATACATTGTAGTGCCGAACGAGGTAGGGGATGCATAGCTCATAGATAAATGTCTCTTATCAGTACCGTATCAACTTCTGCAGCCTGTGTGTCACGCTGGACTGCGAGTATGGCGATAACACAATGAAACCATTTAACAGACTTCATTCCATTTTTGAGAATATTGCAGTTACGGAAACATGTGGTAAATTTACACAAAGCTTAATGATTACTTCATGAAGCTGTGAGTTAATGTTTGTAAAGGACATAAAATCACTTGAATTATCTCCTATGGAAATATACAAACAGAAATGATTTAGAACAATCAAAATAAACATATGCTTATGTTTGAGGTGGATGTTCTTTGCCGTTAAAATGCTTGATTATTTTTTACAAACTTGTTTCAGTGGACACCTTTCGTAATGGACATTATTCCTCGGAACCTACGGTGTCCACATACGAGAGGTTCAAGTGGATTATATTTTAACAAGAACATCAGTTCATTCAGCAGCGTATGATCACAAGGATCGTGAATTCCAAATAATATTATACATAATTTTAAAGTACAGTGGTGATAAAAAGCAAAAAATACTTAGAAAAAACTCATAGAAAGACTAACACACAGCATGCCATCTTAACATTCTCAAAATCAAAAAATAACAATTATAAATAAACTGTAATTCTATAGGAAAACAAACCATGAACTGTTTAAAAAACTGAGAAATGAACTAAAAGACTGAAACAGGATCATGAAAAGTACAGGTGATGATATCGGATGCTTAAAAGAGTCCTTGATTATACCAATCGTGACGTCTTCCACAATGCTATGCCTAATTCCACATTCCTTCAAGATGTTCCAAGTACTGAATAGCAGCCTCCTTACAGACCAACTGTCTGGTCATACGTTGTAGTGCTGAACAAGGTAGGGGATGCATAGTTCATAGATAAACGTCTCTTTTCTCGGTACTGTATCAACTTCTGCAGCCGACCTATATTCTTTTTAAAGCGGTAATACTTTACTAACTAGTTTGCAAAAGAGAGGTTAAGAATCTAGAAGGAGCATCTAACACAATGTCTCATACTGTGCTATACAAGGCTGCCAACTAAGATGATGATGATGCTTGTTGTTTAAAGGGGCCTAACATCAAGGTCATCAGCCCCTAATGGTACAAAAAATGACAACAAAAAGTTCAAAATCATCCCTGACCAAAATTTAAAAAAATTGTCATGAAAAATGAATGGATGGGTTTAGTGCCATTTCGTCCAGCAACAAATTTCCTTGAAAAACGTGCCATTTCGTCCAGCAACAAATTTCCTTGAAAAACGTGCCATTTCGTCCAGCTCGGTTTCAAAAACTATTACACAAGTTAATGAGTGCCATCTCGTCCAGACGAAATGTTGACAAGGGTTGAGGCAGTGCAGGTTAACGGTTACGTGCACAACCACAGGTTGTGGGATTTCCCATCCACCCCTGCTGTGAAATTCCATTCCTCCCCTTCCCACCTTTGTTTATGAACAGAGATTTCATTCGTTCGAATGATCTCTATGAATTAACATCTTTGTTGATTATGGAGTTTTCAACCACCACAAGGGGCCAAACTAGTTTATTACGTAACGGGTATTGGTATACGGTTAAGAATGAGAAGAAGTGCGGTGAAGTTGTGTGGTGTTGTGTTAACTGTTCTTGTAGTGGAAAAGTGTTTACTATAAACCGTGAAATTATTAAAGAAATCCATAATACGTGTGTTCCTGATGTGGCTGCACAGGAAGTCCACAAGGCTATGGTACAGGGAAAGAAGAGAGCCCACAAAGAAACCGATAAATCAATTTCACAGATAGGTTTATATTTTTATTAGTGACAATATTTACGCCCTAGATTCTAGGACTCCGGCCCACTGGCTTTTAAACGGGCATATATTCATTTAAATTGAGTTTGAGCTCCTTACAAATCCTGAGGCTGAAGGCCGAAGGAAGTAAACTAGCGAAGCGAGTTTACATTCTGCGAGCAACGTCTTGCTCGACACACAGACAGACATTGAGATCAAGTTCGATTTGGCTTCTATGGTGTTTAATACATTAAATTATGCCAATATTTCACTATTCCAAGTAATGTACAGACAGAACTCTTATTTTATTCATATAGTATAGTTCCTTTTGGTTTCAGATTCTTTTACGTTGAATTCAAACCTCTTCTACAACCCGGATTTGAGCTAGTTACCAGAATTCCTCAATTATATAACTGCAATTCTACTCTGCATAGACAGCGAAGGGATGCTTAGGGAATTCAGTCTGAACCCAATCATCGAGATGAAGTTGAGTTGGATTCAGAAAGTCTGAAGATGGCAGATGGAAATAATTTCTTACTAGCTGGCGACTGTGGTAGTGAGTGGATACTTATATTAGCCAGTTCCACAGGAAAAACTGCATTAAAAGAAAATAAGATTTTTTTTTTTCATGGATGGCACCTTTAAGAGCGTTAGCAAACAATTTTCTCAGTTGTACACCATCCATATAAATTTAGGAAGCACTGTGGAAGAATCAAACGTAACCCCCGTAGTTTTCACATTACTTCCCGACAAGAGAAAGCCAACTTACATTTGCCTCTTTAACGCCATTCTTTAGGTGATTCCAGACTGGTCCCCTGAGACAGTAAACGCAGATTTCAAAGCTGGAGTGATCGAGGCAATCAACACTGTATTTCCTGCTGCAGAATTTCATGGGTGCTTTTATCATTTTTCACAAAGTCTATGGAGGAATGTACAAAACCTTGGGCTTGCCAAGGATTACAACACACGCCAGGAAATACGAGACTCCGTAAGAATGTGCGCTGCTCTGGCCTTTTTAAAGAAGACAGATGTGGAGGAAGGCTGGCTACACATCCACAGTATTGCTGTAGCACATGAGAAACTCGATGAGTTTTTTGACTATTTCATTGACCAGTGGTTAGAAAACCCTCATTTCCCAATTGATGCTTGGAATTGTACCGGCAGGCGACATCGTACCAACAACGCTGTGGAAGGATGGAACCATCGCTTGAATGCAGTCGTAGGCAAACCACACCCTTGAATAAAACACCTAATTATGCCAATAAAGAAAGAAGAAGATTATTCTGACACGAAAATCATCAGGATTGACCTAAATTTAGAAGGTCTAAAGATGAGAAACAAGTACATTGTAATGGACAACAGAATAGAAAGAGCAATTGAAAAATTGGAGAAGTCAGTAGACATTCAAAAGTTTTTGAGAAACGTCTCCTACATAATTAAAATGGATTAAGAGGAAGGAAAAAGTTACTGATTTGCATCGTCGGATATCGCATTACCTGCTGCATACATTGTATACACTGTATATATTTGTAAATAGACACAGAACTTGACAAGGCTGAGAGGTTGCTTCTTCCATTGCCAGATCTGGTTTGTGTTTTAATCAAACCTTTATAGTGATGTGAAAATCGGCTGAACGTGACTTCATAGCAGTCTCGAGGAACACAGTTAATAGTGAGTATATTATCTTATATTTAATTCCGTTAGGAATTTTTTGTCCAGTAAACGACTTTTTTTTATATAAGTCCGATCTTGAGGTTTGAGGTGTCAAAATAAAGGGAACTTTCCCTAGATGTTTCGAAAGGACATGATTTCCCTAAATTCCCTTACAGCTCCCTCCTCAAAGCCCTTCAAAGTCCATATGTAATTTTAATGAAAAATAAACAAATATTCCTGCTTGATATATGATAAGATATTTATTTAAACAGATGTTTTAGTAATGCAACTTTGGATATATTTTAATTATCACCTGATTTGTGAAAATATTTGTTTTTATTCTCACTATGTTGTTTACATTATAAGCATTTCATTGTAAAATATAGCTGACTGGTGGCAAACGAGCGAAGCGAGTAACGTCCATTATTACAAACATCAAAAAATTACTTATTTCTAACAAGGAACGCACTGAAATGAAACAGTTATTGTCAATTATAGGTGTGTGGACGAAATAGCACTAGTGGGCCGGTAGAGAGTTAACTACCTGCCTCTGTTCGTGGAATTTGGATGAAATGGCAGTTGGACGAAATGGCACGACACGAATGGATGGACATGAACAAAAAAAACAACAACAACAAACAAACAAAAAACAAGCAAACAAAAACACAGTGGATCCGACTCAAAAAAGATCATAAATAATAGTATTACTGACCAAGGGACCACTTATGAAGTACAATCCTGAATCGAGGATGCTTGATGTCTAAAGGGGTCCAAAATCCAGGTCTAAGGCCCCTCAGAATGGTACATGTCGCGAGTAAAGTAAAACCATGGTATTTGTCGTGTTGGGGTACTAATCAAAAGTAGCGAAGTCTCACGGTGTTCCACACAAGATGGTACTACTCACAGGTAACGCAGACCTATGGTGTTCCTCACACAATGGCGCCACTCATAGCCAACGCAACCTGATGAGGTTCCTCACCTAGGTGTACTAGTCACGGGTGCTGGTATTCCCGTGGTGTTCCTCACATAGTGGGTACTAATCACAGGCAACGCAGACCCACGGTGTTGCTCATATAGTGGTACAACTCACAGGCAACACCCAGACCCGCGGTGTTGCTCACATGGGTACGACGCACAGGTACTGGAAACCCACAGGAGAAGCTACTCTTTGCTGCTACTAATCACAAACCTATTTCGTACCTAATATAGTGGTACTACTCGCAAGTACAGGCAACCCATGGTGTTCCCTGCGTGATGGTACGAATCAAAAGTAGTTTTATGGTTCTAATTCAATCATCCCTTTGGTCACCCCTCTTAGTCACCTCTCACAACAGGCAGGGGATAACGTGGGTGTATTATTCGTCTGCGTCCCCCACCCACAGGGGGTAAAGAGAGAGAAAAAAGAAGAAGAAAGATGAAGTAACGGATGAAGAAAGGCAAGGGCCACAAAGGGTGTGAAAATGAAAGACTCCCTAGGCCTCGAATGCTCTAATACCGTCGGGGTCGGAAAAGAACAAGAGTTGACCAAGGGAGGTTGGATAGGATAGACGAAAGTGAGGAGCCTGGCACAAAAAAGTGGAAGCAATGCCAAGACTCTGCTAAGGGCCCCGTGGTCACCAATCCACACTCCCCAGTTGAGAGCCCCTCAGGCCCCTGTTAGTCGCCTCTTACGACAGGCAGGGGATACCGCGGGTGTACTCTACATGCGCGTCCCCCACCCGCAGGGGGTCTGCCAACTAAGGAACTCGGGTCAGGCTATAGTGACAAGAACATGATGGAATACAAGATACGCCTCGCTAGTTTGATTGATTAGGTCCGGCTAGTGACAAAACCATTGGGCTGGGGGTAAGAAAAAGGGTGAAAGACCTAGAGGCCTCTAGTATCACCCGTGATAGTATTGGTTAGTGACAAGACCACTGGATAGTTTATTTTGCAGATACTGCAACTACAACTACATCTGGCACACACCATGACACAAAACTTTCAAGCTCCACAGTTTCATTATATTCACAGAATGTGGTAGCAGTGGGCCATACATGATGCGAGCTTTATCGGAAACAATAGGAACTGTCTGCATCCATCACAGGAAATGGTTGCATTTCAGAGCCTGACATAATGTCGGTTTTAATCCTTCTATACAAGTAAGAATACTTCTAGGAATGGCACGGTGGGTGTCTAGCACATAAATGAAGGATCTCTCCTCTCATCTACTTTAAGTATTGTTTTACATCATTTCTGAATGATTTTCACCCTCCTAAAAATACAAACGAGGAAGTAAAGTGTAACTGTAAAGCCTATCACTATAGCTGTGTGTGTACCGCGGTTGACGGCAACAACATCAACTCTCCGAAAGTACATCTGGTGGAAGACACAAAGTGGACCTGCTTGCCACTTAAGTTTGCTTAATGCGTTGGCTACAGATGATCTGACATTACGGTGTTGGTTATTTCTTTGTAGCACACTCTTTGGACAGATACCGAATTCATTCAATGGTTAGTTTTCAGGTGATCAGCATACACAGCAACTCCTTTTCCTTTCAGAGAATATGAACACGGTGTGTCGAAGGCCCTTTCCTTTAGAACTTTTCCTATTTTCCTCCCTGTTCATGGGTTAGGTACTGTTAAGGTTGTTGAGTATCGACTTCTTCTCGCCTTCAAGGTTTCGGATGGCGTGAAGGTGAACATCATTAACATGCAGCAGACGACTGCAGATATTATACTGTACTTTGCTTCAATAAAGTAACAACTGGGAGAGAATAATGGAGAGGTATTAATGCAACAACAGTACAATATTGTTCACTGGAAAAAAAAAAAAAAGAAATGCT
Source organism: Anabrus simplex (assembly GCF_040414725.1). NCBI lineage: Eukaryota > Metazoa > Arthropoda > Insecta > Orthoptera > Tettigoniidae > Anabrus > Anabrus simplex. The sequence continues at coordinate 1,553,455,934 of NC_090265.1, read as the reverse complement.
ATTGAGATTTATTAAGTCTACATACTGTTATACTGCACTCCTCTGGCAAACTTTCTCTGTAGGCTGTGGGACATAGTCTGATGACTCGGCCGCTGGGCATTTGAAGACGGGCCATCTCCTCTGCCAGTCAGCCGTTGCTTCAAGGCTGTGAGCATGGCGGTGTGATTACCTTTTGCTATTTGCTATACCCCCTGCATGGTCCTTCTTGATAACCTGGAAGAGAAAATGAAAGAATTGGTGTCATTACCATGTTAGAACAAGTTTTAAAATTCTTTACAGATCACTTTTTCATAGATTGAAACCACTTTCACATACATACAGTATCCAAATGAGATGAATTAAACTCATTATTTATGTGTAATTTTTAAAATTGTATTTTCTGTGCTTAGGACCACATACTACTACTACTACTACTACTACTACTACTACTAAAACGTAGTCATTCGTCCCCCGAAGGGGGAAGCAGGCCTCCTAGACAGTAACGTCGCCTCTCAGGCCGGGAGATTTGTGACGGTGAAGGAGATGCACGGAGAAGGTGAGAGGGTTGGTGGCCATAGCCTATACTAGGAACTGTCTTTGCATTCACCTTAGTACAGGAGAGTGGAAAAACCACAGAAAACCATTCTCAGACAGCCAACAGTTGGGGCCAGCCGTGAGGTCTAGCCCTGTACCGTCTTCCGAATGCAGAGTCGTAGAGCCACGGTAGAGCCGTGGCTACCCCTCCTCTACTAAATTGGCCAGTCGGAGCGCAGAGCTGTTGGACCACAGACCAGCCGTGGCCACTTTTGGGCCGAGACCCACTCTGTATCCACCGATGGGCCACATGGGTTGTTGAGGTATCGTACTTTGAAAGAAAGTCAGTGTAGAGTGATTAAAGGAATGTTACCTACATACTTCATATGTCTCCTCTGAATTGAAATAAAGAAAGCTGTATGAGATGAAAATTCAAATCTAGATATTCCGTTCACCAATTACATATAAGTTACTAAAAGATACACTTTAAATTTTAGTCCACAAGCATAAAAAAAAGTCTGTATCAGGATTTTAGAGCACGGAAAGGGAGTAAACAGGATTTTTTCTGTCGATGCTAAGAGATCCAGTCAGGCAGAATTACCCCTCTAGTACCCAAATCAATTGTAACAAATGTATACCGGTACCATAAAATATTAAAACACGAGTCTATTGATAGCAATCGGTACTCATTCTTCAATAAAACTGAAGACAATGCATCACTCTAGGTTTACTAAAACATACGGTACTTCATATATGAATACGAAAGCAAACACTATTAAGATCGTATTTTTAAAAAAAATCACTTGTCACATCCTCAAGTTACGTTCATCATTCAGGGGACATAAAATAAATATATACTTTAAGTTGAACTTCATTACGTCGATGATATCACAGGCCAAACAAGGGTTACAATTTATAAAAACTGTCATCCAGTATGCTTAGTAATTTCTCCACGATATTATCTGCCTTATACATACACGAGTGTTATTCGAAGCCCTACAAATATATCAACATTTGCTTTCATGCCAATAAATGTCAAACAGGATTAATAAACTATAATAAATAAAGCCTACGTCAACGCTCAGTAACAAAGCAACAAATGAAAATACTTACTAATGTGGCTTACTTTGCTCTCATTTACGTGACCCCTTTAATAACACTCTACAAGTTCACCGACTTGTGTTCATTTCTAATGCCATATGTCAATTTCATTTTTTCATTAGTTTACGGAAATAAATGAAGGAGTCTACCCGCATTGTAAAGGTAAATACCAGCCTCCCATCTATCGGCGAGTATACATTTGACAGATATGGCGCGAGTTTTAATTTCTGTTTCAGCGGGGGGCGTGATTAGCTCAGTGGCATAGCTGCTAATCCCCGTCAATCCTGCGTCGAGATTTCCATCCCAAAAATCACGTGGCGTCAGGAAGGGCATCCGTTTTCAAAACCCCGGCTGAAACCAAAATGAGCCTGCGTGGCTCCAGCAACCCCAGAAAGAACTGGGATAAGCTGAAGAAAGTTTTAATTTCAGTTTTGCGTAGTCTATCTCGTAGGAAGTTTGTTCTTGTTTGTCTGAAAATGTTGAACGATTGGGATAAAAAAAAAAAATCATCATATTAACTAGAAGAAACGAAAATCCACAGCCTGTTTCCAGTTAAATGCTTCATATAGGGGCCTACAGTAAATTATACAGAATTATCTGGAAGTTGGCGATTTTCTTCTATGGCTTCACCTATGAAAATAAATTATAGGCCAAAACGCTCAAGAACAATATTTACAATTTACAGGAAGAAGAAGAAGGAGAAGAAAAAGAAGAAGATGATGATGATGTTGGAACCTACATTTAAATTGTATTGAGTCTAACACGAACCTTCTGACCGATAAGTGACAACGCATGTAATTTCCACAGGTGAGGCCATAGCAGGAAGTCACAAAAGAAACAATCATATTTTTTTACAAGTTATTTTACGTCGCACCGACACAGATAGGTCTTATGGCGTCGATGGGATAGGGAAAGGCTAGAAGTTGGAAGTAACTGGCCGTGCCCTTAATTAATTATACAGCCCCGCATTTGCCTGGTGTGAAAATGGGAAACCATGGAAAACCATTTTCAGGGCTGCCGACACTGGGGTTCGAACCACAATCATAATTAAGATACAGTAAGCTACGAAACACCGCTCAGTGACTAATAAGGGATCATTTCGATCACTTTGCTCGTCTCACTAGCGTAGGCTTGATCGCACCCATATTTGCGTTTTGGACTCGAGTCCCGAACGGTTGTACTTCACTTTCGACTCACCTGAGAATCCAAATCTGATAACAATGACCAATCTTCTCAAAATTTCCTTTAAAAAATTGATTTGCTTTACGTCGTACCGACACAGATAGGTCTTATAGCGACGATGAGATAGGAAAGGCCTAGGAGTGGGAAGGAAGCGGCCATGGCCTTAATCAATGTACAACCCCAGCATTTTCCTGGTTTGAAGATGGGAAACAACGGAAAACCATTTTCAGGGCTACCAACAGTGGAATTCGAACCCACTATCTCCCGGATGCAAGCTCACAGCTGCGCGAACTTAACCGCACGCCCAACTCGCCCGGTTTTCAAATTTATAATAACCACATAATGTTGATGTTGATATAATAACGGTGGTGTTAGTAGTGAATAGCATTACTTGTCTAAGATAAAATTGGATTTAAGTGAGCCTAGGTTTCTGACAGGAAGTAGCTGTCAATTAGTGATGTTAATGTTTAGCCGAATTATTGATGCAAATAAATCTTCTTCTTCTTTTGCTTCCGCAGCATTTCCCATACACTGGTGGGGCCACAAGTGCGAGCTATGTCGCATATATGGACTCGGATCTGCTTTACGGCCGGATGCCCTTCCTGACACAACACTACGTGTAGGGATGTATTCACTATTGCCTGTGTTGTGTGTATATGAAGGGATATGTATTAAGACAGGCACGAATACCCAGTCCTTAAGTCAGAGGAATTAACTAAACGTGGCTAAATCCCTGACCCTGCAGAGAATCGAACCCTGGACGCCAGTAGCGGCGATTGGGGGGTGGGCGACTGCCACCCTTCGCCCACCCACCCCCCAACTTTTTGGAGAAAATATTACATTTTTATTCGTATTTTAGCCGGCTGAAACTATGAATTATTTAAAAAAGCAATTTGTATAAGTCCCGTTGTCTTATCCGTTAATTCTTTCCTTTATTTTCTTTAATTATTAACAAAATGAGTTGCGGAAATACACACAAAATGTCTTTCGTTGCGGCTAACCGATTTGTATAGCGCCACAACAAGTAGTGGAGACTTTGTACGTGCTGTGAGGAAGGGTAACAGGGGTTTTTCTTTTTTCGTTTCACCCTCTTTGAGGAATATTGGATTGATCATTTCTCTGTGTGTTGTTCTTTTCTTAGTAGCCAGTATTTCTCTTCATTCTTTCTGAGTTTAGTTTCCTCTCATATTCCGAGATAATAGATTTGGTTTATAACGTAGATTTCACTTGGAATCTTATATTTTAGTTGTTACTGTTCGATTGAATGGTGAATCTTCTGTAATTTTTAATTCTACTAGGTCTTTTTCAGTTTCTTTAAACCAGTTGGATTTTATTTCGCTGTCACGGAAAAAAACAAAGAAGCAGGGGTATATATATACTAGCAATTACCCGTGGCTTCGCCCGCGTGGATTTCGTAATTTGATGAAAGTAATCGTTCCTCGGCATTATCTGAAAATTCCTAAAGTATAAAAACTTACCCAAAAATTGAGTTTCATTTACCCCAGAAATTCTTTGTAAACCATGTTTGTGGGACTAAGGCGACCATGCGACATAGAACTGTACATGTGAGAAAAGTCGAAAAAATAAATACATGTTTCTTTATTTTAAAGGAGATTCCAAATACCTATTCCCACATCTATAACATCTTCAGTTTTTGAGATATACATAAGTATTCCCATAAAAAGAATTCAACCCCTTGATCAGTCCTTCCCCCACCCCCACCCCCACCCTCACCAACATTTAAGTGTATTTTCCGAAAACAAAAATGCGTGTTCCTTTATTTTTAAAGGAGATTCCAAATACCAATTTTTACGTCTGTAACATCTTCACTTTTTAAGATATAAGTATCCTCATAAAAATAATTCAGCTACTTTTCACTTCTTTCCAACCCCCGTTAAGTGCATTTTCCTAAAACAAAAAGGTACATGCTCCTGTATTTTTAAAGCACTTTCCAAATACCAAGTTTCTTGTCTCTAACGTGTTAAGTTTTTGACATATAATGTAGATATAGGTACCGGTACTCATTTTAAAAATTCACCCGCTTTTTCAATTTCTTTCAGCTCCTTAATTGAAATTTCCAAAAACAATAATATACGTATTTCATTATTTTTAAAGGAGATTCCAAATTCCAGTTTTCATGTCTGTACGTCTGTAACAACTTCAGATTTTTGAGATAAATGTATACTTGTAAAAATAATTCAACCTCTTCTTCTTCACTTCTTTCCACCCCTCTCCCGCCTGAAGTGGACTTTCCAAAAACAAAAAAAATACGTTTTTCTTTATTTTTAAAGGAAATTCAAAATACCAGTTTTCATGTCTGTAACAGCTTAAGAAGATAAAGTTTCCTCATAAAGATATTTCAACTCCTTATTTACTTATTTTCAACCCCACACCCGTTTACGTCAATAAAAAAAAAAAAAAGAAATGCGTTGCACCCATCACATCGAAAAAGGGTGCGGCATGTTTCTTCATTTTTAAAGGAGAATCCAAATACTAATTTTCACATCTGTAAAATCTTCATTTTTGAGATATAAGTATCCTCATAAATGTAATTGATTTTTTTTGCCCCCCCCCCCCCCTTCTACCCGTAAAGTTGATTCCACCCTCCCCAAAAGTGCGTGTTTCTTTATTGTTAAAGGAGATACCAAATACCAATTTTCACGTCTTTAACATCTTTAGTTTTTGAGATATAAGTATCCTCATACAAAGAATTCAACTAATTTTTCAATTCATTCAACCCCCTTAAGTGGATTTTCCGAAGACAAAAGAACACGTATTTCTTTACTTTGAAAGAAGATTCCAAATACAAATGTTCATGCCTCTAACATCTTCAGTTTTTGAGATATAAGTTGTTGTTGTTTGAGTCATCAGTCCATAGACTGGTTTGATGCAGCTCTCCATGCCACCCTATCCGGTGCTAACATTTTCATTTCTACGTAACTACTGCATCCTACATCTGCTCTAATCTGCTTGTCATATTGAAACCTTGGTCTACCCCTACTGTTCTTATTACCTACACCTCCTTCAAAAACCAACTGCACAAGTAATGGGTGTCTTAAGATGTGTCCTATCATTCTATCTATTCTTGTCAAATTTAGCCAAATTGATCTCCTCTCACCAGTTCGATTCAGTATCTCTTCATTCGTGATTCGATCTATCCATCTCACCTTCAACATTCTTCTGTACCACCACATTTCAAAAGCTTATATTCCTATTCTTTCTGAGCTAGTTATCGTCCATGTTTCACTTCCATACAATGCCACGCTCCACACGAAAGTCTTCAAAAACATCTTTCTAATTCCTGTATCAATGTTTGAAGTGAGCAAATTTCTTTTCTTAAGAAAGCTCTTCCTTGCTTGTGCTAATCTGCATTTTATGTCCTCCTTACTTCTGCCATCGTTAGTTATTTTACTACCCAACTAACAATATTCATCTACTTCCTTTAAGACTTCATTTCCTAATCTAATATTTCCTGCATCACCTGCCTTCGTTCGATTGCACTCCATTACTTTTGTTTTGGACTTATTTATTTTCATCTTGTACTCCTTACCCAAGACTCTGTCCATACCATTCAGCAGCTTCTCGAGATCTTCTGCAGTCTCAGATAAAATAACAATATCATCGGCAAATCTCAAGGTTTTGATTTCCTCTCCTTGGATTGTGATTCCCTCTCCAAATTCCTCTTTGATTTCCTTTACTGCCTGTTCTATGTAAACATTGAAGAGGAGGGGGGACAAACTGCAGCCTTGCCTCACTCCTTTCTGGATTGCTGCTTCTTTTTCAAAACCCTCGATTCTTATCACTGCAGGCTGATTTTTATACAGATTGTAGATAATTCTTCGTTCTCGGTATCTGATCCCAACACCTTCAGAATCGTAAATAGCTTGGTCCAATCAACATTCTCGAATGCCTTTTCTAGATCTACGAATGCCATGTACGTGGGCTTGTCCTTCTTGATTCGATCCTCTAAGGTCAGACGTAAAGTCAGGATCGCTTCACGTGTTCCTACATTTCTTCTGAAGCCAAATTGATCTTCTCCTAACTCAGCTTCAACTTGTTTTTCCATTCTTCTGTAAATAACAACATTCTGCCGAAAATCGGATGGGACTTCTCCTGTCTCATACATCTTGCACACTAAATGGAATTACCTTGCCATGCTGCATTCTCCTAAGGCAGTCAGTAATTCAGAAGGAATGTCATCAATTCCAGGTGCCTTGTTCCTATTTAGCTCTCTCACAGCTCTGTCAAACTCTGACCTCAAAATTGGGTCTCCCATTTCATCATTATCAACAGCCTCTTCTTGTTCCAGAACCATATCATCTACATCTTTACCTTGATACAACTGTTGGATATGTTCTTGCCATCTTTCTGCTTTGTCTTCTTTCCCTAGAAGTGGATTTCCATCTGAGCTCTTAATATTCATACACCTAGATTTCCTTTCTCCAAAGGTTTTCTTCATTTTCCCGTATGCAGCATCTACTTTTCCCAGGACCATACAACCTTCGACATCCTTGCACTTCTCCTTCAGCCATTCTTCCTTAGCTACCTTGCACTTTATATCCACTTGATTCTTTAATCGCCTGTATTCTTTTTTGCCCTCTTTGTTTCAAGCATTCTTGTATTTTCGTCGTTCATCAATCAGATCTAGTATCTCCTGAGGTATCCACTGATTCTTATTTGATCTTTTCTTCCTTCCTAACATCTCTTCAGCAGCCCTACTGACTTCATGACTAACCACTCTTCCTCTATTGTGTTTCCTTCAGCCTTTTCATTTAGCCCTTGTGCCACACGTTCCTTGAAACAATCCCTCGCACTCTTTTCTTTCAACTTGTCTAGATCCCATCTTTTTGCATTATTTCCTTTCTTCAATCTCTACAACTTCAGATGGCATTGCATGACCAACAAGTTGTGGTCAGAGTCCACGTCTGCTCCTGGGAAAGTTTTGCAATCCAACACCTGGTTTTTGAATCTCTGCCTAATCATAATGAAGTCTGTTTGATATCTTCCAGTGTCTCCAGGTCTTGTCCTCGTATACAGCCGTCGTTTGTGGTGTTTGAACCAAGTATTGGCAAGGACTAAATTATGATCAGTGCAGAATTCAACCAGCCAAGTTCCTCTTTCGTTCCTTTGTCCCTATCCGAATTCTCCTACTGTATTACATTCTCCTCCTTGGCCTACCACTGCATTCCAGTCTCCCATCACAATTAGATTCTCGTCACCTTTTACATACTGTATTGTATTAAATCTTATATCTCTTCATATATTCTTTCGATTTCTTCGTCATCCGCTGAACTAGTAGGAATATAGACCTGCACTATTGTGGTGGGCATTGGTTTGGTGTCTATCTTGACAACAATAATTCTTTCACTATGCTGGTCGTAGTAGCTTACCCGCTTATTCATTATTAAACCAACTCCTGCATTTCCCTTGTTTGATTTCGTCTTTATAATGCGGTAGTCACCTGACCAAAAATCCTGTTCTTCCTCCCGACGTACTTCACTTATACCAACTACATCTAACTTTAGTCTATCCGTCTCCCTTTTCAGATTCTCTAACCTACCACAATGATTCAAACTTCTGACATTCCACGCTCCGACTCGCAGAATGTCAGTATCCATCTTCCTGATGATCGCCCCCTCTCGTGTAGTCCCCACCCGGAGATCCGAATGGGGGGGCTAGTTTACCTCCGGAATATTTTACCCGGGAGGAAGCCATCATCAGTACATCATTCATACAGAGAGAGCTGCATGTCCTCGGGAGTTAGTTACGCCTGTAGTTTCCCGTTGCTTTCAGCCGTGTAGCAATATCAACATAGCTAAGCCATGTTGAGTATTATTACAAGGCCATATCAGTCAATCATCCAGACTGACGCCCTTGCAACTTCCGAAAGGCTGCTACCCCTCTTTCGATGAACCATTCGTTAGTCTGGTCTCTCAACAGATACCCATCCGATATGGTTGCACCTACGGCTCGGCTATCTGCGTCATTGGGACACGCAATCCTCCCCACGCGGCAAGGTCACGTGGTTCATAGAGGAGGGAGATATAAGTATCCTCATAAAAATAATTCAAATCCTTTTTCACCCCAGCCCGTTACGATGATTCCCCCTCCAAAAATGCGTGTTTCTTTATTTAAAGGGGATTCCAAATACCAATTTTCATGTCTGTAACATCTTCAGTTTTTGAGATATAAGTCTCCTCATAAAAGGACGTAGAACTGGTGATTTCAGCAAAGAGTAAGAGTCTGGATGTGTTAGAATGATATTCGAGTAAGGGGAGATAACGAGGAAGAAATAGCAGATTATTAAGTATTCTTAGAGGGTGTTAAAGAGGGAAGGGAAGAGAGTGGGGTAGGACTGTTCATGAGTAATGCTATTACGCACAACCTACTTTCTGTTACGCACGTAAAAGAGCGAGTGATGTGGGTATGTTTAGCTGCTGGAGGAATTAGAACGAGATTTGTCTTAGTATATTCACCATATGAGGATGCAGTTTTATGAAGCACCGAGCAAGGATAAGATAGTGTTCATGGGCGATTTCAATGCAAGGATTGGAAATAGAACAGAAGGAATTGAGAAGGTTATGGGAAAATGTGGGGAAGATGTGGAAGCGTTTACTAGACGTCTATGCTGTTATGGGACTAGCAGTTACGAGTACATTCTTCAAGTATAAGGCTATCCACCGCTTCATATGGGAAGGTGGGTGCACCAGATCCGTAATAGACTATATCATAACCGACTTAGAATTCAGGAAATCTGTTAGTAATGTGGGGGTATTCGGGTTTGTATTCGGGATTTTTCTTCGAAGATACAGACAAGGCTTAGGTTAGAGAAAGTGAAATCTGTCTATGGAGAAATAAAAGTAGAGAATCTCCAGGACGAGAAAATTAAACAAAAGTACATGGATATAATTAGTGAAAAGTTCCAAAGAATAAACAGTAAGCAGTTTCAGGATGTAGAAAGAGAATGGGTGGCATACAGGGATGCTGTAGCAGAAAAACAAGAAAATGCCCAGGAACAACTGTGTGTAAAGATGGTGAAAAGCAAACATCTTGGTGGGATGATGAAGTCAGGGCAGTTTGTAAACGTAAAATGAACGCGTATCAGAAATGGCCCCAAACAAGGACTGACGCATGGGGAACTGTGCGTAGATGAGAGAAATAGAGCGAAACGAATCATTGTAGAACCCAAGAAGAAGTCATAGGAAGATTTCGGTAATAATTTGGAAACGCTTGGTCAAGCGGCAGAGAAATATTTGTGGACAGTAATAAATAATCTTATGGGGGGGGGGGAGAAAGGAAATGAATACTGTTTTGGATAAATCCGGTGAACTAATTGTAGATCTCAGAGATTCACTGGACAGGTAGAATTAAAAACCTCCTCAACGTGAAAGTAAATTTTTCTGTTTAAGTCACAAACCACCGAGTTCATAGGGAAGAGGGCAATAATGCCAGTGAAATTACGCTCCATGAAATGGAAAGGATGATCAACTATACTGTCAAAAATCAACAGGAATATATGAAATTAGACACTGAAATGGTGAACTATATTGGAATTGCAGGTATGAAGGGGCTTCCTAGAGTAATAGTAAGTAGGTTCTGTCTGGACGAAAGCAGTAATTGCACCTGTATAGAAACAAGGGAGAAGGAAGGATTGCAACAACTATAGAGGGATCTCATTGATCATCACACCAAGGAAGGTGTCCACTGATATTTCGGAAAGGAAGGTGCGATCAATGGTTGAAAGTAAGTTGGATGAAAATGAGCCCATAGAGGGGCTGTCAAGAGCAGATTTCAGTATACGCTAAGTAACTGGAAAATGCTACGAGAGAAATATACATTTGTGTTTATGTTTTGTAAATCTAGCCGTGGGATTGTGGGATTAAGGGTAGATTATTTTAAGTACCGGTAATCAAAATACATGTAACTGACAATTGGACTGCAGTGAGAATTGATGATAGAACGAGTTCTTGGTTCAAGGCATTCACTGTTCACAGTGTCCGGCTCCATGGCTACATGGTTAGCGTGCTGGCCTTTGGTTACAGGGGTCCCGGGGTCGATTCCCGGCAGGGTCGGGAATTTTAACCAAGATTGGTTAATATCTCTGGTACGGGGGCTGGGTGTATGTGCTATCTTCATCACCATTTCGCCAAGACGCGCAGGTCGCCTACGGGAGTCAATCAAAAGACCTGCATCTGGCGAGCCGAACCAGTCCTGGGATCTCCCGGCACTTAAAGCCATACGCCATTTCATTTCATTTTTACTGTTCATAGTTTGGATCGACCATCTACTGAATGGTATAAAGTGACAGTTAGGTGGAAAAGTGGTAGACAGTTTGGCCTTTGACAACGACTGGTCTTAATGGCAGACTATGCTGAAATCCTGCAATATAACATCTTGGTACTTGAAAATAGGTGCAGCGAGTGTGATATGAAAATTAGTATTTCCTAGGTTAAAGTGATGCCAATAGGGAAGAAACCTAAGATAATTGAATGTCAGATCGGTAACACAAACCTGGAATACGTAGAGGATGTGTATTCTCCCAAGATGGTGAGATTGAATCAAGGTGCAACAAAGCTAATGCAGTGAGCCCGCAGTTGCGATCATCGATATTCTGTAAGAAAGAGGTCAGCTCCTGAAAGAAACTATGGCCGACTTTGATGTGCGGGAGTGAAAGCAGGGTGAAATCTGGATATTTTATTCATAAGTTAGAATTAACGGATATGAAATTAGCGAGAATGATCGCTGGTATAAGCAGGTGGGAACAACGGCAGGACGGTACTCGAAGTGAGGATATAAAGGATAAGTTAGGAATGAACTCGATGGATGAAGCGATAAGCATAAGCCAACTTCAGTGGTGAGGTTATGTGAGGCGAATGGAGGAAGATAGGTTACCTAGAAGAATAATGGAGGGTGAGAGAAATAGAGGGATACCAAGGCGACGATAGTTAGACTCCGTTTCTAATGGTTTGAAGATACGATATATGGAACTAAATGAGACCACAGAACTAGTTACAAATAGAGAATTGCAGAGGCATTTAGTTAACTCACGGAGGCTTGTAAAGTGGACGCAGAAAGGCGTAATGATCTATAATGACGATGTATGTGTATGTACACTGTAAAATTCAATGTGCATCATATGGAAGCATAAGCGGGGAAAAAATAAGTGATGATAAAGATAGCTTGTTCAGTTCTACAACAGCAGAACCAGTAGCTTCACCTGTGCTTTACCTACTTCTGTAGAGCTTCCAATGACATCAGACTTTTCCTACAATATCCGTCACTGTATTCCTTCAAGTGCCCCTGTAGGGAAAGAGTTAATGCAAAAAGGTGGAGGTTTAGAGATGCGAATTTTAAAGGCCATTTCTCACATAATGTAAATGGCAAATTATGAGATGATAAAATACCCTAAAATAAAGATAATAGGAAAATATCATTTCGAAAGTTACAAGGTATTATGTTTAGTATCACTTAGTGATGGTAGCCACTTAATGTGTCTATGCTATAAAGAACTCAAAACTAAGTAATGTCTTGTTCCTCGTATCATTCCTGCCCCATGCAAAACGAAATGTCAGTGATTTCCTTAAGGCTGGCGTTCTGTGAAGTAATTGTGATTTTACCGATTTCTTGTTGAAAGAATAATACGTAATTGTAATTGTGAAATGTTCTTCTCGGGTAACTGTAATTCAACGTAATTACTTTTGATTGTACTTTTCCCATTATTAGCACTAATTAATACGAAATGTCTTTAAGAATATCGTTCTCTTCTTCTACACATTACCAGGTGAGACAAAGAGGTAGATAAAAGAAGCATCAGCCAGATTGGAGGGATGATTTTGTACTGTATACAGATTTGAGTATTTCTCTTCCTGGCAGGTGAGGTGTTACCGAATCTTTTAGCTGTTTGTGAGGATTTAGCTAAAATATTTTTTCTGTTGCGTGGAAAGCAATCTATTGAAAATGTAAATTAAAAATTTACTCTGCGTGATAGGCTCTTACTTGAAATGAATCAATGTTGTTATCCGCTCAGAAAATTCTGTTTACGTATCACATTTCGCGGTCATAAGGTTATCGCCAGAGCCAAGCGATAATGTTCCCGTGACTGTGTAGGCTATTGTACAATCTGACATGAGTGCTGGTGTCTATGTGGCTTTTCCCATTACAATTCCGCATCCTCGTGTTCTTAGTAAAAGTAACTTTCTACCTTTCGTTGTTGTTCCTTCATTTCGGGGAAATGGGCAAAAGAGCCATCGGTGAGGAATCATTCTTCCCTTTTCCCACAAAAACGAGGTGAACTGTTGAGGATTTATTTTCATTAACCCACAAAATAACTTATAATCTTCTTTGTAAGTAGGTGAATAATTACTATTTTGCCGACTCCGGCGCCGAGTGGTGCAGTTGGTTGGCCATTGGTCTTCTGTTCCGAAAACAGCGAGTGTGATCTCGGTTAAGTTCTGCGGAATCAATCAATCAATCAATCAATCAATCAATCAATCAATCAATCAATCAATCAATCAATCAATCAATCAATCAATCAATCAATCAATCAATCAATCAATGGGCGAGTTGGCCGTGCGGTTAGGGGCGCGCGGGTGTGAGCTTGCATCCGGGAAATAGTGGGATTGAATCCCACTGTCGGCAGCCCTGAAGATGGTTTTACGTGGTTTCCCATTTTCACATCAGGCAAATGCTGGGGCTGTACCTTAATTAAGGCCACTGCTAGGCCTTTCCTATCCCATCGTCGCCATAAGACCTACCTGAGTAGGTGGGACGTAAAGCCACTAGTAAAAAATCAATCAATCAATCAATGATCTGCATTTAGGGTAGGGATCACCCAGGTGGCAGGTTCCATATCAATTTTTTACCTAGCTTTTTATTCAACGTTTTCAAAGAACCTGGAAATTTATCCTTGATAATGTATTCCAATCGCTTACTCCTCGTCCTATAAATGAACATTTGCCTCAATTTGTCCTCTTGAAATCCAACTTTATCTTCATATTATGATCTTTCCTACTTTTAAAAGCTCCGCTCAAGCTTATTCTTCTACTAATGTCATTCCACGCCATCTCTCCACGGACAGCTCGAAACATCACATAGTCGACTATTTCGTCTCCTTACTCCCAAGTCTTCCCAGCCCAAATTTTGCAACATTTTAGTAACACTATACTGCTTTCCTTTGAATCTTTTTCAGTTCTCGTATTAAGTAGCCCTGGTATGAGTCCCAAACACGGGAACCATACTCTAATTGGGGTTAATTGGCATTTCATTATGTTATAATAAGACAGCTCTGAGTGATTCTCGACACGTTGAAAGAATTCATACCGAGCTCGATAGCTGTAGTCGCTTATGTGCGGCCAGTATCCAGTAATCGGGAGATAGTGAGTTCGAGCCCCACTGTCGACAGCCCTGAAGATGGTTTTTCGTGGTTTCCCATTTTCATACCAGGCAAATGCCGGGGCTGTACCTTAATTAAGGCCACGGCCGCTTCATTCCACTTCCTAGGTCTTTCCTATCCCATCGTCGCCATAAGACCTATCTGTGTCGGTGCGACGTAAAGCAAAAAAAAAAAAATCATGCCAGCCGCATAGGGTAGCGGTAGCGTACCTACCTCCGTCGTTGGATGCAGAGTGGGTCTTGGCCCTCAAGTGGCCGCGGTTGGTCTGTGGTCCAATAGCTCTGCACTCCGACCGGCCAACCGAGCAGAGGAGGGATGGTGACGGTTCTACCGTGGCTCTACGCCTCTGTATTTGGGAGACGGCACAGGACTGGACCTCACGGTTGGCCCCAACCGTCGGCTGTCCTGGGGATGGTTTTCCGTGGTTTCCGTGCACGAAGGGGAATGCCGGTACATTTCCTAGTATAGGTCACGGCCGCCAACCTCCTCACCTTCTCCGAGCATCTCCAACGTAACAAATCTCCCGGCCTGAGAGACTGTATAAGAGGCCCACCTCCCCTTTCAGGGGAGAAATGAGAACATTTTAGTAGTAGCACCTACCTCTCGCCCGTCCTCATGTCCGACTCGCTGGCTGAATGGTCAGCGGTTCAGAGGGTCCCGGGTTGTTTGTGCTGTCCCCAACATCCCTGCAATTCACACACCACACATAACATTATCCTCTACCACAATAACACGCAATTAAAAATTAAAAATTACCCATCCTCGTGACTCCAACCGAGCAGCTGTCTGGTGCAGCGTACCCGGTCAAGAAAGCTAGCTATATGGCTGACGATATCGTCACGCTGACCACGTATCTCTAGTATCTGAAGGATATCTGACAGGGCAACAGTCGTTTTGGCAGACCAAGGCCCGAATGGACTGTTACACCACGGGTAATTTATATTTAGTTAGTTTTGAAGATCTGTTGCCAATACCACGCTGTCTGTTGAAACTAATAATAATAATAATAATAATAATAATAATAATAATAATAATAATAATAACGTTTGTTTGTTTGACCAACAGGATCGGGTATGAGGCGAGATGAATCTGTCATGGCGGGTTTTTATGACCGGATCTCTTCTTGACGTCAACCTCATCAGAGGAGTTAATGAGATGACGTGATATATGATAGTAGGAAGGGAGAGGGTGAAATACGGTGCCGGTACATAGCCTACTCCTGTCAAATAGCATCAAGGGGTCTGCTCAAGGCTTAACGTCCCCATCCGACGGACGAATAACCATCAACAGCGTAATGTGCACTCACTCTATATGAGCAATGTGGAGAGCACTGCGGAGAAGTTTGGAATTTAATCGAGACTTTTGGCACGCAATCTAGTGATTATAAAATATTTAGTACCATCTCCCCTACCCTACCGGCCAACATTCTGTTGGTGAAACGTTTTTGACCAACGGGACTCGAACTGGCTAACCACGGTGTCAGGCCGTTTAGACTTCAACGCTTTAACGAACATGACCACCATGCGGGCAATAATAATAATAATAATAATAATAATAATAATAACAATAATAATAATAATAATAATAATAATAATAATAATAATAATAATAATAATAATAATAATAATAAGAATGTTATTGGGTTTTACATGCCACTAAATACATTTACTGTTTTCGGAGACGCCTTATGACATAACAGAACGGACAAAAGACCAGAGGTATTTTTCTTAGAAATATCAGTGATGTGGTACTCAACACAGCGCGCTCTTTCTTTAAGCGTTTTTCTGCTTCAAACACCTTCTGACCTGAGCGTTGTACGCTGCTCCCAATACGCTAGATTGTTTGGTACTGACTACGTTGTTGTTGTTTGAGTCACCAGTCCATAGACTGGTCTGATGCAGCTCTACATGCCACCTTATCCTGTGCTAACTTTTTCATTTCTACGTAACTGCTACATCCTACATCTGCTCTAATCTGCTTGTCATATTCATACATCGGTCTACCCCTACCGTTCTTACCGCCCACACTTCCCTCAAATACCAACTGCACAAATCCTGGGTGTCTTAGGATGTGTCCTATCATTCTATCTCTTCTTATGGTCACATTTAGCCAAATATCTCCTCTCAGTATCTCTTCATTCGTGATTCGATCTATCCATCTCACCTTCAGCATTCTTCTGTAACACCACATTTCTAAAGCTTCTATTCTCTTTCTTTCTGTGCGAGTACCGATAGGTGCAGTCGCTTAAATGCAGCCAGTATCCGGTATTCGGGAGATAGTGGGTTCAAGCCCCACTGTCGGCAGCCCTGAAGGTGGTCTTCCGTAGTTTCCCATTTTCACACCAGGCAAATTCTGGGGCTGTACCTAAAATAAGGCCACGGATGCTTCATTCCAACTCCTAGCCTTTTCCTGTCCATCGTCGCCATAAGACCAATCTGTTTCGGTGCGACGTAAAGCAACTTGATTTCTGAGCGAGTTATCGTCCATGCTTCACTCCCATACAATGCCACGCTCCACACGAAAGTCTTTAAAACATCTTTCTAATTCCTATATCAATGTTCGAGGCGAGCAAATCTCTTTTCTTAAGAAACGCCTTCTTTGTTTGTGCTAGTCTGCATGTTATGTCCTCCTTACTTCTGCCATCATTAGTTATTTTATTACACAAGTAACAATATTCATCTACTTCCTTTAAGACCTCATTTCCTAATCTAATATTTCCTGCATCACATGACTTCGTTCGACTGCACTCCATTACTTTGGTTTTGGACATTAATTTACGGTATTTTCATCTTGTACTCCTTACCCAAGACTCTGTCCATACCATTCAACAATTTCTCCAGATCTTCTGCAGTCTCAGATAAAATAACAATATCATCAGCAAATATCAGGGTTTTGATTTCCTCTCCTTGGATTGTGATTCCCTTCTCAAATTCCTCTTTGATTTCCTTTACTGCCTGTTCTATGTAAACATTGAAATGGAGGGGGACAGACTGGAACCTTTCCTCACTCCTTTCTGGATTGCTGCCTCTTGTTCAGAGCCCTCGATTCTTATCAGTGTAGACTGGTTTTATACAGACTGTAGGCCATTCTTCGTTCTCGGTACTTGACCCGATCACCTTCAGAATCTCAAATGGCTTGGTCCAATCAACATTATCAAATGGCTTTTCAAGGTCTACAAATGTCATGTATGTGGGCTTGTCCTTCTTAATTCGATCCTCTAAGATCAGACGTAAAGTCAGGATTGCTTCACGTGTTCCAATATTTCTTCTGAAGTCAAACTGATCTTCTCCGAATTCAGTTTCAACTTGTCTTTGCATTCTTCTGTAAATAATACGTGTAAAATTTTGCAGGCGTGAGATACTAAACTAATGGTGCGGTAGTTTTCACAGTTATCATCAGCGGCTTTCTTGGGAATAGGTATAACAACATTCTGGTGGAAATCTGATGGCACATTTCCTGTCTCATACATCATACACACTAGATGGAATAACATCGTCATGCTGAATTCTACTAAGGCAGTCAGTAATTCAGAGGGAATATCATCAATTCCAGGTGCCTTGTTCCTGTTTAGGAGTCTCAAAGCTCTATCAAATTCTGATCTCAGCATTTGGTCTCCAATTTCGTCAGCATCTTCTTGTTCCAGAACCATATCATCTACGTCTTTACCTTGATACAGCTGTTGAATATGTTCCTGCCATATTTCTGTCTTGTCTTCTTTCCCTAGAAGTGGTTTTCCATCTGAGCTCTTAATATTCATACACCTAGTTTTCCTTTCTCCAAAGGTTTACTTGATTTTCCTGTATGCAGCATCTACCTTTCCTTAGGCCACACAACCTTCAACATCCTTCCACTTCTCCTTCAGCCATTCTTCCTTAGCTGTCCTGCACTTTCTAACCACTTCATTCTTTAATCACGGGAAACCACTGCATTAAAGATCCTGAGAGATATTCTAATAAATTCACATGTCATGGCTGCAACGTCAAGATCAGAGTTGGCAGTGTGGATCGTCAACCTCCATTCGGAGACGACGTCTTGAAGAAGAAGAAGAAGAATAAGAAGAAGAAGATTCCTTTCTGACCTCTTCATTTTGTGCATTATTGTACTTTCGTCGTTCATCAAACAGGTCTAGTATCTCCTGAGTTATCCATTGATTCTTGGTTGATCTTTCCTTTCTTCCTAACATTTCTTCAGCAGGCCTAGAGACCTCATTCACGACTGTCCATCCTTCCTCTATTGTGTTTCCTTCAGAATTTTCATTTAGTCCTTGTGCAACATGTTCCTTGAAACCGTCCCTCACACTCTTTTCTTTCAAGTTGTCTAGATCCTATCTCCTTGCATTCCATTCTTCAATTTTTTCAACTTCAGATGGCATTTCATGAACAACAAGTTGTGGTCAGAGTTCACGTCTGGTCCTGGGAAAGTTTTGCAATCCAACACCTGGTTTCTGAATCTCTGCCTAATCATAATAAAGTCTGTTTTATACCTTCCAGTGTCTCCAGGTCTCGTCCACGTATACAGCCGTCGTTTGTGGTGTTTGAACCATGTATTAGCAAGGACTAAATTATTATCGGTGAAGAATTCAACCAACCGACTTCCTCTTTCGTTCCTTTGTCCCAATCCATATTCTCCTACTGTATTACGTTCACTTCCTTGGCCTACCTCTGCATTTCAGTCTCCTATCACAATTAG
This sequence comes from Anabrus simplex, assembly GCF_040414725.1. Taxonomy (NCBI): domain Eukaryota; kingdom Metazoa; phylum Arthropoda; class Insecta; order Orthoptera; family Tettigoniidae; genus Anabrus; species Anabrus simplex. The sequence goes on along the minus strand of NC_090265.1, from coordinate 1,553,437,057 downwards.
ATTCTCATCACCTTTTACATATTGCATTACATTCTATCCCTCTTCATATATTCCTTAGATTTCTTCATCTGTTGAACTAGTAGGCATATAGAACTGCAGTGTTTTTGTGGGCATTGGTTTGGTGTCTATCTTGAAAACAATAATCCTTTCACAATGCTGATCATAGTAGCTTACCCGATGCCGTATTTTCTCATTCATTATTATTATACGAACTCCTGCGTTTCGCCTGTTTGATTTTATGTTGATAATTCGGTAGTCGCCTGAGCAAAATTTTGCTCTTCCTGCCAACGTACTTCACTTATATCAACTACATCTAACTAGCCTATCCATCCCCCTTTTTAGAGTCTCTAACCTACCACAACGATTCGGACTTCTGACATTCCACGCTCCGACTCGCAGAATGTCAGTATCCATCTTCCTGATGATTGCTCTCTCTCGTGTAGTCCCCACCCGGAGATCCGAATGGGGGACTATTTTTCCTCCAGTATATTTTATCTGGGAGGAAGCCATCATCTGTACATCATTCAGAGAGCTGCATGTCCTCGGGAGTTAGTTACGGCTGTAGTTTCCGTCACTTTCAGCCGTGTAGCAGTATCAACGCAGCTAAGCCAAGTTGAGTATTATTACAAGGCCATATCAGTCAATCATCTAGACTGCCGCCTTGCAACTTCCGAAAGGCTGCTACCCTCCTTTCGATGAACCATTCGTTAGTCTGGTCTCTCAACACATACCCATTCGATATGGATGCACCTGCGGTTCGGCTATCTGCTTCATTGGGACATGCAATCCTCCCCACCACAGTAAGGTCATATGGTTCACAGGTTCGTAAAGCTGAAACGAAAAAATGTTGGTAATGAAAGTATATTTTTCAGTTCTATTACAGCAGAACCAGTAGCTTCACCAGTGCTGGATGAGTTACTTTATCTGAACGGTCAGCGTTCTGGCCTTCGGTTCAGAGGGTCCCGGGTTCGATTCCCTGCCGGGTCGGGGATTTTAACCTTAATTGGTTAATTCCTACGGCACGGGGGCTGGGTGTATGTGTTGTCTTTATCATCATTTCATCCTCATCACGACGCGCAGGTCGCCTACGGACGTCAAATAGAAAGACCTGTACTTGGCGAGCCGAACCCGTCCTGTGATATCCCGGCACCAAAAGCCATGCGACATTATTAACATGATTATGTATTGCTTCATTAATATCAGCCTGCAATATCGTCACTACTGGGGATGTTCTTAAAATTAAACACAGGCATTCCTTCAAGTTCCACTGTAGGACGTTATTTCAGTAAAGGCAACAATGTACTTTGCTCTAAAGAGGTGGAGGCTTAGCGATGAGAATTTTAAGAACCAATTATTTTGCAAAAGTAAATGGCAAACTATTTGAAACGCTAAGATTAACTAATTTAACTAAAACAGTTGTCAGAGAGTGGTCACCAACTAGGACCAAAAATTAAGGGTGTTGACATACAGTACTGTCTAGCGTTTGCTGATGATATGGCACTAATATTGACAAAGACATCTCTGATGCACAGAAACAGATTTACTATACTGGTAGAGCGGGCAGCAAAAAACATTTCTTTTACAAGTTGCTTTACGTCGCACCGACACAGATAGGTCTTACAGCGACGATGGGACAGGGAAAAGGCTAAGAGTGGGAAAGAAGTTGCCGTGGCCTTAATTAAGGTGCAGTCCCAGAATTTGCCTTGTGTGGAGATAGGAAACCACAGAAAACCATATTCAGGGCTGCCGACAGTAGGGTTCGAACCCACTATCTCCCGAATACTGGATACTGGCCGTAGCTATCGAGCTCGGTAGCAGGAACAATTGGACTTAACAATCTCGTATGAAAAACCAAATTTATGACAAATATCAAAACTACTCCATCTGGACTTAGTATTGATATGAATAAAATTGCAAGAGTAAAGGAATTTAAGTACTTAGATGAATGGGTCACTGAACATGTCAATGAAAATAAATCAGTAGCTTCAAGAATTCATGATATGGAAATTGCTTTTCAACACACAAAGAAGTTTTATAACAAGAAATGCTTATCCTGGAACAATAAAATTCGTCATTACTAAACAGTGATGAAAACGGATGCTATTTATGCTATACTCCAGAAACGCTCAATTTACATCATAAAATTTTAAAGGAACAATTAGAGATTACAGGAAGGAAAATCATGAGAAAAAATCTTAGGGCCGAGAATTAAAAATGGAATACATTACTCCAAACCCAACTCGGAAATATATTTCAAAATATCTAAATTTACTGATACAATGAGAGTGGGACATATTCGATTTTTAAGCCTTTTGGAAAGAATGAATAACAACAGACTTACTTACCTAATACACACATTTTTGCGAATCAAACGAACGAGATTAAAACTGTATAAACAGGTAGAGAAAGACCTCACTGAATTAGGATCACCAAATCTGCAGGTTAGAAATGTAATCAGGAAAATTGTTCACACAAGGGGATTTTAGGAACACGAGAAGAAACCAACACGGCGTACTTGGACAGGGCAACAAAAATCACAACAATTGATGAAAAAAGGGAACTATTGAGCATGGAGGAAAGGTCAACAAATGTTGATTCCGCGTCGTCCTAAGTGACCCATTCGAGCAGATGAAGAAGAAGAAGAATGGAAAAATATCATTTCGAAAGTTTCAAGGTATCAAGTTTAGTCTCTCCTAGTGATGATGGCCTCTTAATGTCTCTACTGTAAGTTTAAAGATACAAAAATGAAGTAAAATATTTTCCTCACAAACATTTGTATTATACCAGCCCCATGCGAAAGGAAATGCCAGTGGTTTTCTTAAGGCTCGCATTCTGTAAAGTAATTGTAATTCTACTGTCTACTTGTTAAAAAGCAATATCTTAGGTAACTGTAATTCACTCCAACTGGTTTTTCCTTGTATTTTTCCCACCTGTGAACAGCACCTTCTTGTCCGGCGAAGAATGCAGCAGAAACCTAACTCATCGTTTCTCTAGTATGCCTCTTTGCTGACGCCTGGAATTTCTATGTCAGCTGATGGTGGAACTGTAGAGGAGCCAATTCATCTTCAAGCTGAGGACTCAATATTCTATTTCTTCTTCAGCTTTTAACCATCCACTGCATAGTATATGCCTCTTTTATATTTTCCAAGCATTTATTTCTTGAGGTACTTGATACCAACGTGCTTCAACTACTTATCATTCAGCGATTTCCCTTGGGATTTTCCAATATTTCTCTTAAATTCCCATCTCTCCGGTGAGCAAACCCTAGGGTCCATCTATCAGGTTCACCCAGGACCACATGTCCGATCCACATTTATTGTAATTTGACACCTCTTTCCAAGTTATCATGAGGCCGATGACCTAGATGTTAGGCCCCTTTAAATAACAAGCATAATCACTGTCACCAAGTTATCCCCCACTTTTCCTGTGCATCTCTTCTCACCTTATTTTGTTCATGAGGCGAATACCTTGCATGCGTCTCTCCAATGATTCTTATGTGAATGTACATTCATTAACACTTGCCTTCACTAAAAGCCACAATTCATAGGTCGTACGTTGTTACTGGCAAAACATTCATGCTGTATACTGGACCACGGCAAGCGGGGATATATTCCACAAATTTAGATGTGGAATGTGTTGTCGAAAAGTCAGTTTGGGTTTAAATGTTACTGTTAATATTTTATTAATTCTAAACAAGAGCACAGATCTTCATGGCAGAGTCGACGTACGATGGGTCAGAAGTAACATCCACGTCAATGTAACGGATGAAAGTGAAATCCATATTTGTACCATCCAGAGCCGTGGGACGTCGATGGGCAGATAATCTAGACTTAGATGCTTTTTCGTGAAGCTTAGAGCGTGTAAGTCTAGACCTCCACCACTAGGGTAGTAAATGTACTCGGCTGGGATTCCAGTAGCGCGGAACTGTCTTCATGACGCTCGGCCGCCATGACTATGAGACCCTCCCAATAAGTCTTCCGACGCAGGGCATTGGTAATTTTGGACTTTCTGGAATTATGACAATCCACTCTGTCCTCTCGAATGTTTTTTCTATAATTTCGAAGCCATTTATTATCCACATTTTGCGAAAGAAAGAAAAAAAGAAAGAACAAGAGGGAAAAGAAAGAAAGAAAGAAAGAAAGAAAGAAAGAAAGAAAAAAGAAAGAAAATTTCTCTTCTACATGGAGAAGCATAAGCCTCCGCGACTTAGGCGGCAGCGCGTAGGCCTCTCACCGCTGGGTTCTGTGGTTCAAATCCTGGTCACTCCATGTGAGATTTGTGCTGGAGGAAGCGGAGGCGGGACAGGTTTATCTCCGGGTACTCCGGTTTTCCCTGTCATCTTTCATTCCGGCAACACTCTCCAATATCAGTTCATCTGTCAGTCATTAATCACCCTGAGGAGTGCGACAGACTTCGGCAGCCGGCACAATTCCTATCCTCGGCGCTAGATAGGGGCTTCATTCATTCCATTCCTGACCAGGTCAAATAACTGGAAACTAGTTGTGGATTTTCATTTTCATTTATCGCGGAGAAGCATAGAAGCATGGATATGTTTTTTTCCTGTCTTGGCATACATGATTTGGTACACTGGTTGCCATAGTTCCCGTGGTGTCGGAAAATTGTCTACAAAAAACTGTTCACGCTGGTTCTAGATACACCCCAGACCAAAAGCATAACCATGTTAAAAGAAAGAAATAAGAAAGAAAGAAAGAAAGAAAGAAAGAAAGAAAGAAAGAAAGAAAGACTTCACATTTCTTCGGACTACAATTTTCTCATATGTTCACTATCAGATTCTTTTCACCGTATATGTAACACACACTGAGACGAATCAAGCGACACTTCACACAACGTGCTACCCCGCAGGAGTCCAGAGCTACACTAACCGCGCACGGCTATTTTAGTGCCTCATGATGGCGGTATAGTTGTAATACCCGATAACTGTTGTTGCTGTTGTTGATTCTTCCTCTTCACGATGAGATACTGAATGTTGTCGTCACACGTGTCGTCTAGAAATTATTCGGTTTTCAAAGTTTCATGTTTTTGTAACGTTCACCAGCCCAACTATGGTTCCAAAATTATAGACATATCCTACGTCGAAAATAATCCGAACTTCCTGAATGTGGACCAGCTAAAGCCTATTGTGTAGAACTGAAGAGCTCGTTCCCAAAATAAGTTCAATCCAACGAGTTTAGTCCATCTTTTACGTTACAATAGCAGATGGTGGAACGAACTATTTCGAAAGATGTTATGTGTGCCTATAAAGAGACCAAGGTATTCCTAATCAGTGTGAAAATACGTTCAGTTTATACTCTGATTTGCCACGAAACACATTCGGTCCTCTAGCATACGTATTCGATGTTCGGTCATGTGCATCGCCCGTCGGAGAAAGATTATTCTACCTCATAATCCGCCGTTGTCCGGTCCCAAGTCCACAATGAGAAAGGAGGACGGGTTGGCTGGGTTAGCGAACAGCTGTAAAACTAACGCGAGTGTCGGGCGGCTGGTAATAACCTGACTCCGTACAAGGGTCAACGACGTAGGGCAGATGAACTCCTGTAGGAGGGAAAGAGGTCCGAGGAAATGCTACTGAAAACTCTAACGTGTACCGTCTGTACTCCAGTGGAGCGGCTACAGAAGAAGACATCTGTTCTCTACGTTAGGAGCAAACTAAAATCTCTCTGCTGGTAGCAGCTCCAAAATGCTTGGTGATAGGCTATGTGACAAGCCGGCCGTAAAAACAAATCGTCGCATCCACATGCAATGTCGTCTCCAGAATTTAGTACCAAGGCAAGGGCGTCCCCCATAAGCGACGCGCCTCGATCTCGCCCGACCGACCGGCTTTAGAAATGTGCAAGGGGTATTCGCCTATGGACGAGGTGGGCCAAAGATGCGAGGCCAACATCAACACTTCCGATTGGCTACGATTAACATTATCCTCACTGGAAGAAGTCGCGAACTAGCTGATCCCTAAAGAAATGACATGTCGACATCGCTTGCCTTCAAGAGACGAAGTGGACTGGTGCCAAGGCCCGTGATATTAGAGGATACAGGAGCTTTTATAATGGTCCTAAACGAAACCAAAATGGTGTAGCTGTTGTCTTCCATGAGAAGTTTAGCGATAGCGTTGTTTAAGTTAAAGCCACTGCCACTAGTCTTTCTTTCTTTCTTTCTTTCTTTCTTTCTTATTTTCCCCTTACCTTTTTCCCGAATGCCTGAGGTCGGTATTAATGTGAATTAAGCCCAGTTTTACGGCCGGATGACCTTCCTGACTCCAACCCTACATGGAGGGATGTATCAGTATTGTGATGGTCGGCAGTGAGATGTGTTGTATGTAAATGAGACGTGCATTAATTAAGACGATCAAAAATTCCCTGTCCCCTAGCTAGAAGAATTAACCAAACATGCCTAAAACCCCAGGCCTGGCCAAGAATTGAATCCGGGTCCCTATAAATCGAAGGCCACTAAAGCAAAGGAGCCGGAGTAATTGCCATTAATCTATCTGTTGGGACATACAGGGTAAATTCTACACGCTAAAGATTGTTGAACTCATATATATTTACGTTCAAAATTAAAATGGAAGCTAAAAGCGGCCTTTCTGACTGTAAAGACTCTGCTTTAATAAGGTTTCCTGGTATTTTGAATAAGTGCTTCTAGCTTTAAGTGAATAAGCACTTATTCAAAATACCAGGAAACCTTATTAAAGTAGGGTCTTTACAGTCAGAAAGGCCGGTTTAGCTTCCATGTTAATTTTGAACGTAAATAGGCCCTATATAATTATGTATGAATTCAACAATCGTTAGCGTGTAGAATTTACCTGTATGTCCCAACAGATAGATTAATGATTGTAGCGGGTGGCATTATTATAAGAATGACCTCAGTGGCACAGTCAGTAAGGCGGTGCACCGGGCGAGTTGGCCGTGCGGTTAGGAACGCGCAGCTGTGAGCTCGCATCCAGAAGATAGTGGGTTCGAACCCCACTGTCGGCAGCCCTAAAGATGGTTTTCCGTGGTTTCCCATTTTAACACCAGGCTGTACCTTAATTAAGGCCACGGCCGCTTCCTTCCCATTCCTAGGCCTTCCTTTCCTGTAACACCGTCGCCATAAGACCTATCTGTCAGTGCGACATAAAGCAACTAGCAAAAAAAAAAAAAAAAAAAAAAAAAAAAAAAGGCGGTGCCTTACTTGATCCCCGGTGAGAGTGGCATTGAGGGTGTTTTAGACTATTCTATACTTTTGGCTTCCGGTATGTTCAGGAAATCCTGCGGGGCAGAATTTCGACACCCTAGCGTCTCTTAAAATATGTAACAAGTAGCAATTAACAGCGGCTTCACTCGCGTGGATTTCGTAATTTGATCAAAGTAATCGTTTCTCGGCATTGTACTAAGATATTATCTGAAAATTCCTAAAGTATAAAAACTCACCCCAAAACTGAGTTTCATTTACCCCAGAAATTCTTTGTAAACCATGTTTTTTGTATTACCTTTTGGGACTAAGAAGACCATGCAACATAGAACTGAACATGTTAGAAACAGTCTTCTCTCAAGTCGAAAAAATAAATACATGTTTTTTTATTTTTAAAGGAGATTCCAAATACCTTTCCCACCACATCTGTAACATCTTCAGTTTTTGAGATATACGTAAGTATCCCGATTAAAAGAATTCAACCCCTTGATCAGTCCTTCCCCCACCCTCACCCCCATCTAAGTGTATTTTCCGAAAACTCAAATACACGTTTCTTTATTTTTAAAGGTGATTCCAAATACCAATTTTCACGTCTGTAACATCTTCAGTTTCTAAGATATAAGTATTCTTATAAAAATAATTCAACTATTTTTCACCCCCTGTTAAGTGCCTTCTCCGAAAACAAAAAAGGTACAGGTTCCTGTATTTACAAAGGACTTTCCAAATTCCAAGTTTCTTGTCTCTAACATGTTAAGTTTTGACATATAATGTAGATATTCCGGTACTCATTTTAAAAATTCACCCGCTTTTCCAATTCTTTTCGTCCCTTAACAGGTTTTTCCGAGAACAAAAATATAGGTGTTTCATTTTTTAAAGGAGATTCTAAATACCAGTTTTCCTGCCTGTACGTCTGTAACACCTTCAGTTTTTAAGATAAATGTATACTCATAAGAATAATTCATCTTCTTCTTCACTTCTTTCCATCCCTCTCCCGCCTTAAGTGGAATTTCCGAAAACAAAATGTACGTTTTCTTTATTTTGAAAGGAAATTCAAAATACCAACTTTCACGTCTGTAACAGCTTCCGTTTTTAAGACGTGTTTCTTTATTTATAAAGGAGCTTCTCAGTGCCAATTATCACGACTGTTACATCTTCAGTTTTGAGATATATGTATCCTCATAAAAAGGAATTAAACTCCTTTTACACCGTCCCCTCCCCAAATTTATCCCCCCCCAAATGCGTGTTTCTTTATTTTTAAAGGAGATTCCGAATACTAATTTTCACGTCTGTAACATATTTAGTTTTTGAGATGTAAATATCCTCATACAAAGTATTCAACTAATTTTGCAATTAATTCACCGCCTTAAGTGGATTTTCCAAAGACAAATGATTACGTGTTTCTTTACTTTGAAAAAAAATTCCAAACAAAAATTTTCATGTCTGTAACATCTTCAGTTTTTGAGATATAAGTATCCTCGTGAAAATAATTCAACTCCTTTTTCACTCCACTCCCGCCCGTTAAGTTGGTTTCTCCCCACCAAAAATATGCGTGTTTCTTTATTTGTAAAGGAGATTCCAAATACCAGTTTCCACGTCTGTAACCTGCAGTTTTGAGATATAAGTTTCTTCAGAAAAGGAATTCAATATTTTTACTTCCTTTCACATACCCCACTCAAGTGAATTTTCCAAAAAACATACAGTACCCGTTTCTTTAAAAGCGTCCAAATACCAATTATCACGAATGTAACATCTTCAGTTTTTGAGATATATGTATTCCCGTAAAAGGAATTCATCTCCGTTTTCATCCCCCCCCCTACCAAGTTGATTACCCCACCAAATGCGTGTTTCCTTTTTAAAATATTCCAAATACCAGTTTTCACTTTTGTAATATCCTTAGATATGTTGATATATATATATATTCTCATACAAATAATTCAACTAATTTTTCAATTTTTCACCCAGCCCCCGTTAAGGGATTTTTCCGAAAACCACATAATACGTGTTTCCTTATTTTTAAAGGTGATTCCAAATACCAACTTTCACGTCTGCAACATACGTTTTTGAGATATACTGTAGGTACGCTCATTTTAAAAATTCACTCCCATTTTCACTTCCCCTTGAGTGGATTTTCCAAAAGATTTATGTTTCTTTACATTTAAAGGAAATTCCAAATACCAGTTTCCAAATCTGTAATATATTACGTGTCTGAGATAATTTGCAGATAGAGTCGTTTTAAAAATTCACCTCATTTGTCACTCCCGTTCTCCCTATTCATCGGATTATCCAAAAACACAAAAATATGTGTTTCTTTATTTTAAAAGGATATTCCAAATTTCAAGTTTCATGTCTGTAACATCTTCAGTTTTTGAGATATAAGCCTCCTCATAAAAGGTGTTAACCCCTTTTCCTCCTTTTTCCACCCCCTTAATGGGATTTTCCTAAAACAAAACAATACACGTTTCTTTATTTTTAAAGGAGATTCCAAATATCAATTTTTACGTCTCTAATCTTTTAAGTTTTTGAGATACAGATATCCTCGTTTTTAAAATTCACCCCCCTTTTCACCTCCTTAGAGACGGAATATCCAAGAATCCTCCTTTAGCGAGCACCTACATGTTAATATGAATGTATCCCCAAAATTTCATTTCTTGATATCCGGTAGTTTTGGCTCGGCGATGATGAGTCAGTCAGTCAGTCAGTCAGTCAGTCAGTCAGTCAGGACAAGTTATTTTATATATATATAAATTGAAGGGACTTGAAACAACATTATTATTATTATTATTATTATTATTATTATTATTATTATTATTATTATTATTATTATTATTATAATTATTATAGGGTCATCATTAAAGGAGCGTTTTGATACTCTCCGACAGTCAAGTGGCTCTTAAGGCTCTGGAGTCCTCGAAGGTTCAATCTAAACTGGTACTCTCATGAAACTGGCGAAACACAATTCAGTTAAGCTGATATTGGTGCCGGGACACGAAGGAATTCAGGGCTATGAAAGAGCTAACAGGTTGGCCAAGGAGGGTTCTCAGGGCCTATTCACAAGACCTGAGCCGAATTTTCTTGTTGTTTAATTAAGGCAAATGTCAAAGAATGGATGATCTACAATCATACGTAGTACTGAAGATCATCTGAAGGATACACGCACGTTAAAAGCTTACATATAAAATGAAAGCAAAAGCAAACTAAATGCAAGTAGAGCAAAAAATTACCTCATAAGGGCAGAAGATATTTGAAATGGATATCTGATCTGCTCACTGGTCATTGCAGACTAAAGAGATATCTAGACAAGAACCGCTGTGAATCCGTCTTATACTTACAGTTGTAAAGCAGATGAAACTCCTGAACACATACTTTGTGAATGCGAAACCTTAGCCTGGTGAGAGCGAACACTCCTGGAAGTCATTTTATCAGTAAATATAGAATTATACAAGGAGACTAAAGTAGAGGAAGCTCAATAGATCCAATCGCTGGCAGTGCAAGGTCATAGAGTGACCACTCCCTTGTATCCTAACCTATTGTCGATATCACTAGTAAACGTTTGAGAGTAAAATCATAAGATTATCAACGCCTCGAAATACTAAATGAAGGACAACTCGAAGATTGAGAGTATCAGATAGAGAAAGGACCATCCTGAGGATTGAGATTTCAACCTACCAGTTCTAAATTGCTCACAAGAAGCTAAGTGTTCCCCGTTCCAGACAGTTTACGCCAGATTTTAAATCTCTGGTGGAGCCAGGAATCGAATCTAGGGCCTTCGGGACTAGAGTCTCAATAGGTATTCTGAAACTGCAAAGGCAGCCACAAAATGTTATACCATCATCCGTACAATTGTAGAATATGAACCCTACATTCATCATATAAGTTATTATACTGTATGCAGCGAAATAAACGACATCGAAATTATGGCTCAACTGCTGCCCATGTTTCCTTATGAACTAGCTGTCGCACCGGCTTCGCTTGGTCTGATGATTACAAAGGCTCCAAAGTCCGTCGTCTTACAAAATAACACATATCAAATTATATTGTACAGGCTTCAAAATTATATGTCATTGGGTCATATGGAAATAATTATAGTATCTATGTCTATGAAAGAGTTAACAGGTCATGCTGACGGTTCCAGACAAAACTGGATAAATACTCCTCTAAATGGGAGATGAACTGTTTGATCAGTTTTGTGACGACATTTTTTCGAAGATAGAGACTTTAAGGTCAGTGCATATAAGAACTTAAGAAAGGGGCTCAGAGATACCTTCATCTTAATGACATAATTAAAGACGGGATAGTTCTATTTTTTAAGCAGTTTCACCGGACGACCTTGATATATACGAGTAAATGAATTAACTCAATATGATATCAATATGTGTAAATATTCCCGATCCGACGTTTCCATTACAAATACAATGAACGATCAGTCACCCAATGATTGTCACAAACATCAGTGATAGCTCGTGACTTTCGTCACCGAGAGTTCAACAAGTTTTTGTAGACACTTGTATCACAATTGAAAAACACGTGGAAACTTAAAGGACGTATGTTGGCACTGTTGACAATGTTTGTAACTTCATTTTAGGAACTCATGTGAGCTAGGCAATCAGCGTTTTCATTGGTATTACCTTTCTGATTCGCTTTGCCTCAATGCTTTTAAAGTTAAGTTTCCTCCCAGAATGTAATTACCTTAAAGACAGCAAACGGATAGATGTTTAGTAGTAAATACTGATACATTTTGGAGAAAATAGTTACCGGAATTTGGCAGTTTATTGTGACTGTTGGTGGCAATGATATGTGTCAGCACTAGCTCTAACTATGTGCAGACACGTATTCTATGTGCACTAGTTGAATTCCTATAAGGACAACAGATGGCAGGCAGTTTTATAACCCCCACAACACGACTTACGATTGCGCAAGACCAACTACAATATTTCAGACCTTAACCAACCTATCGAAACTGTCCATAATGGCGGCAGCTGGAGTGTTAGCATGCGTTTGTTTTGATTTGTGTAAGCCGTGTTGTTACCAAATATTTATGGAAATTTGAATATTATTAATCGTACATGATATTTATTTATGGTCTTAAGAAGATTATAGATCCTCTTTCAGTGCCGTAAGAAGCTGTTTGTTCTCAAAGAGCTTATTTATTCCAACAATGTCGGTGGTGATTAGGTTAATTTTGATTCTCGTGTTCTTCTCCGAAAGTACCTTCTTTACTTTTAGTTACCTATGCAATATGTTTATAGTTCAATGTGCTGTGTGCCTGGATGTAAGTAAGAGTTCAGTGTTCCCGTTTCCAATAGACCTAGTATTAAGGCAAAATTGGGTTAAGAGCATTCGTAAGGAAAACATCGAAACGAATCATAGGACTAATAATGTTGTGTGCATTAATGATTTTATCATTTTTGAAATGAAATGTATTCTGAGGGAAGACATATACCTATAGAAGGTGGTGATCTAATTCCAGTGCCGCGCAAACTTCCGAAGTTAAAACTAATGATGCCTATCCTAGCATTTACTCTATCAGCCAACGTACCTTACTACAAAGAAAATTAAATCAGTCCCAGAAAGATCCGGAAAATCATGACCAAGATTTATGATTTAGAGACTAAATTCATCTTAAACGTCGTGCAAGAATGATGTAACTTAATTAATTTTCAACGTTTTACAGTGAACATGCGTAGACTAAACCTAACCCCATTTCCCGTGAGTTAACGTGAGGATTATGTTCTTTTTTATATAAAATACAATCATGCCATCAATTCTGATGAGTTTTAAGGTGACGAGTGCTTTAGGCGGTCAAGTTTATCATACAAATATCGCTTGTACCTACTCAACAATACAGGTGGATTTCGGAGGGTTGAAATTTTCTTGGGGAAATTTGTTTGCGTGTTTTACATAATGGGCTGTGGATAATGGTGGTGTTACATAGTATTTCATGTAAGGTTAATAATGTACTTTGTTGGCATCTATATATCGTATTTGCTGACCGGAGATTCTGTGTTTCAACCTGACGTTGATACAATAATTCTCCCTTCGTTTTTTCCCTTTGAAATTTCATTTAGACTTACAATACGTGATAACGCTACTTATGGTGTTTAATTATTCATATTTTGAGTTAGTGAGTTGCATTTCATGAGGTTCGACTTGTGATATTTTCTTTAGGTGGTTCGGAATAAACTTGCATAACCTTTCCCTCAACCTCTCATATCGCACGCCGATGTCCGCCATGTTTATTCTGCATTAGGGTCTGATGTAATTGTAGTTGGTCTTGGATTGCGAAGACGAACGAGAGGAGCATATTGCGCATGCTCAGATATCCGTTTCTGTGATATCCCGTCCTTGTCTTCGTGCCCGGCGTCTCCCCGTACCTCACCACTCCCCTCGCTCGGTACAGATGATGGGTTCGCCTTGCAAGAAGGTGCATTATAGACGAGTATCCAGCCATGGATTTCGCGCAGCTCGCAGGAATTAAAAGTCAGTACGAGTATATTACGGATAGACGGGCTTAGGAACAGCTTCAAGATTGATAAAGGAGCTGTGAAAAATTTGTTAATTACAATTCGATATAAACTGGAGGTTCATTACTCTATTGCGCTAGACGATAAACCGTCACTGCACATTATATAACATTACTTGTATTTCACTTCAAACGAAAGTTCTTATGGAATTAGTAAACAAAGGTTAAATATTTAGATACACTGTTTTATCTCCTTAGTTAAAGTGGCAGTTACGTGGTTTGCCTGTAATCTTACGGACCAAGGTTAGGACATTAATTACCTACACTGATAAGGCCATTAGCACTGTATTGTCAGTGCTTTTCACTTTTGTTAAAGGTCACGTACTGTAGTGCATGGATTATGGGGGTCTCTGAAGTGGCGCTCGCCATATATGAAAGATAAGCGATGTTCTAAACGGCATTGATAGGGGCGATGTATAGTATTCTGACCAGCGTTAGGAGTCCATTCACATGGGGTCTCCAATGAACCTCATGTTTCCCCACTTCAACATCTACATGACATGACATCCTCTAAATGTATATCTATTTCAGCTATGTTGTGTGGAAGTCTGTGCCTTCCCATCCAGGGACGCCAACTCCGGGGGTCCTACGGTGCCCAAACCCCACTGAAAATGTTTGTGGGGGCACTCAGAACCCCGTCACAAACAGGGAGAAGAAATAATAAAACGAGTTAACAGAAGAAAAGAAAGAAAAGGGGGATTTTTGGGGGTCATAGTTCTTAAATCCAGCAATACCAAGGTATTTTCGTCATTACATTACCAACGGGAGATAGTGAGTTCGAACTCTACTGTCGGCAGCCTTGAAGATGGTGGCTTCTCATTTTCACGCCATGCAAATGTTGATTTTGTACCTTAATTAAGGAAACGGCCGCTTCTTTACCACTTCTGGCTCTTTCCCATTCTATCGCCGCCGTAAGACCTATCTGTGTCGGTGCGACGTAAAGCAAATTCTAAAAAAGTCGATTCCAGAGGAAGTTAAGTTTGCTAAGAGTCACTTTAACTATACCCATTTTTATATGCCATCAGAACATTTTTTTACGCCTTGAGAAGTTTTAAAAACCTGTGTATTACTATGACGCAAGGAAAATTGAACGACAGTACAATTATGCATATCCATAATCAAGAGACAAACAATAAATTATACCTCGAAACTGCAGCGATCATTTTCATTAAACGATCGACTGTTCGTAGGAACACCCTCTTTATGAGTGAGAACTAGAAATTTCGCAAAGATGTTAAATTTTGTACTTAAGACTTAAGACATTCAGTTTCTCTTTTATTATTATACTAATTCCAATTTCTTTGCAATCGTTTAAGAAAAGGCTAGCAAAACAACAGACAGGGAATCTAGCACCTGGGCGACTGCCCTAAATGCACATCAGTAGTGACTGATTGATTGATTGAACGCCAAATTTAAGGCAATTTGCTTTTTTAAAAACTCGGTTTGGTATCATTCTACGAGAAAGGTAGACTATTATGTTTATTTAAGTTCAATTTTAGAGACACGATTTGTATTTCTTTAGCTTCCATCCGTTTAATTCACATATATTTAAAATGTAAAATCTCTTACTTTTCATAATTTAAACACACCTTTACATTTTACATGGATTTTTATGTCGATTGCATATGAATTTATGTGGACTTTTGTTAGTAGTCATTCGTTATTGTTGAAAAAACGTCTAATAAAACAATAGTTTGTTTTCCATCAAGTATAGCTAAACATCTAAAACTGAATTTTCAGGAGGGCTACATTTCGACGTTTTCTTAGCCCCCCCCCCTTTTTAAGCATAATTCTACAAGTTTCTTTACATCGCACCGACGCAGATAGTCCTTTCTCTGCCATAGGACAGCACATACAAGACTCCAAGCATAGTTTCACCAGTATTGACAATGACATAAATATACTTAAAATCATTAACAAAGGCCCCCTCTTAAACATTACTGAAAATTGCTTTATCCACCTTGACCAGTACTTCAACCCTAATTTCAATTTAAACGACATTTCTGAAAAACCCAATATCCCTTTTGACTTCTTAATTCTTCTTCTCAAAAATTCCAAATTCCAAAACCCCAATTCTATTTTTCATGCCTTACATAGTTCCCACCCACATTTTCTACCTCCAATAACCCACCCTAAACTACCCCTCCTTCATTTCCATATCTTATCCTTCCTCATTACCATCTAACTTCAATTTCTTTTATTCTTTCTCTTATTTCACTATCACTCTTCCTCGTTTAATTTATTCTTCCTCCTCTATTAAAAAAAAACACACACGACCTTCATTTCGGTTCTCTTCTTTCAAATTTTAACTCTTGTCTTGCGCCAACTTCGACTACTTCAATCATAACCTAAAAATTTTTCATTTAAAAAATAGCGCACTGTGCATATAAGTTTTCATTTGTTTTCCGATATTGCGCTTTTTACTACATTTTTTCTTCTCTCTAGAATTGTTTTTTCAAGTCAACTGTTTTCCAAGAACTTAGCAGGAGTACAAGTACTCATTCAATTATACTGATTTGCGTCGTATATTTTTATATACGTACTTAACTTCCCGCAACTGTGACAAATTCTGGACCTTCAAAACATTCTCCACTCTACTTTGGCGTTCGACCGCAGCGCATGACCTTGAATGTGCTGCGCTGATCACCAGGAGCTGGCGGCTTTCTACTACAAATCTATTCGTCTGCGACTTCAAGTTATTTTTGATCTTCGTATATTAGTTGATAGTGTTGTGACTTTGTGCATGACAGAATGTGGTGTCGTGTCTTTGTGCCTATCAGAGTGTGAAACTGACCTCCAATATTCATAAACATTGTACATGTTTTTACAGCTGATGATGACCTGGACTAAGGTCTAAACCGGTCCCATTTAAATAGGAATGTGATTACTGCATTTCTTTCTTTTAAATATTGAATAGGTTGAACCTCCTTTTCAATTATTTAATTTTTAACATCAATAATTTCAATACGGAACAATGAAATTTTTATCTTTAAACACACTGGGTTTCATAATAATAATAATAATAATAATAATAATAATAATAATAATAGCCTAATAATAATAATAATAATAATAATAATAATAATAATAATAATAATAATAATAATAATAATAATAATAATACGTGTCTCTGGATTTCTTCTTTGGTAGGTGGTGGAGATTCAGGGTTTACGTGTACAGGAGTTTCTTTGGGCCATCGTAATGTTGGCTCCTGGCAATTCAGTAATTCAGAGAAATATCGAGCCAACTCCTTACAATTATCCTGGTTAGACAGCGCGAGTTTTCCGTCTTGTTTTCGGAAGCATAAATTCTGTGGGGTGTAACCACGGATTCTTCCCGCGAAAGTCCTGTAGAAGTCTCGCATATTGTGATCTTGGAAATCTTTTTCTATAGATTCCAGTTGATCCTTCATGTATCTCCTCTTCGTTTGCCTGATTACTTTTGACGTTTCCTTCCTTGTCTGAAGATAGTGTTGTTGAGCCTCGAGTGACTTCTTACAGTTATATTTCTGAAAGGCTCTCTTCCGCTTTTCCAGTGCTTCTTCACATGCAGAGTCCCACCAAGGGTGTTTCGTATTCTTCTTCAATGGAATCGTCTCTTTAGCTCTTGTAATGATCTTGTCATGGAACTGTTGCCAGGTGTCCGCCTTTTCCTTTTCCCATTCTTCTTTTATGTTAGTTTCCTTTATCTTTTTCGTGTCGAACTTCTGAAGATGACATTTCTTATAGTGGATTCTTTTCGGGGTAAATTTCACTTTGATACGCACTAAATAATGGTCAGAATCAATATTCGCTCCTCTTCGAACTTGAACATCATGAATTTCTTTCTGTAAAGGATGTGTGATGGCTACATGGTCAATCTGATATTCCCCAAGAGATTGTAAAGGTGATCTCCAGGTCTTCTGTTTTCGAGGATGCTTCCTCAGAGAGGTGGACATTACCTTCAAGTTGTTCTGTTGACAGAGCTCAGTAAGTCTCATGCCATTCTTGTTGGTGAATTTATGAGCTGGATATTTGCCTACGGTCTTTTGGTATTCTTTTTCCCTACCAATCTGTGAATTGAAATCACCTAGCAATATCTTTGTATCTTCTCTGAGGACTGCTGCCAAGATTTTTTCGAGATTAGACCAGAATTGTTCTACTTGCTGCAAGTCCTTCTTATTTTGGATGTTCGTGGGGGCATGTACATTAATTTTTGTGTATCTTTTGTTCGAACATTGTACGCGCATCGTCATTACTCTATTAATTATGGGAGTGACTTCTTTGATCGAATCAACAATGCTTTTGTGGATTACAAAAGCCATGCCCAAAAGAGGGGTGCCACCTCTTCCTATTCGTTTGTCTGTTTTCCTTTTGAAAATACGATAATTACCATAGTCTAGTGTGTTTTCATCCGTAAGGCGTGTTTCCTGAAGAGCTAGTATCTGTATCCTTTGTCGATCTAGTTCTGATGTTAAGGTGTGTAGTTTGCCTGGTTGTAGTAACGTGTTAATGTTGAAGGTCCCGATGTATGTGGGTTTCTTTGATGGTAGTTTGCCAGAGAACTCCGACTTTCTCTGTGATCGTGGTAGTCCAGGTCCCCCAGAATCCGAAGACCTGGTTGCCGTCCATTGACGGGTGGATTGGTTACCACCTGGGGTAATTCTGTAATTACTCTCACGAATCATAATTGCTTGTAATCAAGGATAAGTCCAGTGTTTCCACTGAGAGTTTAGGACCAGGGATTGCAAGTTCCTGGAACGTAATTTGTACAGCCGTACCTACTAGGTAAACAGACGCTGACCACTTTGCCGCTCGATCCAAGTCAGACGCGAAGTGGATTTCATTTTTGGTTCTTCCGCCCACTCTGTCATTGAGACATAAGTCCTCTTCTGCCATCGAAGCCGTTGACCACAGTTCTATTCAGCTCAGTTGATCCGCGAGTGCTTATTTGACTAGGTCTTATTCGCACCTGTCCTGTATATCTATAGGAAACTTCCCCTATTAGCCATTGGGACGCGCCGTGTCGGGGTTGAGACCCCATCCCAGTGTTTCACGCAGGGTTATGCTTAGCTCGTACTTAGTTCGGAACTAAACCCCCACGTGAACTGACCAGGTAATAATGTAGTATGCTATCCTGTACAGAAGTGTCGCATTGCCGGTCGTAAAGATGGCTGACAATAGTGGCGGGCTGTGTGACCTAGGTAACGCCGAGAATATAAAGAAAAGTGCATATCTTATTCGAGGTTTCTATGGAAATAATGACAAAGGATACAAAAAGGGGGCAGTTAGGTCAAAAGTGCTATTCAGGTATATGGAGTGCCCTCTAGATAGTGTTATCTATGGAATATTTGCCGCAATTACCAAGATGGCGGACATTTATGGCACAAAATTCATATTAAATATTACCCCCAAAACAATATTATACAAGAACAAAATCACAAGATAACACACACTTTTAGCACCAAAAGTTAAACCACTATTATTCTTCGGAAGCCACAAACAAAGTACAGTTCTTCTGTATAAGCCGATACAAGACGCAGCACCATTATACAACATGATCTTACCCACTGGGCACGGATAATAATAATAATAATAATAATAATAATAATAATAATAATAATAATAATAATAATAATAATAATAATAATAATAATAATAAACACAAATTTGTAACGTTCACATGTTTGCATATTCATTATATGAACAAAACTTCCTTTTAATTATTTGTTTCCTATGTGATACTGATCATGTAAAGGTTTCTTCCCCTTCGGTGACAGCCTGTCTGTCTGTCTGTCTGTCTGTCTGGTTATCTACCTGTTTCTGTTCCTAAAAGTGGAAAACTGCTGGACACATTTCCACTAAACTACGACCTTGGAATCTACTCATGCACGTTAGTAGTAGGGCAACACTTTGTCGCCTCGAGAGAGGTGACCATGCCCTGGCTTCTTAGCCGGGGAAATATTTTTGGTGGTGACTCATCGCCAAGGTGGTTGACTTCTAGGGAGAGAGAGAGAGAGGGAGAGAGAGAGCACATCTCTCACTCATCCATGCCCTATTTTTGGTGAGGGGGACGGGAGGAGAAGACCACCTCTCTACCCTCCACCCGGAAACAACAAAGCAAAAATCCTTGGTTCCCTAACCCAGCCCCTGAGGTTAGCCTTGCATTCTTACTCAAATTCCGAACATCACACCTGTCAAACAAGAGCACGTGGTCGTGTTTTGTAAACAAAAGCACCTGGAGTGATGTTAGACCCCTTAAGGATGACGTATGTGAGGTTAGAATTGCACTTTTATTCGAATTCCGCGCCTCATACCTGTTAAACAAAAAGGACCCAAGATGGCGACTGGCGTCAGATGAGGAGAGATGGGCATCTGACCTTAAAACTAGGCCAGTATCGCTGTTCACTCTTCCCCTAATAGACTTTGTAGTTCTGGAAGAAACAAAAGCACGTGGAATGACGTTAGGTCCCTTCAAGATGACGTCTGTGAGGTTAGGGTTGTTCTCTTATTAAAAAACCGCGCCTAACACGTGCTTATGTTTGTAAAGCACGTGGTCTTGTTTGTAAACAGTAGCACGTGGTACTAGGGGTCAATGACCTCGTGGGAAAATGCTCATTCAGCTCCCATGAGAAAAAGAAAATGTGTTATTATTTACTGTATATTCACATGACAATCAGTTCTACTTATAACACTCTGTTGAGAGAATTGTGAAGTCTTCTCCCAACAGACTGCGTGCGTTGTTGTGTGAACTAATCGACTATCGTAAAATTTCGAGGTGACTTTACAATATCTCCTACGAGAGAGCGCAAATATCCGCAGACGCTGATGCGCGCGCAGAACCCTCTCTACTGTTCGAGAGATAACTTCACAACTCTCCTATGAGAGAGCGCAAATAACCGCAAGCATGGATGCGCACGCACCCCTACCTTAATCGATGTTTTCATTTCAATACGACAGTTGTTGTTATTGTCGGTTGCAGTGTAAAACTATAGGAGCCTACATCATATATACCTAAGTGTGTGCACGTTAATATTCAAATATCTATTATGTTTATGTGTGATAGTTATAGTGTGATTCTTTCAAGACGAGACAATTCTCAACGACATAAAGCTGTAAAGCATAACTTCGGAATATATGCAAGAAAACAATATACTGCTACATTCAACAGACGTGATAATCTCACACGACATGTGAATTCTAAACACATTTGTTTAAGTAATCTATCAGTAGAACGCTTAAAAACTTTGACTAAATGTCGAAAGCGCGATATAAAAAGGCGTAATCGAAACGATACGACATCGTCTCAGCCTACTACAAGTTCTGTTACTGACCTCACACCACCAGACAAAGAGAAGCAAGAAGAGGAGTATATAAGGAAGAAGAAGAAGAACTCAACGTTTCTTTACCATCGGAGCATTTTCATTCTACCTACTTTATTTCTAAGCTGACTACACGTTCTGTCGCTGTGTAAACATCTCAAGAAGAGAAGCAAGATGTGATAGTAGAAGATAAAGAAAAATAAGATTTTGCCGCTTCTTTACAATCAAACCACGTTAAGTTTTTATCTACAGATAACATTGCAGAAGTACATACTACATCAAAACAAGTTTTTTCTGTTTCCTACGCATCAACTGTCTACACGTATTCACAATGTTAACAGCAAAACCCTGTTACCCTATGCAGATGTAAGATACTGTAAAGACGTTAACTTACTCGTTGAACGATTACAACTCCTAAGAGCTTATCAAGATGCTGGTTACACAATATATGAACGGGAGATTCAAGAAATAGAGGAATAATAACGCGTCTTTAAAGTGAAGACGCACGTGAGTTACAACAACGAACTCATTGCACCTACCGTTGTAGACGGCGACATCACATGTAGAAATGGGATAAAACCGATAGTATAGTTTGTTTAATTTTGTAAATAATTATACAATAAATATTTTATTAAATTTAAAATGTTCTACGTATTGCATTCCCTTTGCCTCCTTTCACCTTTCCTAATGGCTTGAGTTTACTAGAGAGTAACAAAGCCATGAGCAGACCTCTCGATAACACAGGTGCACAACTAAGTAGTCTGTCGGATGAATTGCTGTGTTAGAGAGACGATCATTTCTTTTCAGTTCATTGCAGAGATTGCATTCATAATTTCAAAACATGAATAAATCCTCTTATTATTTATGTACATGTAAGTATATATATATATTACGCTACTATAAGGTAAGTACAAAAATGCGATCGAAGTGTATATACAGAATTAAAACACGTACATGAAAGCTGTGTAAATGTGTGTCTTTTTCCGTTAGTATCTTCACTACGTTAGAAGATGGTGTTAGGCAGTCCAATGCGTGTGCTATGTGATGTGCTTAATATATCCGAGTTTATCATTCGTACTGTAAATAAGAGCAAATTTACGTAGTCCAATGCGCGTGCTATGTGATGTGTTTAATATATCCGTGTTTATTATTCTTACCATAAATAGGAGCAAATCCATCTCCTTAACAAAATAGGATGTAGAAAATCGTAGAATTATTTTTATTGCACTCCACTGTGGTTGTTGTGATTAGCTGCCACATCCGGAGGCAAGCTGCGCAATTCAAATGGTTTTATAGTGTAGGCAACACAGAAGAGGCATACAAGGGAAATAAGGAGTGAGGTATTTTCCCGTTGTTTTCCTCTTTACTTCAGAGAGAGTTCAGGGTTCTGTGATAGATATTTTTCATTCAAGCTCTGTGGCTATATGATTGTGTTCCAGAGTTCAGAGCCCCTAGACCCCTGCTTCATTCCATTCAACCTACGTGATTACAATTCCTTTCTCTTAGTCGCAGCCCCCGGGTTCGATTCCCAGCTAGGACGGGAAATTTTATCTAGATCTAGATCTGTCGGCTGTGCCCATAATTAAGATTCAACTCTAGCATTTGCCTGGTGTTAAAATAGGAAACCTCGGAAAACCAACTTCATGGCTGCTGACAGTGCGATTCGAACCTACTCTCTCTCGGATGCAAGCTTCCACAAACATTTTTATATTG
This sequence comes from Anabrus simplex, assembly GCF_040414725.1. Taxonomy (NCBI): domain Eukaryota; kingdom Metazoa; phylum Arthropoda; class Insecta; order Orthoptera; family Tettigoniidae; genus Anabrus; species Anabrus simplex. Next base: position 1,553,414,342 of record NC_090265.1, on the reverse strand, counting down.
TCATTGCCAAATAGTAGTATAATACAGGGATTCGGCCGCCTCCTCCTCCTCCCGCGGGAAATTTGAATTCTGGAGGGAAATTTGAATTTTGGCCGGAAATTTGAATTTTGGCGCAAGATTTGAATTTGTAAACAAAGCCACGTGCTTTTTGACAGCTGTCATCGACAACAACGCATCGCTAACCTCACTGCTGCCATTTTGACGGGCCTAAACCTCAGTGGTACCAACTTAACCTAACTAGCGCGAGGTAAACAAATCCACGTGTTTTTTGACAGCCACGTGCTTTTTGACAGACAACAACGCATCGCTAACCTGAGTACTGCCATCTTGACGGGCCTAAACCTCAGTAGTACCAACTTAACCTAACTAGCGCGAGGTAAACAAATCCACGTGTTTTTTGACAGCCACGTGCTTTTTGATAGACAACAACGTATCGCTAACCTCAGTACTGCCATCTTGACGGACCTAAACCCTAGTGGTACCAACTTAACCTCACTAGTGCGAGATAAACAAATCCACGTGTTTTTTGACAGCCACGTGCTTTTTGACAGCTGTCATCCGCCATCTTTAAACTACAGAGCACCGTGCTGCCCACTTTATCGCAGTAGCTGCAAATTCGTCACCTGTCATCGGCAGTGCTGCCATCTTGGCGGGCCTAAACCTTAGTGCTTCCAACTTAACCTCACTAGCGTGAGATAAACAAATCCACGTGCAGCTGTCATCCGCCATCTTTATTCCATAGAGCACAGTGCTGCCCTCTTTAGCTACTTACCTTTGAAATGTGGTGGCGGGTAATTTTTACGTCACAGCTGTCATCCGCCATCTTGCATCGCAAACCTCAGTGCTGCACTCTTTAGCTAGATACCTTTGAAAAGTAGTGGCGGCAATTTGAAAAATTCTTTATGCTCTTGTTTGGAAACAAACCTATGCGCTTTCTTTGACAGCTATCATCCGCCATCTTTAATCTAGAGAGCACCGTGCTGCCCTCTATGTGGTGGTGGTAAATTCTACGCGCTCTTGTTTGGAAACAAACCCATGTGCTTTTCTGACAGCTGTCAACCGCCATCTTTAATCCAGAGAGCACCGTGCTGCCCTCTTTGTGCCGGTGGCAAATTCCACGTGCTCTTGTTGGGAAACAAACTCACGTGCTTTTTGACAGCTGTCATCTGCCATCTTGCATCATAAACCTCAGTGCTGTACTCTTTAGCTAGATACCTTTGAAATGTGGTGGCGGCAATTTGAAAAATTCTATGTGCTCTTGTTTGGAAACAAAGCCACGTGCTTTTTTGACAGCTGTCATCCGCCATCTTTAATCAATAGAGCACTGTGCTGTTATCATGCGGGTAATTTCATCAGCTGTCATCCGCCATCTTTAATCTACATAGCACCGTGCTGCTCTCTGTAGTAGCGAGCAATTTGAAAAGTTCTGTTAGCTGTCATCCGCCATCTTTAATCAAGAGAGCACCGTGCTGCCATCTTTAGCTAGATACCTTTGAAATGTGGTGGCGGCAAATTGAAAAATTCCACGTGCTCTTGTTTAGTAAACAAACTCACGCGCTTTTTGTCAGCTGTCATCCGGCATCTTACATCGCAAACCTCAGTGCTACACTCTTTAGTTGAAATATGGTGGCGGATAATTTAAAAAGAAAAATTCTACAGCAGCCATCTCTCGACGCTAAATGCACAAGATGGTGGCTATACATGACTCCTTAAAAGTGCTTATGCAATATGATCGCTATAAATAGGTTCTTATGGGACGCCCTTGGGATGCTTGCGCCAGATGGCGGTCATACAAGGCTCCTTATGAGACACCCTAGGGATGCTTGCGCAAGATGGTGGTTGCTCTTATGAGGCGGCTTAAGGGTCCTTGCACAAGATGGCTAGAGACGCCCCTAAGGATGCTTGCGCAAGATGGCGGGCGCAAGATGGCGGCTATACATAGCTCCTTATGAGACAGCCTAGGGGGTGCTCGCACAAGATGGCGGCTACTCTTATGAAGAAAGCTAGCTTAGAGGCTACTGCGCAAGATAACGGTTGCTGTTATGCATGCGGTGAAGAGCAAATTGAAATTCTATGTGCTTAATCAACAGAGTTCCCTGCTGCCCTCTTTAGCTGAAATGTGGTGGTGGATAATTTGAAAAATTCTTTTGAAAGGTGTCATCTTTAAACAATGGCGACTATACATAGGCTGTTAAGACCTTATCATTCTCCTCCTCCTCCTTCTCTACCTCCTCCTCCTCCTCCTCCGCCTCTTATGTCAAGGCATAGCTTTATATCGAACACGTTTAAACCTGCATCGCGAAGGCAAGCGTGTGCAGCGATAACATTATTGTACATGTTTAGATTTGCGAAACATAAGACGAGTAGAATCAAACGCTGTACTGGATACAACATGTGATCAGAACATTGATTGATGTGTTCAGAACACAAAATAAGTGATCAAGACTAGAATCAAACACTGTACTCGATACAACATGTCAGGGGATACCCTTGTTCTAAGAAGATCAGATTGAAACATAACAAGACTAGAATCGAACACTGTACTCGATGTCGTTAACAACATGTGATTAAAACATTGTTTGGTGTGTTTAGAACACTACATAAGTAGAATCGAACGTTGTACTTAATACAACATGTTAGAGGATACCTTTGTTCTAAGAAGATCAGATTGAAACATAACAAGACTAGAATTGAACACTGTACTCAATACAACACGTCAGGGGATAACTTTGTTCTAAGAAGATTAAATTGAAACATAACAAGACTAGAATCGAACACTGCACTCGATGTCGTTAACCTTAACATGTGATTCAGAACATTGATTGATGTATTCAGATCACTAAACAACTAGAATCGAACACTGTTCTCGATGTTGTTAACTTCAACATGTGATTAGAACATTGTCTGATGTGTTCAGATCACTAAACAACTAGAATTGAACACTGTACTCAATACAACACGTCAGGGGATAACTTTGTTCTAAGAAGATCAAATTGAAACATAACAAGACTAGAATCGAACACTGCACTCGATACAACATGTGATCAGAACATTGATTGATGTACACTCTACTCAATACAACACGTCAGGGGATAACTTTGTTCTAAGAAGATCAAATTGAAACATAACAAGAATAGAATCGAACACTGCACTCGATACAACATGTGATCAGAACATTGATTGATGTGTTCAGATCACTAAACAAGTAGAACCGAACACTGTACTCGATGCAACATGTCAGGGGGTACCTTTGTTCTAAGAAAATTAGATTGAAACATAACAAGACTAGAATCGAACACTACACTCGATGTCGTTAACCTTAACATGTGATCCGATACAACATGTTAGGGGATACCTTTGTTCTGAGAACATTAGATTGAAACATAGCAAGACTAGAATCGAACACTGTACTCGATACAGCATGTGATTAGAACATTGTTTGATGTGTTCAGAGCAAAAGTACAACTTCAATGATTTACCTAGTGTAAAAATCAAAAACACACACTGTGCACATATCGCATAGCTATCTCGCCTATCACTTGCCTAGTACGAAAATCAAAAACACACTGTGCACATATCGCATAGCTAACTCGGCAACACTTCAAATGATTTGCTTAGTGCGAAAATAAAAAATCTATACCGCGTAGCTAACTCGTTCACCACACTGCTAAGACGCTTAGTAATTGCAAATACACTGACATATGTCATACGAAAATCAAGAAAGCACACTGCGTAGCCAACTCGCTCGGTCACTCGCTTAGTAATTGCAACACGACTAGAACACTGATACACGTTACTCTTTTTTTCTCGAAACACACACACACACACACACACACACACACACACACACACACACACACACACACACACACACACACACACACACACACACACACACACACACACACACACACACGGATAAGAATGTTGCGAGATACTACATACTTACATGTTTTTTAAAAAATAGGGGGGTGAAAAAATCATAAATTATATGTACACATGTTGTCTCCTCCAAGTTGTAAGACGAAATAGACGCAGTACTGCGAGTTTCCGCTATAGCTGGCGAACGGAAGTAGCATGATATCTCAGCAAAAACAAATACGCGTGAGCTTGCATACACGCAAGTCAGACACAATGATGGATACCGCGATTCAATTCCTGGCAACTTATGCCGCCAGGAAGGGCATCCGGCTAGATCATGTAATTACACGTTATGACGATCGCGCAGGTCCCTCGCCTAGCATTTGCCTTTTTTTACGGCTTCCGACAGTAGGAGTTCGAACCCGCTATCCCCCGCAGTAGCGAGAATGATTGCGGGTACAAGAGTGTTGAAGTATATTATAGTATACTGAGGTAAGCAAATAATTACTAAAACGTGATTGAAGAGTGTATGTGTGCATGTGCAGGGAATTAAACGTGCTAATGCTTCTGTAAATACGTCGAGTGCGCGATGTAACGGTTAACGACCATAGTACACTTAGCTGAGTCTTAGCTAATCACATTATCTACTGAAATGAAATGTCGTGTGGCTTTTAGTGCCGGGAGTGTCCGAGGACATGTTCGGCTCACCAGGTGCAGGTCTTTCGATTTGAAACCCTTAGGCGACCTGCGCGTCATGATGAGGATGAAATGATGAAGACGACACATACGCCCAGTCCTCGTGCCAGAAAAATTAACCAATTAACCTGCCGGGAATCTAACCCGGGACTCCTGTGACCAAAGGCCAGCACGCTAACTATTTAGCCATGGAGGCGGACACATTATCTACTACACAACAGCAACAGAAATAATAATAATAATAATAATAATAATAATAATAATAATAATAATAATAATAATAATAATAATAATAATAATAATATTGTTTTAGCTACTTGGGTGCGCGGTGTAATATAATCTATTTCTTTTCTTCAAAGTTTATATTACGTTAATAAGGTAATTGTGTAACTGTGCCTTTTTTCGTTGGTATATTCACTACGTTAGTAATACGTAGTCGAATGCGTGTGCTATGTGATGTGTTTAATATAATTAATGAGTAAAAAGTGATTTAATTGTGTGTGCATATGTGGTGAATTAAATATGTTAATGCTTCTGTAAATACGTCGTGTGCGTGCTGTAACGGTTAACAATTACGATGCACTTAACTCACTCCCGCCTGAGCTATAGAGTCACATGCCAATGCAAATTGAACCAGACCCTCCCGGACTTGACATATTTCTTTATGATATCCCCTGCCTGTTTGTCATTCGGTCTGAGATATTTTATTTTATCTATAACATACAATGTATAAGTTTTTTCTATCAACGAAAGACTTAACGCCTTAACGATTATGGCGCTAAGGTTTTTCCGTTCTCAACACATAGTTTTAATATCTAAGTGATGTGAACGATACAGTACACAATTAAAAGTCTATAGAGTTCAAATTTATACGCTCGAAGTGTTAAATCAAATATTCAGTGTTGTAATACTAAAAAGTCTGTTGTAAGAGGTGACTAAAAGGGTGCCGTCTGAGCTATATAGGCACATCACAATGAAAATTGAACTAGACTCTCCCGGACGTAACATAGTTTTTCACGGTATCCTCTGCCTTCTGTCAGTTAGGTTTGAGATTTCTTTATTTTATCTATGACTACATTCCGTAGATTTTCCTATCAACGAAAGGCTATACAGACTTAACGCCTTAACGATTATAGCGCTGAGGTCTTTTCGGTTCTGAACATACAGTTTTAGTCCCTAAGTAATGTAAAAGTTACAGTAGACAATTAAAAGTCTCTAGAGTTCAAATCTATAAGCTTGAAATGTTACAAGCGTAAATTTAGTGTTCTAATTATCAAAAACCTTTAGAAAGAGGCCACTAAAAGGGGTCTAAGGGCTCTGAACTTTGGTGTGTGCGTTGGCGATAATTTTCCATTTATTCAATGGTATTTTTGTGACAATGTTCGATTCATAGCCAGGTCGAGGATTTTAACATACTGTCAGTTAGCGCATCAATTGTAATAACTAAATTTATAATTTTCGTTTTATTCAATAATTTTTAATGACTATTCGATTCATAGGCATGTCAGAGAGTTTTTGACGGTATCCGCTGTCTGTCGTAAATAGTGACTAAAAGGGTAGAATAATTTTATTTTATATAAAACAATGTAATTTAACAACAGTAATATATGAATACATTTCCGGTCCCTCTTTCCTCCCTCCTCTACCCACACAGCTGAAAACAGGATTGAACCAGATTTTTGCGACGAGAAGGCTAGCACCGTCCGAGCCATTCAGCCTAACAGAGTAAGTATATAAAATTGTGTGTGTCATGATTAAATTACAAAAATCCACTCCGCAGCGAGGTGCGCTGTTCATAGTTATTTGTATGTCAGATGGATGCGTAAAGCATTGTGCCGACCTCACGATGCTATTCGACAGAAGAAGAGGCTTGTGTTACTATCCTTTTCGTTCCTTCTATCATATAATATGTTATTCATTTTATCTATCCGTAAACTAGCGCCAGACGATAAGGAGGAGGAGGAGGAGGATTAGGAGGAGGAGGGGCATCTATCTGTCGGATGGAGATGTAAAGCCTTAAGCAGACCTCACGATAACACATATGCGCAACTGAGTACAGTACAGAGATGCGTTTTTCTAGAAGGAGGAGTGTTCATAGTTATTTGTCCGTCGGAGAGAGACGAAAAGCCTCCAAGATGGGGACCTGGTACGATAACGTCGGGAAGGGCATCTCGCCGTTCATAGTTATTTGTCCGTCAGATGGCGACGTAAAACTCTAAGATGCTGTCGGGAAGGGAGAATCTAGCAAGATGACGTCGAAAAGGGGCATCTCGCCATAAAACTATGCGCTATAAGGTTAGGGCCCTCCAAGATGGCATCGGGAAGGGCACCTTGCAATGTGGCGTTCCATGGTTTCTCATTTTCACAATGACGTTGGGAAGGGCAACTCGCAAGATGACGTCGGGAAGGGCATCTAGCCGTAAACTATGCGCTGTAAGGATAGGCCCCTCCAAGAAGGCGTCGGGAAGGGCATCTGGCAAGATAGCGTTCCATGGTTTTTCATATTCACAATGACGTCCGGAAGGGAATCTGGCAAGATGGCGTTGGGAAGGGCATCTGTCAAGGTGGCGTCCAGAAGGGCATCTGGCCATAAAACTATGCGTTGTAAGGTTAGGCCCCTCCAAGATAGCAGCCGGAAGGGGATCTGGAAAAATGGTGTCGGGAAGGGGATCTGAAAAAATGGTGTCGGGAAGGGCACCTCGCCACCCTGTGAGGTTAGGCCTACCCAAGATGACGTCGGGAAGGGTATCTGACAAGGTGGTGTCGGGAAGGGCACCTATCCGTAAAATAGGCCCTGTGTAGTTAGGTCTCTCCAAAATAGCGTCTGTCAGGTTAGCCTCGCACACTTTTTCAAATTCCGCGCCTTACACCTGTCAAACAAGAGTACGTGGCCGTGTTGACACCTGTCAAATAAGAGCACGTGGACTTCTTTTGTAAACAAAAGCAGGTGGAGTGAGGTTAGATCCCTTCAAGATGACGTCTGTGAGGTTAGCCTTGCACTCTTATTCAACTTCCGCGCTTCATACCTGTCAAATAAAAGCACACGGTCGTGTTTTGTAAACAAAAGCACGTAGGGAGAGGTTAGACCCCTACAAGATGGCGCATGTTAGGTTAGCCTTGCACTATTATTTACATTTCGTGCCTTACACCTGTCAAACAAGAGCACGTGGTCGTGTTTTGTAAACTAAAGCACGTGGATTGAGGTTAGACGCCTTCAAGATGACGTCTGTGAGATTAGCCTTGCACTCTTATTCAAATTTCGCGCCTCTCACCTGTCAAACAAGAGCAGGTGGTTTTGTTTTGTAAACAAAAGTACGCGGAGTGAAGTTAGGTCCCTTCAGGATGACGTCTGTGAGGTTAGGATTGTTCTCTTATTAAGAAACAATGCTTAACACGTGCTTATGTTTGTAAACAAGAGCACATGGTCTTGTTTGTAAACAATAGCACGTGGTACTAGGGGTCAATGACCTTGCCAGGAGTCAATGACCTCGTGGGAAGATGCTGATTCAGCTCCCATTGTTTCTCAATCCCCGTAGCCCTACTACTCACGATTGTGGGATCAGGTCCATGCGAGGTCAATGAGTTAGGCTTTATAGGAAGATTATTCTCAAATATCTTTGCTAACGTTAGGTTTATCAAAAGGCTTTATGTAACAAAAATATATTATTTCCGTTCTTTTATGCCATATAGTCTACGTATTTATCGTGCAAAGGATAATTACGGAGAAGCTTACGAATAACTGGATTTTTAGTCCAAGTCCCTGGGACAGTTCGTGTATGCCACTTCGAGGTAGGTAGACGGGAAGAATAAAAAGGCCAATTTACTCTTTTCGACAGAGCAGATAATAAAAGAGGTATAATCAACGATGGGTTTCGTGAGTTTTCTGTCACAGTGCCACGCCAGTGGTCAGATAAACAACAATATGCAATTGAGAAGCAGAAAGAATTTCGCACAACTTTGGACTACAAACTGTACCGTAAAATAAATTCGGAAATCGTCCTCATTCCGTCTCGACTTTGTACAGCTATACTGTACTTCATGTTACTGCCATGTGCTTTCGTAGGAATATATATCAGTTTAACATGCATTAATTGTTTGAATAGAGACATGTAACTTCTCATAAATTCATGAAGGAAACATATAATCCACTGCAAATTCCTGTGCGAAGAACGGATACAATTCTTACTTGTCAGGTATGTACCATTGGCTAACTTCCAATTAACGTTGCACGCTTAGCCATTGTAACTGCCCAGATGCGAATAATCAATCACTACCCATTGAATATGTCCCATAAATCTTGGTATACACGGGGGAAATTGATTAATGGCATCCTTGACACTGACTGCTCTGTTTACCGTTGAGCTCCTGTCCGAGTAAATGAACTAATATTTAATTTCTTTCAGTCTGTGGATTGTGAGAACCAGCTGGAAGAGAGGGTGCCTCTCGAAACAAAAAGGAGAAGAGGAAGAAGAAGAAAAACTATAATAATATTTTTTGAGCAACAAATTGCTTCACAGTGTAAAAATAAGAGACCACTAGCGGAATTTTGTGATGTAATTGGGAGACTGAAGATAAATGTAGATAATATAACCAAAAGGGAAATGAGGAGAATAATATGGTACACAAAATTAAAGCATACAGACAGACGAAGGCTGATAATACATGTTTATTATATTCTAAAGAGATGGGGTGGGCATATCTTATAAAAGATTGTTTGAAGCGAAGGGAAATAAGAGAGAAATTTATGGATGAGAAGGATAGGAGGAAAATTGATAACGAAACTCAATTGTATATCGTTGTAAACCTATTGAACAGAGAGAGAGTATGCACCCAGGAAGAATTGCTAAATTATTTAACATTGTAAGGGAATGTGGAGAAATAAATTGATGGAGATAAGAACTGATATATGCTAGTTAGTGACGGAATTGTGCCTAAGGTAACCTAGGCAATATAACTTCGTTGATTTTTTTTTTTGCAAATTGCTTTACGTCGCACGGACATAGTAAGGTCTTATGGCGACGATGGAACAGGAAAGGGCTAGAAGTGGGAAGGAAGCGGCCGTAGCCGTATTTAAAGTACAGCCCCAGCATTTGCCTGGTGTAAAAATGGGAAACCACGTAAAACCACTACCGACAGTGGGGTTCGAACCCACTATCTCCCGAATACTGGATACTGGCCGCACTTAAGCGACTGCAGCTATCGAGCTCGGTGAACTTTGTTTATGTCTAGACCTAAGGTAAGGTAAGGTTGTATTCTACCCGAAGGCAGGTCTGAACCTCCGCAGAGGTGTGCCTGAGCCGGAGTTTACGTGCGGTAGGGTGGCCAGTTCCTTTCCGCTCCTCCATTCCGTTACCCCCACCAACAGCGCGTGGCAACCCAACCAAATCTTGACCACGCCCAATGTTGCTTAACTTCGGAGATCTCACGGGATCCGGTGTTTCAACACGGCTACGGCCGTTGGCTCTAGACCTATTAAGTACGTAAATTATACTTATAGCATATAAATAATGGACAGTCATATTCTATTTAAATTGCATGATCTGATTATATATATAAAGTAGCTTGTCCTGACTGACTGACTGACTGACTGACAGATTCATCATCGCCGAGCCAAAACTACTGGACATAAATAAATGAAATTTTGGGGATATATTCATCTTAAGATGTAGGTGCTCGCTAACAGAGGATTTTTGGATATTTCGTCGCTAAGAGGGTGAAAAGGGGGGTGAAATTTTAAAATGAGTGTGTTTATATCTCAAAACTTTAAAAGTTTAGAGATGTGAGAATTGGTATGTAGAATCTTCTTTAAAAATAAGGAAACACGTATTTTTTGTTTTCAGACAATCCCAATAGGAGGGGTGAAAAAGGGTGAAAAAGGGGTTGAATACCTAATCAGGATACCGGTGCTTATATCTCAGAAACTGAAGATATTACAGACCTGAAAATTGGTAATTTTGATCTCTTTTAAAAATAAAGAAACACGTATTTTTTGGTTTTTGGAAAATCCAATTAATGGGAGGGTGAAAAGGGGGTGAATTTTAAAAATGAGTGAATCTATATCTCCAAACTTTTAAAGTTTGCAGATGTAAAAATTGGTATTTAGAATCTTCATTAAAAATAAAGAAACACGCATTTTTTGTTTACGGAAAATCGCAATAGGAATCGTGAAAAGGGGTGAAAAAGGGGTTGAATGCCTTTAATGAGGCTACTTATATCTCAGAACCTGAAGATATTACAGACCTGAAAATTGGTGTTTGGGATCTCTTTTAAAAATAAAGAAACACGTATTTTTTGTTTTTGGAAAATCCAATTAATGGGGGGGGGGGGTGAAAAGGGGGTGATTTTTTAAAATGAGTGTATCTATATCTCAAAACTTTTAAAGTGTATGGATATAAAAATTGGTATTTAGAATCTCCTTAAAAAATAAACACGTATTCTTTTGTTTTCGGAAAATCCCAATAGGAAGGGTGTAAAAGGGTGAATAATGGGTTGAATGCCTTTAATGAGGCTACTTATATTTCAGAACCTGAAGATATTACAGACCTGAAAATTGGTATTTGGGATATACTTTAAAAGTAAAGAAACACACGTATTTTTTCGTTTTTGGAAAATTCAAATATTGGGGGGTGCAAAGGGGGGTGTGAATTTTTTAAAATGAGTGTGTCTACATCTTAAAACTTTAAAATTTACAGATGTAAAAATTGGTAGTTAGAATCTCCTCTAAAAATAAAGGAACACGTATTTTTTTGTTTCCTGTAAATCCCAATAGGAGGGGTGTAAAAGGGTGAAAAATGGGTTGAATGCCTTTAATGAGGATACTTATATTTCAGAACCTGAAGATATTACAGAACTGAAAATTTGTATATGGGACCTCCTTTAAAAATTAAGAAACACGTATTGTTTAGTTTTTGGGAAATCCAATTAATGGCGGTTCAACAGGAGTGACAAATTGGGGCGAATTTTTTGAAAGGCTATATCTACAGAATATCTTGGAAACGTAAAATGTTACAGACGTAAAAAGTGGGTGTTTGGAATCTCCTGTAAATGTAAAGAAACATAGGTGATTTGTTTTTTGAAACTCCACTTAAGGGGAACTCAAAAGGGGTGAAATTTTAAAATGAGAATTTTTACAGTATATCTAAAAAAAACTCAACATGTTACAGAAGTGAAAAATGGTATTTTTTATCTCTATTAAACATAACGAATCGTGTATTTTTAGTTTTCGGAAATACCACTTGGGTGGTGGGGGGTGGGTAAAAGTGACTGAAAATGGTGTTGAATTCTTTTAATTAGGCTACTGATATCTCAAAAATGAAGATGTTACAGACGTGAAATTTGATATTTGCAATCTGCTTTAAAAGTAAAGAAAGACGTATTCTCGGAAATTCCAATGAAAGGGGGTGGGGGTGAAAGAATTAAAAATTTAATTGACTTAATTGTATGAGAATGCATACATCTAATAAAAACTAAAGTTGTTACAGACGTGAAAATTCGTATTTGGATCTCCTTTAAAAAACAAAGAAAAACGCGTTTTGGTGGGGAAACCATCTTGGAGGGTGGGAGTGTAAAGGAGTTGAATTCCTTTCATGGGGACACATAAATCAAAAACTGAAGAAGTTAGAGTCGTGATAATTGCTATTTAGAAGATATTAAAAGATTCACTTAGGGGGCGGGGGGAAAGAGTAGTGTGAAATGAAGTGAAAAAAGTAAATTCTTTTTATGGGGATACTTATATCTCAAAACTGAAGGCAATAGACGTGAACATTGGTGTTTGGAACCTCCTTTAAACATAAAGAAACAAGCCTTCTTTTAATTTTTTTTTTGGGGGGGGGGGCGGGGGTGGCGGTAAATAAACTTAACGGCGGTGGGGTGTAGAAGGAGGTGAGACCAATTGATTTTACTGTTCTTAATGTACTTAGTGTATAAGTATCCTCTGTTGCTCAGGCGGCAGCGCGCCGGCCTCTCACAGCTGGGTTCCGTGGTTCAAATCCCGGTCACTCCAAGTGACATACGTGCTGGAAAAAACGGAGGCGGGACAGGTTTTTCTCCGGATACTCCGGTTTTCCCTGTCATCAGCCATTCCAGCAGCACATAATAGTAATAATAATAATAATAATAATAATAATAATGTTCCGGACCGTCGTCAAATGTGCGGACCGCGCTGGAAACGGCTCCTGGACGGGTAATGACTAAGAATGCAGACCGGCCGCGGGTTCAGTGCCGCCAAAGCACCCAATATGACACCGCGCCGGATCTCCTGAAGGATTTTATACATATTAAAATGATTATAGGAAAAGATGGCAAAGATTTACGGACCCAACTGACCGGGAGGAATACCTGAGCCTAGCCCGGGAAGTACGAAATCGATTGCTGGAAAGGAAGATTGAAAAATGGGAGGAAACGTGCCGGAATCTAATAGAAAACGAGTCAGATCGGGAATTTTGGTGGATTCTCGCAGAAAACGAGTCATATCGGGAATTTCGGCAGATTATATATCTAAAACAATAGGCATTCAATTATAAATTTCAGTATAATACCGTAGCGAAGCACGGGTATCTTGCTAGTATAATATAAATATTCATTGGAGATGTTGGACGAGGTATGCAGGGACTGAGGATGACTACTATGGTGATCCTAACTTTGTGGAGTCACGTTTTCGGAGTATCCGATGGACCACTATGGCATGTTCAAAAAGTCTCGTGTTCTCTGTTTTTGTTTTGCTGTTTAAAGTTCCATTTATTAACATATTGTTTCTAACATTCATTCCATGCTAGTCTTTCTCTGTTCAATTCCTAAACCATCTAAGCGTTAAAACTGGTTTATGATGTTTTGCGGACACTTCTTTACTTTTTATTTATTTGTGTTTTATAATTATGCTAAAGAATATCAAGTTTTGTATACAGCATGTATAAAAAGTAAGGAAAGATTACAATATATAATACCCTCTTCCCAATCTGTGGTATCCGAGATTGTGGGAGACGGGTATTATCTTATCATAATAATATTCCTTCTGGCCTCCTCTAAATTTATTGGCATACCGCTTGGTGCGGCTTGACCCGACTTTGTGGCTGGATGCCCTTCCTGACGCCAACTCAATATAGAAGATGCATTCACTATTGCGTGATTCTGTGGTGGCTGGCTGTGTGCAGATGAAGCTATGTGTATTAAGACCATTACAAAAATACAGTCCCCGAGGAAGAGGATTGAACCGTACGCAGTTAAAATCTCCGGAACGGCCGGTAATCGAACTCAGGACCCTCTAAACCGAAGTCAAGTATACTGACGATTCAGTCAAGGAGCCATACAATAATAATAATAATAATAATAATAATAATAATAATAATAATAATAATAATAATAATAATAATAGAACCGTGAGTTAGGCCTCTCCGGCTATTCAAATCATTCGCCAGCTCTACTGTAGTGTAGCAAACTTCGAACAGAACTCTCCCATGAAAGAAGTTTAAACTCTATGGAACAGATGTCTCTACTCGTAATTAACGAGCGCAGATTTTAACTATCATGAAGAAACCTTTTGTTATAATGTTTGATCATGTAATTGGTATTCCTTTGTTTGTGTGTTGCCAGCCCTGATAGTAAAGTGATCCTCCAAGCTTCTCTCCTGAATCCTATCCTCCTATCACTCTTCGTTCTTTTTCCTTATAGTATGTTCGTTTCAGTAGCTACTTATAGGGCGGGTTTTGCTGGTTTCTTGGTGTTGTCTGGCGGCAGTAAAGTTTGTATTGTGCGACTGAGAGGAGGATACCTCTGAAAGAGGAGGCGATGGAGGTGGGGGTCTGGCTGGAGTGAGAAATGCTGTTACAAGGTAGACAGGATACCAGCTATGCGGTTAATCTGCGTGTGTACTTAGGGACGATGTCTAAGACCACTTTTAGAATATACATTTCTCTATCCGTAGACTTTTAAATTTTAAATGTAGGGTTTTGTCTGGTAAACTTTAAATTCATGTAGAACTCCGTTCTCCGTCTTCGGACCTTGGATTTTGCCCTGACGGGATGTTGTAAAATATAAGGAGTACTAGTGATGTCCCGCGTTCAACTTCCTCTCAATTTAAATTTGTTGACTTTTTCTAAGCGTTAAATTTATTTTCTTCCTTTCAGCTTTTAACATTTTCCCCGTAACTTAGTCACCGAGCAGGATGGATTAGCCTCTCCTTCCGTCGGGCCTTATGCCTAATTAGGTAAAATGCGAATGTTCTCGGGAGCGCTTTGTTTCTGCCTGCATTCATTTTGGTTTTCGGCCCTTTAATAATAATTTAACTTTCTTGTTCATTTCTTTTCCTCTTTTGTGGCCGTGTAGCGCGGGCCTTTTGCTCCTGTTATTCATGGATCGATAGATTCAATTTTCGTGTGTTTTCCTCTGTCATGTAAATAACGAGTGTACTACTACTTTCTTTACAAGTTGCTTTACGTCGCACCGACACAGATAGGTCTTATGGCGACGATGGGATTATTCTTATATCCAGCAGTATTCGCAAACTGATGACTAAGCATTTTCGTCTTTTGTAAGTCCTAATACATACACTCCATTTGTTCATTAACGTCTCTTGTAATGTCCTTCCTGGAACCTGTTTCTGCCTTAAAGTCCCTATACTTTTCCTTCCATTTTTCGCTAAAACTCATATAACGACTAATGTGCTTGCTATAATGTTAGCTATAGTTAATTTTTTGTTGATATATTCAGTTTTCTAATAAGATCATTATTTCCTTACTTCCGCAATCATTCCTAACTCTGTTCCTTTCCAACGTGCACCTCCTCCTTTACTTCTCTGTTGTAATAAACTGCAGTGGATCTCTACGGTTCCTTACCACCGTTAAATGTACATGCATGTTTTCACACTCATCAACAATTGCCATAATTCCATACCATAGGCTGTTGAGATTTTATTTAGCATTTTTTACTGATCATAATTACTTCCATAAATCCCCTCATGCCTTTCTTATCAGTCATGTGATATAGACCTACTTTCGTTTCTATTACATTCATTTTTTAACTGCAAATAAAACAGTGTCGTGCTTACTTATAGCATCCGTCACTTCACTTTCTCTATAGAGTTCATATGGTTTTATCAACTCCACGTCTAGAATATTCTTCCCTCTACTTGGTTCCATCACTAACTGATTCAGCTCTTCTTCCTAGATTGATTTATTAACAATTTGTTGATCATAATTGCTGTCATTTGTAGTATTTTCCCATTTAACATTTTATAAGTTGAGATGATTCGCTACAAATACATTCTGTTCTGTGAATCGATAGGTGTTGTTATTTAGGAAGCCGTGGATGTTTGTGAAGAAGACCATTTCGATGCACCATGAAACTGGACTACTGCCATTAGTTGCCATCAGATCATTAATTGATGAAAACTGAGGTATTTATCGGTGGGAAGCAAGGAAAAGAGACAATTAATTTGTTGTTGTTGTAGTAGTAGGTAGAAAAATAAACTCACACCAGTGGCGTACCCAGAATTTCGGAAAGGGGGTGAGGTCATTTTTAAGATTAATCGTTCAAATAAGATGTACCGGTGTTATGTTTCGTTATGTTTCGTGTACTACTACTACTACTACTACTACTACTACTACTACTACTACTACTACTACTAATAATAATAATAATAGTGACATGAAAGTATGACCTCCCTTGCATTTAGCTTACCCTTTTACATTTTTTCGGTTTGCTATCTCTTATCACCACTTGGAACTTTGTAATACCAGGCGTAAGACTTGATATACGGTTTCTCCTGCAAATAGCCTACCCTTCCTTCACATTACCGCGCTCTATCTGGAAGTACATTTCGGAACATTTGCTATGGTCAATTTAATGTTCAAAGTGGTACGTCTTTCTGAACTGTACCCAGTCAGCAGCAACAGCTCCTTATCAAAACGGGCTCCGTTTACTGAAAATGGGAAGTGATACTTCGCCAGGCCTGAACATTTTCGCTCTGTACGTGTGAATGTGCCACGGCGCCATGACGGTAGACTCTGTCACTCTTTAAAATGCGAATTGTTGGAAGTGCTCCGTAAATACCCTCCTGGTTGAGGAAGCAAAATTTTATTGGCTTTCAAGTTAAGGTGTAGGCAATCATGTAAACGTTAGAATAATACAGTACATTGGGTTTTCAAACGAATTATACCTGAAATGTTTTGTTATTTAAGGGGAGAGACCTAGCTTAACACGGGGAAAATAGGCCAATATTCATTCGATTGTTATATATGCTACAAACGTTGTTGAAAAATGCTACACATATCCCAGTATTGCCATGCTTCAGAGCAATCAGAAGCAACTTCAATAATGTCAAAATTCTAATTATAACATTTTCAAATAAAATGTTCAAAATTTCCCGCCTTTTTAACAAAATATCATGGTTTCCTTCATAACCCTCTTACTGATTGACGGATAATTATGAATTTTCAGAGTTTCCACCCATAGTATTGTACTACAATCTGTACCACGTTCAGATCAATAGGATTTAAATTCGATTTTATATAACATTTTTATTTATAAAACTATAAATATTTTCTGGTGCTCGGAATAAAAACGCGACAAAAAATCCAAATCACAGTCTATGCTAATGATTGAGGTTCATTTTCTAGTTGGAGTTTTGATACACACTTTAAAAAAGGAAAAGTACGAAACTTCTTATAAACTTGGATTTTATAAGGAAAACAGTGATATATTGTTAAAAAGGCGGGAAATTTTGAACATTTTATTTTAAAATATTAAAATTATTAAAATTCTGACATTATTAAAGTTGCTTCTGGTTGCCAGGAAGCATGCCAATACTGGGATATGTGCAGCAATTGCCAACAACAATTGTAGCATATTTAACAATCGAATGAATATTAAGCTACTTTTTCCTTTGTTAAGTTGGGTCTCCCCCCTTAAGGAAGTATAAAGCATGTTGTCCTTCGGCCATATGGGCCTGAATGTCGGTGTTAGGATGTAAAAATCAGGATTTTCGAGTGATATACCCTCGGTGCCATCTCCTTTCTTTTACTGTGACTAGTGATTTGCGAAATACCTTCATTAACCGTTTTGGATTTTGTTTTTCTCCCTCCTTGTCGCAGTTTCTATTAGGCACTCGTGTCCCATTAGGTCCGTTGTTTTGTATGAATCTTTGAGATTTTATGTGTTGTTGAGTCCCTATATTTTGCATTTTCTAAATCTTTCTCTTTCATGTTCTGCTAAGGCATTCAAAAGAAGATACATCTTCGTTATAGGAAAATTCAGTTCATTCAGAATGCCACTAATTAAGGTGTTTTTTTCCACGTGTGAATTGTTTAATAAGTACTTTGGCCACACGTTCCATTTAACTTTCTAATTACAAAGTTAGCAGTTATCCGCTCTGCTGGGTGGAGTTCTAAACAAAGAGAAGACGTGTTGAACTTCGTCTGTTAAAATTTTAAACTAGTAACTTTGTAATTATAAAGTTAAATAGAACGATAGTAGAAAACAACAGAAACGTTTACAAAACGGTAAACATAGTGTGTTATGAATCCCCAAAAGAAGAAGAATCTGCTTGCAATGGCCCAATTTTAAAATACCGAGGTACTTCTGTTAAAAGAGGAATCTGTTTCATCCTTCTAGTATATTCTGAACTGTTATCGGGGGGGGGGATGGTTACGCAGTACGGCCCACGTGGCGCCAAGCTTGGATTCGGCAGATGGTGAGTTCAAACCTCACCATCGTCTGTCCTGAAGATGGTTTCTCTTTCAAATCGCAAGCAAATGCCGTAGCAGTATTTTAATTAAGGCAACGATCAATACCTTCCCTTTTACATCTCAACGTCGAAGAAAATCAATTTGCGTTAGTACGATGTTAAACCACTTCTCTTGTCTTTCTTCCCTTCAGTATCTGTGCACGAAGGGAAACAGAAAATTTTCTGTGAAGAATGAAGGTTTGAGACGTGGGGCCGAGGGCACTTAGAAATCTTCAGAATATGTCCTTGGTACATAGGCAACCTGCTGCGTCTTTAAACCTAATCATTTACTAGACCACATCAGACTGTGTGGTTCAGTTACGTTCGTGACGATCAATGTACTATGCATAATTTAAATGGCATCAATCAAGCATAGATTATCGTTTGCACTTGTGGTGTTATTATAATCTAAATTGCAAGGTGTTCCTTTCTCAAGAGGACTGAAATACCCCAACCCGATCCGAGGTAATCAGTCTCCCAGGCAGCAATCAACCTATGAAAGTAGTTACTGACCTTGGAGTTATATATATCTCTCTCTCTGGATGACGTAAGCCCCCTGGCGGTCTGGTGAGGATTCTAAAACTTTGTGTCACAGTCGGATGGTGGGAACTGCCAGTGCTGTTACATAACTTGTGTTTCGTGCTGCGTATTTATGCTGTTGATTGGATCTTTTAATCTATGTATGATAATCATCCAAGCATTGCTGATTTTATGTCCTTCTTCTAAATTCATATTGTTCGGGTGTTTCTTAATTTCGATAGCCTCATGGATTTTCCTATCGAGATTCCAGGGGATAGCTGCTAAAATCTTGGTTCTGTCAAATTATACAGTATTTCGTGTCTTGTTTCATAAGAATGTTTGGCTACAGCTGAAATATCTGTGTCTTGGTTCTTGATGTGTTGGATATGTTCTTTAAGTCAGGTAGAGATCAGAAGTTTTGTTTCACCAACGTAACACGTTCCGCAGCTACATTCAATGTGGTAGACCCCAGGAGCCTGTAATTATACTCGTATTATGTCTTTTAAAGGTGGTAGATGACGGTTTAACTTCCGGTGTAGTTTATGGACGGTCTTTATGTCATATTTGTCTAGTATCTTTCCGATCCTGTTTGTAGTGTTTCTAAAGTAAGTATCGCTTACTTCCTCCACTTTCTTTTCTTCAAATTTTCTAAAAGCTCGTCGGTTGTTATTGAGCGAGTAGCCATTTCTTCTAAGGGTTCCCGTGAGATGTTCTTTCTCTTCTTCGAGATGTTCTGCGTCCGATATCGCTACGACCCTGTTTATCAGTGATTTTAACAGCCTACTTTTGTGATGGGTGATGATGAGAAGAGGCGTGCAGGTACGTATATGTGTGTGTGGGTTCCCTGTAAACTGCGTGACTCAGAGTCCCATTGGTGTTACGTTTTACTAGGACATCCAGGAACGGTAGTTTTCCGTCTAGCTCGATTTCCATGGTGAACTGTATATTTAAATGAATTTAGTTGAGATGGTCGAGAAATGACTGCAGGTTATTGCTCCTATGAGACCAGATGGCGAAGGTGTCGTCTATGTACCGGAGAGAGCATTTAAGTTTCAGGGTAGATGTGACTAAAGCTTTCTGCTCGAAGTGTTCCATATACATGTTTGCAATGTTGTTCCATCGCGGTCTCTTTTGTCTTCGCGACCCAGTAGAAACAGGGTTACATCGAAGGTATATTGCAATTTTTCACTTTCAGAAGAATTCTGTTACAAATAGTGCGATTCCTTTGCACTTTTGTGTCCATGCGATAAACGACATGTTCGTGGGAAAATTCGGAATGAAATATGGTAGAAAATTAAACAGTATGAGGTAGTGTAAGATTTGCTATCACGTGTGATTTTGTTTTGGGAGATTGTTTTGTGACTGCGTTGTTCTCATGTAGTTAGGGTGATGCAATGTGTTTATTTATTACAAATTTTCTGGTGTAATTGATTTCCTACCATTTCTGTTTCGCTTATTTACCTTCCGCAGCTCTCTGATTATGAAACTTGTGTGCTGTTCGGAGTTTATGGTAACTCCTCCTTCAAACGTTTCACTTATGGCAATACCTATTCTCCTATTTTTTTAACTGTAATATTTTTGAGTTTCTGTGGTATCCAACCTAGCTAACTTCACTGTTTATACATTCGTTATCATTTTTACAATTATATTTTTATTCTTGGTTTTCTGATTTTTTCGAAATCGATTTTATTTCAATGTATATGCTTACACTCAGCTGTTCATTTATTATTGTTATTATTATTATTGTTATTATTATTATTGTTATTATTACTATTATTATTTTTCTTATACCTATCACAGGCGTTTCCTTTAAGTAGTTAACTATATTCTGGCATTCTAGGGATCACTACCTTTTTTACTAGGGTGGGTTTCAGTATGCTCTCCTGTGGGTTGTTCTTGGAAGGAAAAGGGGCATGTGTTGTGCTGTTTGCTGTGATTATGTTTGGTGTTTTGTTGTTCACTCCAGTCCGTTATTTTGCTCCGTACATTCTGATGACGATTAATGAGTAGGCCTACTGTATCGTCATTAAGGGTGTGACAATATCAAACCACATACACCTCAGAAAAATTCTCCATTTTACTTCAACCCATCACCATAAATTAACTTGATATGGCTGTTGAACATCGAAAAGATACAAGCCCATGTAGAGCTTATATAGCAAATAAAGTTTTAAAATACCTTCCACCGCAAGCTAAACCTACCTTACTAAATACATTTAATGCAATATTCGTACATAAACATCCTTACCGATTGGAATTAATTTCAAATCATTCAATACCAACAACAATGTGAGACATTCTCAAGATCCAAGAGAATTATGTTTGGGATCATGACTAAGAAAAGCATTCGAATGAATTATATTAGAATGCCTAGAGTCCCTAGACTAACAATACCAAACAAATTACACTCCCCCTACTCTTCTGATGAAAGGTACGAACGGAAAAGGCTGAATACTTGAAAACGCTACTTAATAGTAATTAGCATGAAGATTATTTTGAATTTGATCTGTATCCCAGAAAAAGAACACCTCTGGAAAAGATCATACCACCGGTTTACGATGAAGTGCGTGCAGCTATTGATTCACTTAAAAATTTTAAAGCGGCTGGAGAGAATAAACTAGTAGCGGAACTTTAGAAGAATGCAAACGAACAGATTATTTGAAATTTACATAAACATCTCATTCACATATCGAATACCGAAAAATTGCCTGAAGTGTGGAATGTTGCAATTATACACCCACTACACAAAAAAGGCGACAAATCTGATCCGGGTAATTATAGAGGAATTTCTTTGCTGGATATCACTTATAAGATTTTTCTAAGATTTCGTATTCCAAAAATCATGAACAACTTCATAGTGAATTTGATGAATATCAGAGTGGTCTTCGTCCAGGAAAAAGCTGTCCAGATCAATTTATCAGTCTCAAATGGATTATAAAACATCAAATGATTGGGAGCAAAAATTTAGTGATCACTGTTGTTGATTTTCAAAAAGCTTATGATAGTATCCACCGTGAATCATTATTGCATAGCCTTACTGAATTTGGTTAACATCGGAAACTTGTTAACCTTATTGCGGTCACACTTAGAAATACAAAATTTAAAGTTAGGTTCAGAAATGAAATCTCTGAGCCATTTGAAATTCATACTGGTCTTCGACAGGGAGATGGATTATCCCCGTTGTTGTTTAATTGTGTGCTGGAAAAATATGCGTGAGTGGAATAAGGTATGTCCATCGTCTGTTAAGATTGGAAGAAATATTCAACTAAATTGTCTCGCATTTGCTGATATCTAGCGTTATTAGCAAACAGTATTGAAGAAGTAGAAGAACTGGAACGATTAGCAGCGAGCGACGGTTGGGTTGAAAATTTCTTTTGAGAAAACAGAAATGACGCCATCTCTTCAAGTTGACACTTCACTTATTATGTTAAATAATACTCAGAAAATAAAGGTTGCAGACAAATTTCAATTTCTTCGTGAGATTATAACTTGGAATGCTAACGATAAAACATCCATAGATAGTAGAACTCAAAAATTGAGACGAGCGCAACAAATGACCTGGCCGAGTTACAAGAAACTGTCTCTCTATTATTGCTAAGTTTCGACATTATTATTCCGTCGTTAAGCCGGAAGCAACAAATACAATTGAAGCATTATTTAAACTGACTACCCAATCAACAACAGACAAACTGCAGAAAGCTGAGAGAAGAATTCTTCGGACAATTATTAATAAGAAACACCAGATTGATGGCCAGTGGACTTTTGCCAAATTCAGTACGGCACTTTAGAAGGAAAGTGAATCGATCATTGACACGATGCGAAATCGGAGTACTGCATTCATTAGACACATATACCGCTTACCAAATACTAAACTCCCGCAAAACTTTTGATTCATTTTGGGATAGTAACACAAAAACACTTGGTTTATAGAAATACAAGTGGATTGAGATAAAATGAAAATTACTAAAGATTAAATTGAAAATAGAGAAGATAAACAGATTCTAAATCACAAGTACACAGGACTATCACTAAACATATCGCAGCGTAAGCAGTAGCTATGTTATATCTGCAGAAGAACGGGCCGCAATATCATCCAGAATGAAGAAGTTTTGGGAAAGGGAAAAGTTGTCAAGTGTTAAAAGCTCAATTATTTTTTGAAGACTTTGTTGTATAAGGTTTTATCCCAGAAGTCATATCCTAATTCTTTGATGTGTTCGTTGTAAATTTCATCTAGGCCACACGATTTCCTATCCTTGGAGCTCATGATTGCTGCCTTTACCTCATCTAGCGAGAATAAGTAACTTTCTTCGAGAACTGTATGAGTTTTCTCAGATTCAACTGTGGGACATGTGTTTCTTGATTGTAATACTGATGTTAGGTGTCTCTCCCAGATATTCATGAGGATATACCTAGGAAAAATGGATTTATCTGGTTAAAGACTCCGCAAGGGTTTTGTTCAGCGTCTTCAATAAATTGCCTCTCTTCTTCATCTTGGAAGTTTCTTTTAGCTTTATTAACCAGCTCTCTATATATTCTTGCTTCTGTGACGTAGATCTGTCAGTTTTATCTGTAGGGGCGTTTTTCATGTTATGAAGAACAGTTAAGGCTACTTTTCAAGCAGCGTAATAGTCTTTATTGAACAACGGTTTATTTAACAGATGCCTTCGCTAGGGAGTAATTCCAAACAACTGGAGAAAATCGATAAAGATGCTGTATAAAGGAAATGACGATTCAACGACCCCCACAATTACAGAGAAATAGCACTTGAATGTTCGCTATTTAAGATATTCACACGTCTACTTACTAGAAAACTCACGTTTCAAGTAGATACTTACCTGCCTGAAGAACACTTTGGTTTCCGGAGAGGAAGAAACCTACGCAAACTATTCAGTATCTTTAAAAGGGACATTGAAGATGCATTATCAAAACCGAAAGGGAAACTTCTTGCCATTTTCGTTGATTTCTCAAAATCCTTTGACACCATCAGTAGACACATCATCATAACTAAACTGGAAAATTTACTTGGCCAAGATAATCCTATATGCTTCATTATAAGAAGCATACTAAGCGAAAACTATATAGTGATAGACGATGGAATCTCCCGATCAAGAACCATGAAGCAAACAGTAAGGGTGTTGCAAGGTAACCCACTTAGTCCCCTTTTATATACAGTGGCCACAGCGGACGTAATAAAGGCGATACATTCAGAGAAAGTTAAAATATATATTTATGCAGATAACATTGTGGTGGCCTTAACATCGATTGAGGATTTGCAAACCTCTTTCCATCAGTTGGCAGACTGGGCGGAGAACAACGAATGAAAAAGAAAAGGCAGTGACTATAACATTTAGAAGAGGTGGGAAACATGCGACATTCTTCCATAGAACAGTTCCTCTAGCAGCAGTATCACATGCGAAATATCTGGGAGTAATGATGCAAACAGGTGGAAACAAATTTTCTTATCACATTAAGGACAGAGTCAGAACAGCCTTTAGAAGCACAAATAGCATAAAATATCTGAGAAAATTGACATTAGAAACAGCAATAACAATTTTTTAACGTCAAGGTTTCACCTGTCATCCCCTACGGAAAAGAAAACATCTGGCCTTACCTAACAAATAATCAACTGTCAAGCATAGAAAAAGTTAAAACGTCATTTCTAAAGAAAGATTTATGTGTCTTCAGGTACACTCCATCTCGCCTGTTGTATTTATTGGCAAGGGAACCATTTTACTAAGGGGAAATAAGGCTAAAATTTCTACTTCCAGCCACAACCACCCACAAAATTCGTAATTTATGTCATTTGTAAATGAATAAATCAACCGATTGCAACCAGATTACCTTCAAAATTAAATTCTGAAAAATGTAAGTAACTTTGAAAGCAATCCTAGAATTATTTCATTTTGACAATGTCTTTACCACAGCCGTACATTGCAGCGATTAGACCTGTTCTGAATATTTTACCTCAACTCCATCTTTAGGTAAATCACAACTACACGTTTTCTTTCATGGTCAATACATTTACGCTCCGAATTGTGTAACACGGGATGTTTATCGTAGGCCACTAGATTAATGATTTCACAGTTAGAGAACACGTATAAAATTACGAATCCATTTCAATAATTCATGTTTTCAAAAAGTTACCAAACTGCAGGAAAACAAATGTAATTTCATTTCAATTTGTGATATATTTTCAAGTGTTTGTTAATATACCAGTAATTTTACATTCTATTACTTTAACAGATCATGCATATTATTCCAAACCTCGAAACTTTCCAACTTTGTAACATGAACAACGTGATACATTGTGGGCGGAGCTCGCGGGTAACAGATAATAATAATACAAGAGAGAGAGAGAGAGAAATCCACAAAGGTTAGCTTCCTTAACACTAGATAAACCCAAAAGGTTTACCTTTCTAATTAACGGTGGCGAAGCGTGCATTTCGAATAAGGAAACACTCTCCTCCTACTAATAATGTACTGTATGTAATAATAAACACACTATACAAACACTCTGAATATTTCAAGCAAACTTGTGACCTTCTTTTTTATATTCTTAATAGTTTTAACTCACATAAATCGTTTTGTATTTTAATTGGAAACGTCTTTTCGCAAAAACATCAGTGACACGCTCCTTAATGTCTGCGACACTCACCAACTCGGAAAGCAGCGATTTTTCAATGGCCAAAGAAAATAAACAAGAGAGTCTTTCCTAAGTCCTATTAAATCTATTAAATCAGAGTATGTTATATGAAATGCAGCCTTTTGCTATACTGTATGCTGTATTCAAAATCTTATTGGTATTTGCAGGCAATTTACTAAGTTGCTAACCAATTAGATATGACAATTGTTGCTTCTTTGCAAGGTTAACCTTATCCAAGATAAGACTGTTCCGCTAGCCTTTGATTATTTATGATCAAACTGTTTCTTCTTCAGTGTTGTTTGTTCTTCCAGTTTCATGCTTCCATAAAAAGTAACCTCAGCATTCATCAATTCTTTTTAAATATAGAGCCATGATTCTTTTTCAACTCCTGAATTAATTTCCAGTACCTTCGAACTTACGTTACAATTAATTTTCTGATCTTTAATAACAAGCCATGGGTATGCATTCAATACATTCTTAAATTTTTCTATTGTGAGTAGGTTCTCCGAATTCCTCCTAATCCGTCTATTTATTACATCAACTGAAAAAGATCAGTCAGTCACTACTGATCTGCATTTAGTGCAGTCGGCCAAGTGGCATATTCTCTTTCTGTTGGTTTCCTAGCCTTTTCTTAAATGATTTCAAAGAAATTGGAAATTTATTGAACATATTCCTTGGTAAGTTATTCCAATCCCTAACTTCCCTTCCTATAAATGAATATTTGTCCGAATTTGTCCTCTTGTGATCTTTCCTACTTTTAAAGACACCACTCAAACTTATTCCTCTACTAATGCCGTTCCACGCCATCTCTCCACTGACAGCTCGGAACATACCACTCAGTCGAGCAGCTCGTCTCCTTTCTCCCAAGTCTTCCCAGCCCAAATTTTGCAACATTTTTGTAACGCTACTCTTTTGTCGAACATCACTCTGAACAAATCGAGCTGCTTTCCTTTGGATTGTTTCCAGTTCTCGAATCAAGTACCTGGTAAGGCTCCCATACACTGGAACCATACTCTATTTGGTGTCTTACTAGAGACGTATCTGCCCTCTTCTTTATATCCTTACTACGACCCCTAAACAACCTCATAACCACGTGCAGAGATCTGTACCCTTTATTTACAATCCCATTTATGTGATTACCCTAATGAAGATATTGCCTAATATGAACACCTAGATACTTACAATGATCCCCAAAGGAACTTTCACCCTATCAACGCAGTAATTAAAACTGAGAGGACTTTTCCTATTTGTGAAACTCATAACCTGACTTTTAACACAGTTTATCAACATACCATTGCGTACTGCCAATCTCATGACATTATTGAGGTCGTTTTGCAGTTGCTTACAATCTTGTAACTTATTTATTACTCTGTTCAGAATAACATCATCCGTAAAACGCCTTATCGATGATTCCACTTCTTTATTCTTATCATTTATATATATAAGAAAACATCAAGGTCCAATAATACTGCCTTGAGGAATTCCTCTCTTATTTTTTTCAGGGTCAGATAAAGCTTCGCCTACTCTAATTCACTGAGATCTATTTTCTATAAATATATCCACCCATTCAGTCACACGTTTGTCTAGTCCTATTAAACTCATTTTTGTCAGTAGTCTCCCATGGTCCACCCTATCCTCTTCATCTTCGTAAAATAGCCTCTCGCTGTTTATTAAACTAAAATTTTTACAAAGGTGATAGACATTCAAGACTTCCAGAACTAAAAACCGACTCAACGGGACCAAGGTATACAACAAAACAGAAAGAAAGGAATGGTATAACTGAAAACGAATAGTATATTTTTCATTCTATTTAAAAGGAAAAATGTACTGCCACGCTTGGAAGTACTGTATATTATAATAAACTAATAATAATAATAATAATAATAATAATAATAATAATAATAATAATAATAATAATAATAATAATAATAATAATAAAAATAATAATAATAGTAACTCTGAATATTTCAAACACACTTGTGATATTCTTTTGTATATTCTTAGTAGCTTGAACTCACCTAAATCCTTCTGTATTTTAATTCGATACGTCGATCTTTCTTTTCTTCAAAAACATGTATAACATATTTAATATGTGAATATCACACATTCCATATATTGGTGAAGCAGAGTAAGTAGAAATACAGTTAGCAGTACTGATTAGATAGTCAAATTCTTCACTATTAATCTTGAAATAATGCGGGGAATTTAAAATATTAAAATTGTATAAAACAAAGAATCTTGAGTCACTTCAAAGATAATAGGTTTCAGACTCCTTTCTGGCGCGTTTCGCGTCCACTGCATTTATTTCCCGCTTGTAAAGGCAATTGATACCCAGCTCAGTGGACTTATTAAACCTACGCTCACCAGTGAACTATGCTAGGACTTTCAAAGGAAACCAGTTTGAGCCAAATGTCCAGTGGAGAAATGAATGGAGTATCAACTTCAACCTTCAAGTTTGGAATGATTTTATTGGGAACAACCCTGCACTTCGTTGTGACCTGCCAAGAAGAACATGGACTGCCCTCAGTAAGATTAAGACCAACCACGGAATCGGTACTGAATTACCGGTACTCTTTAAATTTAAATGGAGTGTAATTCCTTCTCCTCAGTGTGACTGCAGATGCTTCCTCACTGTCAGTTCACTATATTGTATTTCAATGCCATAGAAGAGCATATCAGGGAAATCGGTCCCGCAGCCATATAATGCATAGGAAATTTATACTTGAAGATATAAGTCTGACTTCAAATCAAATCAAAATCTCTTTATTTGCAAATGAGGTGCCTACCCTCGGTGGCAAATGGTACACTAAAATACATTATTGTCAAGCACTAAATATTAAATTAACAAGAGAACAAAATTTTCCTATAATACAATATTATACAATTTACGCTAACAATTTTTTCTTTTAAACACACAGCTCATCCTTAGTAAATTTATATTGTTTACAAAATTCTACTAATAATATCTCCTGTACTACTTACAACTATAGTCAACTGATATACTTTATGTGGAATTACTTCAAATGATACTGTACAACTGGTATAAGATTAAAATTTACATTGCATTTTTTTTTTACTTTTTTCTTTTTTCCTTTACCCATTCTGGAACCTAAGTAGCATAACGACCTGCTGCGTCTTAACCAGAGCCCCTTTTGCCACCACTCTTCAGAGTTCCTGAAGTGCCTTCACAGCTACCGTAGTGGTCCCAGGGCCCTCGAAGTCCCCACTGTACTTCACCCCTACAGACAGTCCCCTACTTTGGCTGTCCAAACTCCTTAGACTAGGGGATGGAATTAATTTATTCACACACATTTTTTATTTACATTAACCTGCACTGGTCGAATGCCCTCTAACATTTCATTTATTTTCTCTGTTGCTGTTTATTCTCTTCTTGAATATCTGTACAGATTTTGGAAAAGGATCAAACACTACCCCTGGTAAACTGTTCCACTCCTTTACACCCTTCCCAATGAATGAAAATTTACCCCAATCGCTTCTACTAAAATTTCTTCTAGTTTTACATTTGTGGTCAGTCCTGCCGATATAATTATTTTCCAACTGAAGCCTCTCACGGATATCTCCCCATGCTGCTTCTCCTGTATAGGCTCTATATAACCCTATAAGTCTAGTTTTCTCCCTTCTCTTACTTAAAGTTTCCCACCCTAGTTCCTTTAACATTTCTGATACACTACTCTTTCTCCTGAAATCCCCTGTTACAAACCTTGCTGCTTTCCTCTGCACACTGTCTATTTCTTTTATTAGGTATTCTTCGTGAGGATCCCAAACACTGTTTGCATATTCCAATAATGGACGAACCATACTTAGGTAACTTTCTCTTTTAATTCTTTGTTGCATCCTTTAAGTAGCCTCATTATGACATGTAATGATCTGTATGCTTTCCCAACAATGTCATCCACATGACCCTTCCAGTGCAAATTACTTTCAAATTTTACACCTAAGTATTTGCACTTGCCATCTTTTGGGATAACTACCCCATCCAAAGTATATTCAAATTCAGTTTTATAACTCCTGTTTGTAAATGTTGTAACAGTTGATTTGCCTCCATTAACTTTCATATTATTCTCTTCAACCCATTGTTGGATACTCTCAAGGTCCCTTTGTAATTCTGAACAGTCCTCAATGGTATTTATTTCCCTATAAACAATTATGTCATCTGCATACAACCTTATTTTTGATGTTATATTATTCCCTAAATCATTTACGTATATTAAGAAAAGTAACGGACCGATTATACTACCCTGTGCAATTCCCTTCCAAACTTTCTCTTCCTGCGATACGTTATTTCCTACTTTGACTTTCTGAACCCTTGAATTTAGAAATGTTTTCACCCAACGTGTAACCCTTACGTCCAGGCCTATTCCCTCCAATTTCTTTAATAATATTCCATGTTCCACTCTATCAAAGGCTTTGGAAAGATCTATGGCTATGCAATCTAATTGGCCTCCTGAATCCAATTGATCTGATATGTCCTGCTGAAATCCCACCAGTTGTGCCTCACAAGAAAATTTCTTTCTAAATCCATACTGGCTCCTCATGAACCAATTTTATCATCACATATCCCTCTGATGTACTTTGATATTAAACTCTCCAGTATTTTACAAACTATACTGGTCAGGCTGATTGGTCTGTAGTTTTCTGATTTCCTTTTATCACCCTTTCCTTTATAAATTGGTATTATTATAGATTCCTTCCATTCCTTTGGTATTACACTATTATTTATGACATAGTCAAAGAGAAATTTTAAATAAGGCACTATGTACCACCCCATTGTCTTTAACACCTCCCCAGTAATTTGATCACTTCCTGCTGCTTTTTCTTGCTGAAGCAGTTGGATTTCTCTGAAAATATCTTCATTTGTGAATGAGAAGCTTCTTGTTTCCCTCTGTGTCTCTCCTTCTGTATCTTCTGTTTCGGTTTCCAACTCCTGACAATCATGTACTGAATATCTGAATTCCTTACTAAAGAGGTTTGCTTTCTCAGTATCTGTTAAATAGTGTTCACCCCCTTCTCCCACCATTGTAGGAATTTGGATTCCTTTTCCTTTTTGATTCCTGATATATGAATACAGCTTTTCCCATTTCCCTTTGTGGTCATTACGCTCTTGAAGAATGCCATTCATATAATTCTCTTTTGCTTCCTTTTTCACTCTATTCAGTTCCCTCATTAGCTGTTTTCTAGTTTCTCTACTCTCCCTACCTTCCTTGATTTTCCTGTTTACTATTCTACATTTTCTTTTTAATTTTCTTATTTCCCTTGTATAATAAACAGGGTCTGAGGTCATTTTACCCTTCTTAACAGGTACAAATCTCTTCTCTCCTTCCCAAATGATTCCTTTGAATTTAGCCCAAAGTGTATCCACATTACTCCCTTCACTTATCCAACAACTGAATTGTGATTTAAGGTAAGTCCCAAATTCATCAACTTTAGTTTTTCTGTACAATTTCTTGTCTTGTGTGACCCTCTTATTAACTTCTCATGTGTCTGTAATTTTGTAAATATAAATGTATATGTATGCACATCATATATTTATCTTGAATACTTTTGTTTCTGACATACGATAAATAAAATAAAATGAATGTTAATTTCTTCTGGAATTTTACAAAAATGTCTAAAAAGCAAAACAAACAAAAGCAAAATGAGTACAAAGAAAAGTATAAGATATTGTGACACTAAGGAGGAAAACAAGTTGGGAGTATGACAAAGCAAATACTGACTCCCCCTTTAACCTTGTCGAATGGACTCAGTCAAGCCACCGCGTTAACGTTAGAATGAGTGCTAACAGACGTAACGTAATGTTGCCGTATATGACAGTCTCCATGACCTACTGAATGGAGCTTCCTTTAGTGATCAATTATACAGTACGTACTTACTCCTTCATATTTCGAACATTCTCTTAATATTTTATCAGGCTTCATTAATATAGACTTTAAGAAAACTTTTAAGCCCACGGAGACTTCAGATCATCATTTTGGTAAAAACTGCTTAGGCTTGCATACTGATACTGTTTTGCTCCTGAGCCCAAAATTTGAGCCCCATGGATATAATTCCCTTAGGAATTTTTGTAATTTTGTTGAAGATATCTGGTTTTCAAGTACGAAGCTTAAATTTCTAGGGTGCCTGGAAGTGCCTCAAAAATTCATGTCTATCATTTTTACACCTACCTTTATACATCTTTATACTATGGATCGCTATTGATTCACTTGTATTCTCTGTCACTAACTTGAGAAACTTGTTTCTATTACTTAATGAATTAAAAACGTACAATATTACTGTATAGAACAACCGCCGGAAGGACATCTGATGAATACGCCCTACAAACTCGTAAGTAATGCAGATCGCTCCCACTTGAAGGCTCTAGTCGTTATGACTCTGGCAGCTGGGGTGCTATTGATTTTGAGTCGCTCGTGATAATAAAGAGATTCCGAATTCTCAATTAAAACGATCCATTTAAATGCACGGAGAAGTTGGCAGGATCCCAAACTGACGGTGCTTTGAAGTATGACAATAGGATTGATTCCGAAGGGAAGAGGAACTTTAATACCGTTCATAAAACAGTGACTCCTGGCGTGTCCACCTCCAGTCTGTTTCTCGATATGTGTCACAGCTTTTTACGATCACTATCTGTATTTTATTTAAAACTAGAATATAATTTCAAAACCAGCTTTTTACGATCACTATCTGTATTTTATTTAAAACTAGAATATAATTTCAAAACCGCATGTAAACATGGACTATCATATAATATAAGATAAATATTATCGATATGTCTCCGCCTTATGCAACCATCATGTCGCCAAGATATAGAAAGTAAAATAATTACTTGAATAATGTTTCCTTGAACATCTATACAATATACATACATACATACGTACATAGAGAGAGAGAGAGAGAGAGAGAGAGAGAGAGAGAGAGAGAGAGAGAGAGAGAGAATCCAGAATGGATATTTGCCCTTGTATAAGGGTTACTGCGCTGAAGGAGACTCATAAACACATTTCTCAAACAATACTTAAATAACATTTTAAGTTAAAAAAAGTATATTATTTATTGATTCAATTTTTCGTGATTCTCTAAAGAGGCGACTATCCCCGAATGGAAAAAATTATATCGTTTGTAATTTGTAGCACTCTACAAATGCTGATTGACAATTTGGAGATAATTCCTAATAATATTGGTGGCAATTTCTTCTAGTTTCAAAACACTAATGCCAAAACCTCCGAAAGAATTTCACGCAGAATTAGATACTACTCCTCGAACACCGAAAAGTAGTGTAATCAACTCCCAGTTCCGGAGCGGGATGTTGTATTTCTCCTTCAGATATTTAAAGCAGGGTTCGTAACGCCTATTCTTTTCAGCATCAACCTTTTCTGCTTGCATGCTCCCTCCTACAAACATCACTGTTCCGTCGATAACGACGCCTATGTCCTTTCTGTCGATTGCTACGGTGCCAGCACGCTTGTAGGGGACTTCAGATGAAATAGAGGGAACTTCTTTGAATACTTCAAAGTTATTTGACTTTTTGAGATAACTAACAATACAACTCAAGACCGTGTGGTGTCTATCGTTTTTCAAGAGATCTCATTTGCGACAGAAACCAAATCCAGCGGAATGGTTTCACTAAAATGAGGACCTTTAACAGAAGTTTGGCATCATTTTTCACTGGGTGTGAACACCGGAAGAAATGATTGGCTTTGTTTTTACATTAGACAGTGGAACATCTTTCAAACTCCCATTACTCGCCATTCTGTGTTAAGAGTCACGCGGGTCAGTAGGAAGGTCAGCTGATGGTTAACACACAGTGAGAAAGCTAAATGTTCATGTGGGGTCGGCTGTACAGGCTCATCGGTGACTTCATCGGAGGTGATATTATCGGCACGAGAGACTATAGTGCTTCCCACGGAGATACTGCTCAATGTGTAGGACTCAGTGTGTCCTTCATAGCAAGAATCTGTAGGGAATGTCATGAAGATGGATAAAACTCATAGACTTCTATTCACATAATACGCTATTTTATTTCTGTTTATATTTCCATATTAAGGGGGCCGAAGGGTAGCATGTGGTCCTGTGGGTTCACTTCTTGCTGGTGGAAGTTTACTAATAAAACACAAGAAATGCCGTTTATTCCTACCAAGTCCGATACGTCCACGTCCACGCCGTGGCCCCTGGGCAACGTGTACCCTGCGTGTACACGGCTAAGTCATGCAAGGGAGAAAAACGAGTTCCCGATACTTTAAAATGGGGACCCACCAGCTAAGGGAGACAGCCCCGGAAGAAACTATCGGCCCTCCAAGATTACTGGGGGTTGGCGTTGGGATGACAACCCATTCTTTAAAAAAACTATCGTTACGAAATCTGAAGGAGAAATAGCCGGCCTGACCTTTTTAAGACAACCTCGCAAACGTGTAAAGGACTTGAGAATTGGTTCGTGGAGTGTTTTAAGCTGGAAACCTAAGAAAGTTGATCGATCAGCTGGATGAGTAATTGTATAATTTATATAACGAATCAAACATTGTTAGCTGCATAAAGATAAGAATGTTGGAGTGGGCAGGACATGTACTGCGGTAATGACAGAATGATAAAGAAGGCCAAAAGGAATCAGGAAAGTTGGAAGTCCAAAGTTAATATGGGAAGAAGTGGTGGGTGAGGATGTAAAGGAGCTCTGCACTTAACAGGAAAGAATGGAGAAAACTTCTTCAGAAGTCCAAGGCCCACAAAAGGATTTCGCGCCACTGATGATGATGATTTCCATATTAATTCATTTTTGTTTGAAGAGATAAAATAATGCCTCAGAGAAGCAGGTGTAAGGATTGTGGGTGTGAGTGGTAAGTAAGGAAAATGAGGGAAGGGATAGCGAGTTTGAGGAAGATAATTAGACTTGTAATGGAGGACAGGAATGCCGATAGGTTTCCATCAATCAATGTACAGGATACGGTAGGTAAGCAAGATGGAGGGTAAGAAAGGGGAGAAGTTGTGGAAGACAGGTGGGATAATTTAAGGAGAAGGTAAAGGAGGGTTAAGGGTTTTCGTCAGAGAATGGGCCCAGAAGAGCCCAGTGAGGAAATGGTATGAGTTGCTGCAGGAAGATCAGCAGAGGGAAGATGAAGAACAGGGAAATGTTGCACAGAAGGGGTTGGGGAGGGGGAACGAAAGGGATCGGTAGGGAAGGGAAACATAGAGTATAAAATAGGGAGGTGGTGAGAGGAAGCGAAGGGGAGGAGAAAATGTGTTCTGCAGGCATCAGGGAAGGTAAGGGGACCAGGAGATGAGGGGATCTAATGAGGAGGTTGAGGTTGAAGTTCTGGTCATGGGTGACTCAATTGTTACTCATGTGGGGAAAACGTGTTGCGGAAAGGGAACCATTGTAGAGTGTTATCCAGTAATTAGGTTAAGGCAGATGTTGAGGAAAATAAAAGGGAAAGAGGAGAGCAAGGAGAAGTTGGTAATTTTCCACCTTGGTTACAGAGGAGGAGCGGGACAGAAGGAAGAAGACCGCTAAGAAAGGGAAACGTAGAGTAGATAATAGGAACAGTGAGGTGGAACTGAGTAGTGAGAGGGAGAGAAGGGAGTAGGAAATGGGTTCTGCTGGCGTCAGGGAAGTTAAAAGAGATCGGGTGAGGAGGGCATTTAATGAAGAGGGTGGGGTTGAGGCTCTAGTCCTAGGTGACTTAATTGCTAGGCATGTGGGGAAAGTTTGTGGAAGATGTTGAGAAAAATAAAAGATAAGGAGGAGAAGGTTGTAATTTTCCACGTTCGCCCTTTATATCCTCAGTCTTTCAAACCCGCACCAATGCTGAGTACTGCAGTAGTAATGTGAAAACTCTCAAGCATATCTGCAAATACGTAAATATGGGCAGAGCCATACACTCCAAGAAAAAATTGAAATACTACTCTACAGAAGTCAGACCAAAGTGTTAATCCTTTGCAGAAGAGATTCCCTGAGTGAGAAAAGCGAAAGGAGATTACTCAGGAGGATATGAGTGTCCAAGAAAGTGTAAGAAACGTTTATGATCTATCTGAGGTCCGTCAAGGATATGTACGCAAATATATACACCTCAGTGGGAAAGAGGAGGTTGACCTTTTGCATGTATTCGAAGAGAATGGGCTGAGGAAGATTGGCAAATAAAATACTTGTGCTTCAGGGCACACTGGCTGAAAAGTGCACAAAGATCTACAGAAAAGCAGCATAACACCAGCTAAAATTCGACAGAATTCTTAGAAATAATCTTCCAGATTAGGGGGAACATCCTGAAAAATCTGCTAAACCGCGGAACATACTAGCTTGAGAACGACAGAGGAGAAAGTGGAAAAGTTGAAAAATCTCTGGCGGGAATTTAAAGAAAAGGGTGTAAGCCCAAGTTCGAGGGACAGCTACTAGCTGTGTATTCGTAGCCCAAAGCTTTATCGTTTTAATAATAATAATAATAATAATAATAATAATAATAATAATAATAATAATAATAATAATAATAATAATAATAATAATTTGTCTGCTTAGTGAAAATATAATGCTGGGGAACCTTTTTTACAGTAGAATAGCTATCTGTAATTACAGAGGAAACATATACTCAGCGTTATTGAATGGGAACGGCTCGTAGATGAAAGAGTCCGATGTGCGACTAATGTAGGCTGCTGATAAATGGACTGTTAAGCTAGAGTTATGACGGCCACATCGAGCATTTTATAAACGAGGTTTACTTCTTTCTTCGACACACTCGGAAGCTACTCCGATTCAGGACAACGCATTTCTGGCAACCACACAATATACAATGTTACATTATTTTACAAATTTAGGAGCTTACACTTTATATTTAATCCACCGATCAATTAACATCTTATAAGAGAATATGTTGGAAGTCAGCGAATTTGGTAAAGGTATTATTCTCTAATTCAGAGCATTAGCTTCTCGAAGGGTAAAATGTCCCAAAAGTAAATGATCTGACAATCCAACATAAAATCAAGCCATAATTTTAATGATGATTTGTTATTATATGAATATTGTAGCCCTTGTCTGTTGGAAGATGGCATCTACTACCGTAGTAGAAACATTGTTCCTTTCAAATGCTATCGGTGTTGATACGAAGCGTCGCCTAAAACGTACGTCTGTTAGGGCCTCGTCGAACAGATAGAAAAAAAAAAGTAGTTCATAGGAAATTCCTGCTGTGGGGGTAGCTTATATTTAGTTTATGCTAGAGGTTGGTTTAAAATGCTCATCTGTTCCTAGCTAGAATTTCATCTACGGAGAACTTGTTATACTAAATCGCGGTGTTTGTTTGTGCTCTCATAGATGTTTCTTTCATTGTCATCTTGCTTCTTTCAGTCTTCTTCAGGGTTCCTCGTACAGTTCTTAATTAATATGTTAACCGTTTTATGTTCCACTAACTATATTTTACGCAGTGCTGTAGATGATTGGTGCTATTTACGAGCGGGCCGAATGGCAGATTTCTAAACGAAGCGCGGGCCACGTTATTCTCAAACATCCCCTCCCCGTCCTTTTCAACACACACTCAGTGCCGCCTTCTTCAGTCACCAACCAGCCTCTCACATGATTATTCGGCAATACAAACAATAACTTGACACGCAATACAAAAGAAATAGAGAAAAGTAAACAATACTCTGTAACTTGTATAAACTTACCAATTAATGAGAGATTGCGCCTCACGGCACGGCACGGCACGGCATGGCACGGCACACTGTCCACTTTTCTACGCTTGGAAAGGGACATTTTCGTTCACAAATAAATTATTAAAACGACTTTAAATCAACACCTCCTAGATACAAGGCCTCACAACCGTTCTGGGAATGTACTGTGACGTCAGCATCGCGAGGCAAGCTTGAACCTTTTCAGTAATAACACAGCAATGAGTCTGGCCATGTAAAGCTGAAATTAGAAGAGTTTTAATTCGTTTAATGGTGCCAGTTGCTAATACCATTCTACGTAATGGTACTGATGTGTTGCGTACTCAACTGTAAGGAGAATTGCAACAACGATAACGAAGTGCATGCATTAAATTTCCGACAGACGAGGTTATGCGACAGATATGTTTACGTGTAATTCCAAGATAAGACTACAGATTTACTAATAACTGAATGGTGAGTAACTATTATTACTACATTCTCACACAATCATAATGAGCGTAGGCCTATGCCGTATTTAACTACACGCAACAACTGGTGATATGTAGGCATATTTACTCTTCAAAGATATAAGGTTATGTTAGTTCGCTATCATGGGGTACAGTATTTCAACGGTATTATTATTATTATTATTATTATTATTATTATTATTATTATTATTATTATTATTATTATTATTATTATTATTATTATTATTATTATTATTATTATTATACGCATTAAAACATACCACCTACAAGAGCTGCTGATGTAGACATTCACTCACGGTGCTACATTATTTTACAGGTATGCCACAAACATTTCAAAGTCAGTGATATTTTATGGGAAGTAACTGGTACTGGTCCTCAGGAAAAACTTTTAACTACTCCTCTTCCAAGACATTACCTGTCAGAGACTGCAATGCCTTATATCTTTCCCAACTGCCCATCATATTTATCGTCACATTCTGGCAGGTGAAGAGAAGAACCAGGCAAAAAAGTAGAATAGAAAGAGGAGCAATAAACAGAACCATTGAAGATAGTACATATCTCATACACAGAATTTCAATCCACAATCTTACACAGCTGAAAAGTACAATAAACGTGTTGTTACCTGATGGTTGTTGTACTGTGATGAAGGGAACGTAAGTAAATTCTCTGTACGTCGATACATCAAAGCAACCATACTGCATAGCATATGTAATCATCTAATAGGACATCGCCTTTATTCTAAACGGGTGTTATTAAAGTATAAAATATTTCTAATGTATATGTGGACAAAATTACTAATACAAATGCGGTATATTCTTTAGTTACAAAACTTCATAGCTGCATTACAAGGAATAAGTGTAACAATGTGCAGAAAGATTCAAGAAATAAGTTAATTCTAGTCCTAGTTGGTGAACTGAACACCGAGAATGATGTCCCCACAGTTAATTTAATACTCACAGTTAAAACATTTCTTAGTTCATAAAGGAGTATGTTTGTGATTTTCTTGTTATTTGTTCAACCTTCTCTCTGAAATCTACTCATGTTTACAAATTTATGGCCGACCCCGTGGTGAAGGGACATCATGCCTGCCTCTTACCCGGAGGCCCGGGTTCGATTCCCGGCCAAGTCAGGGATTTTTACCTAGATCTGAGGGCTGGTTCGAGGTCCACTCCGCCTACGTGATTACATATGCGAGCTACCTGACGCTGAGATGGCGGCCCCGGTCTTCAAAGCCACGAATAACGGCCAGGAGGATTCGTCCTGCAGAACACAAGACACCTCGTAATCTGCAGGCCTTCGGGATGAGCAGCGGTTGCTAGGTGGGTAAGGCCCTTCAGGGCTGTTGCGCCGTGCGGTTTTTACAAATTTATCAGACATAGTGGCAATTTCATTTTGCCACATGTCAATACTTTTAAAAGAGTAGGCTCCAGTGTGAATGGTAGT
Organism: Anabrus simplex; assembly: GCF_040414725.1. Classification (NCBI taxonomy): domain Eukaryota; kingdom Metazoa; phylum Arthropoda; class Insecta; order Orthoptera; family Tettigoniidae; genus Anabrus; species Anabrus simplex. The sequence continues at coordinate 1,553,375,341 of NC_090265.1, read as the reverse complement.
CCAATATTAGGACAGAAACTTACATACTTTCTGGAAGGCATTAAACATAAAGTTCAAGGTTTCGAACAGAATGACAAATTGGTAACATCGATGGTAGGTGCAATTCTCATTAAACCATATATGAACTTCAAGGGAGGAAACATTGTAGGCTCATGTGATAATACTGCCAGTGATCAGCCTAGATGTTAGGCCTAAGCTAATATTATACGAGCTACTTTTCTTTTAATATCATGTAATGCCTATTTAAATTGAAATATGTTTGTAACTTCCTGTCATGCTGTTAGCAATTCGGCCTAAGTAAGTTAACATTGTAAAATGCTGTCGTGTTTTACAACTGTTTGCTGTTTATCTTTAATGGCAGAATCACCAAAATACGGTAATAACGACAGTGTAATTCAATATCCTTTAAAATTTAAATGCTATTTGTTAGTAAATAAATTATTCCATTGGCAAGAAATGTTAAAATCATGTTTGTGTTTGACCATGTTCCGCGTATCTCTGCATTGCCATCCTTAGTGTGACGTCACCACGCTGTTGTTAGGCCTTATTATCTAGGAGGTGTTGCTTTAAACATCAGTAGTTGGTAAGAACGTTAGTTCACACTATCTTACATGTCGACATCGTACGACATGGAGTGCAGATGGACTCTTCAGCGTTCTTAAAAAACCCGACTACCTCTGGCGGTTCCCGCCCGCGATCTTTGGACCCGGAGGTCGACGGTCTACCACTGATCAACAGAGGGAGCTGAACAAAAGATAAAATAATGGTTACAGATTTCTGGAGTTATTATATGGAGATACCAGCTCCACCCTCAGTGGATCAGCATTCCTCCGCTGATGTAAGCAAGACAGTCTATTCCTATGATATCATTGGTCTTTAGTTACATTTATATCTTCTGTCCTGACCTGCTTAATAGAATTTGATCTAACATTCTGATTTATAAGATTATCTGAAACAGTGTTATTAAAACATATTCCTGATACTTGAAGCGATAGTTGCATAAACAACAATAGTCCAAAAATGCAAAATTTTACAGGAGAAGTATAAAACAATTTAACATCAAAATGGCGAACGTAAGAGTGCCTACAATTAGTTAAATACTAAGGCCTAGTACTTGCTTAATTTCTGAGAAAAGATGATAATGCAGTTTACTGTTGCTGCTCAACACTTCTTTTAATTTTGTGGACTCGTGCTGTTACTGAGAGAGAGAAATTTTGACATGAAATACGCCATTTAATTTACATGGGTTACAATAAAACCATATTATTATTATTATTATTATTATTATTATTATTATTATTATTTAACTATCAAACATTTCTTAATTTGTACTAGAGTATAGTTCAGAATCTTGCACAATAATTACCACGTTTCCATGGGGATTGATATCGATTTAAATACGCTTTCCGTACTCAATACGTTACCTGTTTCCATGTAAGACCAAGACCGATTCCAATCCTCAGACCGTAATATAAAAAAAAACATGGCGGCCGAAGTAGCCGGATTGCTGGTATTCGCTAACACGAAAATATTACGTACATATTATTTAAACGGCGATAAATTAACACGATAAGTGTAACATCATAGGGAAAATCACTTTTACACATATGAAAACGCTTCGCCAACGAGAATCACATATATTATTTAGAAATTTCAGTTCGTCAAATAACGTTTTATCTTAGATTTCACTTTGATGGATAGATGAAAATACCTGATAAAACTGTTAAAATGATACTTCTAACATCATTTTGAATGTTTCAAAATAAATTAAGGTACGGAATTCCTCGATTTATTCGCTCTCATGAGAACTGTGAAACACAATTTGTTGTCTTAGTTTTGAAGTGGTGGACAGTATCTTAAATTTAGCACCCAACGAATAGGAAGTACACCCGAAATAATAATGTTATTGGCTTTACGCCCCACTAACTACATTTGTTACGGTTTTCGGAGACGTCGAAGTGCAGAAACTTAGTCCTACAGTAGTTCTTTTACATGTCAGTAAATCTACCGACACGAGGCTGACGTATTTGAGCACCCTCAAATATCACCGGACTGAGCCAGGATTGAATCTGCCAACTTGGGATCAGAAGGCCAGCGTCTTAACCGTCTGAGTCACTCAGCCCAAGTACACCCGAAATTATTATGTTAACCCAATGAACGGCCCTGGTAGTGTTATCATAATGTTGACATATGGCATAACAACACTTAACACAATGATAGTAACTGATAGTAACCTTAGTAATGAAACGTTCAGACACTAAAGATATAATAGGTTTTTACCCATTAAAGAACATGAGTGCAAAAACTCTATTGACTAAACATTGATATTTAACCACATGCACGATCTTCAGTTCGGCGCAGTCTGTTTGATAACAGATAACTACAGAATGAATCGGAAGGTGTTGGTAGTGTAAAACCCTACTTTAAAAACCAAGCTAATCCCTCTAAGTCACTATTTCTTCTGTGTAACGGTATACCGATTGCTCCAAATGTCACACATACGTTTTGTTATACTCCAAGATCCAGCCAAACATTTCCGCAGGCAAAGCACAGACTGTTGTAAAATAAACTTGCATCTACATCACTCGACATTTTGAAGCACATAGACACTGACGGAATAACACAATATCAATTATATTCTAAATTAATATTTTTCGAGGAACACGAATAGTTTGGAAGTAGAGAAATGGCTTCCCTAACATCAGACTTATTCTCAAAATGATGTATGCACGCTACAGTTTTGTCATGGACTTCAAAATAATCACGATGTATATTCCTAATTCATTTCTATCTTAATGTTCTATTCCGTAGGAAACTCAAGAATAGTTATATGGGAGGCATTGCAATAGTTAGACTAAAACCTGGTCCACCTAGTGCACTCATATTCATTTATGGGTAAAAACACGATCAAAACAAGTATGTTCTCACATTACTGCGTATAATTACACATAATAGGTGTCCACTGACTCATATAAATACACTCGCACATTTATACTCTACGAAGAAACTAACATTTATCGTCAACTTTCATAAAATTACACAGACTACATACGATAACAACAAACCAAAACAAGCCCAGATTTCCAACAATTCCGGCTACTCGATTGGCCATCTTTGAACGATCGAGAGTAGCATTAAGGTCTGAGGATTTGAGTCAGTCTTGGTAAGATTCAATCCGTAATCAGATCGATATGAATACGATAGTCTTGACACTCGTAGAGTACGAGATCACGCGAGGCCTTACGAGAATAATCCGATATGTAGCGCTTGACAGCAACGGCCAACCCTAACCAAAGTAGAGTAAATAAAGAAGTCCTCGTGCATTGTTACCAAAGGAATTTAAATCTGTGATACAAACTTGTTTTATGCACAGTCTACTACTATTACACAGTTAGAAATACAAGGAGCGGTAAGCTGAAATCAACTGAACACGAACTAAATCATAGGAAGCACATGATAAACAAATTATAATCGAGCATCCGTAGCATTTTCAAATCGATTTCAATACGGTCCGCGTTTCCATGATACTATATCCAAGACCGACTCCAATCCTCAGACCTTAATGCTACTCTCGATTGTTGAAAGATAGTGAATTGAGTAGCCGGATATTTTGGAAGCGTGAGTTTGTTTTGGTTTTCTGTTATCGTATGCAGATGGTGTAATTTCATGAAAATTGACGATAAATGTTAGTTTCTTTGTAGAATATAATTGTGCGAGTGTATTTATATGGGTCAGTGGACACCTAGGATGTGTAATTATACGCAGTAATGTGATAATGTGTTTGATTTAAGCCTGTTGTGAACCAGGTTTAAGTCTAACTATGACAATGCCTCTCATACAACTATTCTTAAGTTTTCTACGGAATAAAACATTAAAAGATAAATGGATTAGGAATATACATCGTGATTACTTTGAAGTCGATGAGAAAACCGTAGTGTGCATACATCATTTTGAGAATAAGAATAAGACTTTTCTCTAATTCCAAACGGTGAACCTATTCGTGTTCTTCAAAAAATATTAATTTAAATACTGCACCTGTCCAAGGCTTCAGTACATAAACAAAATACCGTGGCTCATAAATATGATATTAGAGTGGAGCACCTCCGATGAGCTTCGAACTCAGACCGGTATTGAAGTCCCAACTCCCCTACTAGAATAGTACGCTAGCTAAATCGGTAGAACGTTACGGGTCTGAATGGACCGTCCGGTGGGGCTATAGTCTTCTAATAGTCTCTATAGTAGGGGAATCTCAATTATGAGAGGAATACTAGTTCATTACTAATGAGAAGATATCGTTTATCTTATATCACAACTTTACTACACTAGTGAAACACATCTTATTCACATGGATATGCCATACAATACCCTTTACAAAAACAATATTCTGGTCGACCTTGACGCTTTAAATGTTTTGGTAGTCTCTTTCTACACCTCATTATGCATTCAATTATTTCAATCTTAAAGAGGCGTTTCCTCTTGGATTATTTACGCTTTACACTTACATTTACCACATTGCGCATTGCCTATCACAATTACACATATATCATTAGTATGGGCATACCCTGATATAATTCTCTTTATCTATCGAGAATTAATATATTCAAAATATAGCAAATTACAGTATTCTCACCTCGGATGAACTGAAGTAAATTGTATGTTTTTTCTATGACTACATTTCCAAATATTTGAAGGTTGTATCACATCATTTCCCTAACTTAACCATTGCTAACTATGAAATATAATACACACGCTTGTTTCATTGGGATTCCAACAAATACCCAACATGACATAATATACAACTTTGTAATTCTATGTACGAACAACAGAGCGACTTCAAACACCCAATATCTCTTGAATATACAATTTTGCACTTCCTGTAATAAATAGACAAACATATGCACTTTAAATACACTAGATGAAGTTTCAGAAGGTTCAATCCATCTGTTGGTAGTAGCAGTTACATTTACTGTATCCTAGGAATGAGCCCTGGATCTCCTGAGACATGGAATATGTTAACCTCGAACCCTATACGGTTTAAATGGTTAAAGAAGAAACTGGTGGGATCGCTCATCTTATAACACTGGAGTTTAATCAACGGTGTTAATAATAAATGGTAGCTTGGAATCATTGTTTCGAGAGGAATACGACAGATACTACTCCTTTACCCTTCACGAAAATAGCGAGCGCTCAGCCCGTCTGGTCCTTGCCAGGTATCTTAAATCACAGCCACCTGTGGCCTGGTTCACTACCAAGCACATCAGACCGCCCTTAGGGTCCCTTCAGAATCTGTTTCTTCGCAGCAAAATACATCATTCCTTTCCTGGCTGCTATCACGACTCATTACACCTGGTATCTACCTCTGGCCTTAATTATCTTATCTATGGTGCGGCGTGCACTTCGCGTTAATCAATTTAACTCGAAAGGACTTCATTTACATTTCATAACACCACGTCCAAGCTACAACCTGGACAAAAAGCTGACTCTCTCCCCTTGATACGCCGAAACAAGCCACCTTGAATATGAATCTACCGCACGGGTCAAGTTATTCTAAGCACTCACGAGCTAAATAGGTACACAATGTATACTCCAATGTCATGTCTCGTTCCGTTGCCTCCGACGTCTTAAATTCTAAAAGGGGATTTTCCTATCGCATTATGTGAAGTATCAAATCAACAAATTGAGAAAGCTTGTGATGACTCCTGTTAGCTAGTGATCGGTGATGATATGAATCATTTATACAGAATATTTACGCCCGGTTATTTTAAAACACTTCACGATTAATTAATCTAAGGTCCTTAAATCTACGTCATGCACTACAAACCCTTATAAATAAATGAAATATGGTTGCCCAACCATGAAAAAATATCTTCTATAAAAACCCATCAAATAAAATGCTGTCATCCCGCTGAAATAACATACCGGCGATCTTCGTTATATCTACATGTAAATTTACTGTTTTAGTATTTACATTTGGATACGATATTCAAATAGTAATAATACTTTGAAAATGTACTCAGCCTTCGGCAACCACGAACACAGCTTTGCAGAAGGGCAAACCCATACATTTACTCGATCTTCATGATGCCTTCAGCAATGTGAAGTCCTTGGATGACCACTGATGAGTCGCGAACATCACGGCTTGATCTCGTACGAAGTTCCGAACGATCTCTGCTATACAAGGCGAAATTCCGGCAGACAGCTAGTCGTTCACTCCGATGTTCTTGTAGATTCCTTATGTAAATGAGGGGAAGTTGTTTAATGTGAATGCGTTAGTTTATATCACACATCACAGATTAAATAAATGGTTGGATCTGCTCAATGACACGAGCACCCCAGCCTAATGACGGTTATGTCTCTGAAACCCGACATTATTACCTCCTCACCTATCTATTATTCCTATTGATAGTTACTCTAGGCCCTGAAGTTTCACTGGTTCACTTAGAAATGTCACTGGATACGCTACTAATGTGTTAACACTCTCGTAGTACATAACAATAATTCAGGCATACTCCACTGCACTTAGTAATACGTACGTCGAGCTCTTTACTGCGTTAGGGATTTATCTGACGAGGCACTGCCCTTATACATTGCCGACCATGGGCCGTCCATTCACTTTTCTGAATATTTCACGTCAGTTTCTGATACACTCGCTCCACGCACTTAGCTAAATAGTGCCTATTTATGTTAATTTAGCCGTAACTAGTTTAGCCATATAAATGGCTCGATGCACGACCTCCTCATCACACGGACAACGGTCATCATAGTTTCGTACTGTTTCTACTAGATTTGTTAGCGGCACACTGTACCTTACACTGTACACGTAAATTGCTTAATCAGATTGTGGTTACTTCCACATAAAATCACAGACTATAATACATCACTGTAGTGCCCTACTGTTCACACTTTAGAATGATTCCTTCACAAAGAACTCACATACTAGTCGCAACGAACTGGTAACGAACTGATGACGAACTGAAAATGAACTAATTTTGCCTGTTTCGCAGCTCCATAATATATAGGCAAGACACCCTGAAGCTGGTGGAGAGGGAAAATACGCCTCTTTCTCAAAATGTGATCCGCTAATACGTGACGTACAGTAACGAACGGGATAACAAATTGTAGCTTCTGTACTCCCATTTTCACTGAGTGAATCTTATTAAAGTCGCTTCGTGGATTCTCGAGCAATCTTAAAAGCGTCCTTTGGTCTCTGTCGATGGACGGTAACGAGTGCTAGGGGAATCCTTGAGCTCGCTACCGCGGTCATGACCCAGCATCTGGTAACCATTAAAGCGCACCCTTGTTACGGCGTAATTACCATTCTTTCAATTATGTAGAGCACTTCTCTGCTTCATAATTATGTGTAAAATTCTCTGATTCAAACGAGTGTTTGCAGGTGACTATCCGTTGAGTACCGTGCGATTTGTATTGTCTTGTTAAAAACAATTGAACTCGGTGAGTTGGCAGTGATGAATGGATGAGGGAAATACGGTATAATGTTAGTTCTTACGTTGGATATCCTCCATGAGCTCTGCTAGTGACCTAGATTCTCAGTCACGTGATAACGCGTCTCTTTTCATCTCGCTTGCGGTTGGAGTGAGAAAACTTCAAGTACAAACGCTCCTGCAATGCCTCGCTACTAATTACCAGAAACTAGAGTTGGGTCGCACGAGTCAGCGTACTGTCATTCGTGTCCCGGAACGGGTGAAAAAATCCTAACGTGGAAATTTTTTATCGAAGAATGACACGGAAAACGGCATATTTCATCTCCTGGGTATCATGACATACCATTGGTGGCGTTGTGAACGGTCACTTCAGAATATAATTGTAATTGATATTGTGATATTCCGTGCTATGTGTTTCAAAGTGTCGAGTGATTTAGATGCAAGCGTATTTTACAATAATCTGTGCTTGCCTGAGGAAATGTTGGGCTGGATCTTGGAGTAGAACAAAACTTATAAGTGTGACAGGTGGAGCAATCTGTATACTGTTATACAGAATAAATATTGACTTGGCGGGATTAACTGGGTTTGTAACGCAAGGTTTAAACTACCAACACCTTTTGATTCATGCTGTGGTTATCTGTTATTAAGCAGACTACACCGAATTGATCGTCCATGTGGTTAAATACCAATGTTTAGAGTCAATAGAGTTTTTGCACTCATGTTCTTTAATGGGTAAAAGCCTATTATATCTTTAATGTCTGAACGTTTCAATACAGAGGTTACCATCATTGTGTGAAATGCTACTATGCCATATGTCAATATTATGTTAGCATTACCAGGGCCGTTCTTTGGGTTAACATAATTATTTCGGGTGTACTCTGGCTGAGTGGCTCAGACGGTTAAGGCACTGGCCTTCTGACCCCAGTTGGAAGGTTCGATCCTGGCTCAGTCCGATGGTATTTGAAGGTACTCAAATACGTCAGCCTCGTGTCGGTATATTTACTGGCACGTAAAAGAACTCCTGAGGGACTAAATTCTGGCAGTACGGCGTTTCCGAAAACCGTAAAAAGTAGTTAGTGGGACGTAAAGCCAATAACATTACTATTTCGGGTGTGCTTCCCTTTCATTTGCTGCTGAACATAAGAAATTATCCACAGCATCAAAACTAAGGCAACACATTTTATTTCATATTTCTCATAAGACCGAATAAATTGAGGAATTTCACACCTTAATTTACTTTCAAACATTCTAAATCATTCTATAAATATCATTTTACCCGTTTTATCATATAATTTAATCTCTCCAGCGAGGTGAAATGTATGAGAAAACGTTAAATAATGTATTGACATTTCTGAATAATCAGCTTGTTGTTATCTTTCCTAGTTAATTATATTTGGTGCGTACTTGTTGGCGAAGCATTTTCATACGTGAAAAAGTGACTTTCGCTACGATGTTACATATATCATGTTAAATTACCACCGTTGGTATAATATCCGTGATATTTTCCTGTTAGCCAATACCAGCAATCCGGCTACTTCTGCCACCATGTTTTTTAAATATTACGGTCTGAGGATTGGAGACGGTCTTGCTATATCCGTATTGAGTACGATTCGATCCCGCTTTCTAGTAGGATCGACTCTGAGACTCAATACGAACTGAGCCTCCGTTTCCATGAGGAATTCGATACGGAAAGCGTATTCAAATCGATTTTAATTCCCCATCGAAACGTGGTGAATGACAAATGAATAATACAGTAAAACAGAGGAGTGAAGACAATGAAAGTGCGGTGGTTTGTGTTTCGATTACGTGCATAGTGTGGAGATTCCAAAGATACTTGTCTAGGAAGAATTTCTTCTACCGTACCATTAAGGCATTCTGCATAACTGACCTGAAGACCAATAAGCCAAAACGTTATATATATACAACGAAGGTGCTGCCAACAAAAGAACCTATAAAGCCTGCTTTTATTAGTTGATTACATCACAACAGAGCTGCAAGAATGTGTTACAGAAGTGAACATTTTTGCTGATGAATGCCCCACTCAGGATAATAAAAACAACAACAACAACACAGTTGTCAGCGCAAGGAGCCGTCTTTTAAGTACCGGCAGATTCAGAGACATCTTTCAACACTATCATATGTATGGACATACATACAATGTGAGTGTATATTTGTTGGTGTCAAAAATTTAATACGAAGAAAGGACGGAATAAATCGTTCGGGTATATCCATTTTAAATAGAAGGACTCGTTTTATTTTTGTGTCAAAACATCATCTACTATTTGAGAATGCTGGGCTGATCTTAACTCTATTTTGACAAAAAAAGTGGGACTCTTCTTGTTTATACGTCAATCAATTCGTTTGGTTTGGAGTCGTATTTAATCATGTGATTATGAAACTAACTTGAGTGCAGTAAGTTGTATTTGAATCTGCCGATGTCCCTAGGGAAGGGAGACATCCCTAAGCTGAGATAGAGTTTGCAGTCTCCAGAAGGAGGATGGCTTCTCCTGTCTCAATAAATCTCACGTAGAAAAACAAGGGAGAAGGAGGGCAGGACGTATGTAATGTTATCGTCTGAAGTACATTCCGTACAAGAAAATCCAGGATTTATTTATCGCTGGCGCGTGTTCTCTTCCTGAAACCAAATACAGAACAACTATTTGGCCAGTCATAAGTTCCGGCGTGAATTTCGGTTCACAGGTTGCAGGGTTCGTTTATGATTGGATTGCGAATTTTACCTTGATCTTATTAATTCCTCTTGCTTGCGGACAAGGTGTTTGTGTTCGTCTTAATGCACACCTCTTCATGTACCCAAAATACACCACACTACTAAACACTGGGGTTGGGCAGACTGGAACAGTCAGTTGTTCCCAAACTTTAGGAGCTTGAGGTGGAGTTTTTCGGCACTGTGCCGGTACACGGCACACGGGACTGTAACTGCGCGGTAGGGAGAACTTCGTGAGGCAACATGACATGGTCCGCATCAGCGGGTATGTGCCTGTACCCAACGTGCTGTGGGAGCCAGCATGCAGTTGCACGGAACGTAAAGGAACTGTCGGAACACTGAAATTCGCGCCCAATAATAACGTTTAAAGGCTGTTTTTATATTAAGATTTTTGGTCTATATGAAATATACATAACACGGTTACAATAGCAGCACAGGTGTTTAAAAGTAACTAATCCAAGGACATTTTCACCAGGTGAATGTATCGGCCTAAATTGTGAGTAGTTAGGGCCAGGATAAAACTTCACGGCAACTGAAAAAGCAGTCGAAACTATGAAATAGCCATCCAGAAAATCATGTCTAAATGTTTTTAGATAAGAATGTTTTCGTTCATTCTGAAATACACCTGTCACAATTACACTGGCAGTAGATGTGTTTACAAATGTCACGGTGTTATTTTCACCAATTAAAATATACTCGCACAGTTGAAGAAACATTCGTCTGTAAGCTACTCTATTTACGTACACAATATACAAGTGAAACGCAAAAATAAGAACATAACCCATATAAGCAAAACACGAAGATGAAAATTAAACACTATATACAAGCAGAACAGGAAATTAAAATAAAACTATACAAGCAGAACACGAAAATAAAAATTGTGGAATGTTTGAGTTTGAAATGTCTCGTCATTGTGCTGATTGAAGATTCATTTGAAAACAAAATAGAACTTAAATTGCATTTCACTATGTCCGGTTTTATTCTAGTAAAACAAAGTCGTAAATAGGTGTGACAATATTCAAAGTTTACCATCTTTCGTACAGTATATATTACTAGGCTTCAATGAAAACACAAAACATAACACATTAAGTTATCCGCATGTACCCAAGGCCAGTTGCCTGTGCAACGGAACTCACAGAACAAAAAGTATACGACGGAACACGGAACACGGAACACGGAACACGGAACACTCCAGCACATGGCAGCACATTGCTGGTATCGACAGTCAGCTAGTAGGCCAAGGGCAAGGTCATTCTAGGAAGGTCTGGTCACGCTACCACAATCCTTTGCGGTGGCGGCCATATCGAATCTTAGGCATCGTTATGTGAGTGAGCCCGATGTGATAATGTGAAATATATTTGCAATTTTAAGGAAACTGGGTTACTGAATTACACCAAATTGTCAGAATAAGTCAGTCTGTGGGTTAGAGTGTTTCGCTTTCCGGTGATAAACAATGGTGAGCTCAGTGGGTACGGTACAAAATTACACGCGTGATAAATGGCAACCCAACTTATAATTCCGTCTTGTTATTACAATGAAAATTACCATGAAGAATAATATATTTAGGCCTATATGAACAATTTTTGTATTTTCAGGTTCCATTATGCATTTTCTTCTGATATCATCTTGATGAATCGCAGTTTGAAAAGAAGAGTGTAGGTGAACAGAAACACAAGTGGAATTCCACCCCAAAAATGTTCCTAATTCACCCACGTCTTTAAACTGTTCTGGGAAAGCTTTCAAACTAAGATTGTTTAAAAGAAGCAACCAGAAGCAACTGTATAATAATATTATTCGTCTTTCCTTTTTCGAGTTAACTACGCAAGGGAGGTTGTTAAAAGAAATTACAGTAAAGAGTCTGGCACTAGTAGACTAAGGGGAAAAAAAAGCCAGGATTCAGCTAAGGGTCCCTTAGTCGCCAACCTACACTTCCAAGTTGAGATCGTTGGCCATTCTTAGTCGCCTCTTACGACAGGCGGGGGATAGCGTGGATGTTAATACCACCCCCTCAGGGGCTAAAAATTATGAAAGCCTATACAGACAGGTTCGAAGTTATTTAGTTATTTACCGCAAGTCTTATAGCACTCCTACAAAAGTGAAACATGTGATTCGAATGATAAGTGCAGCCCAGTATTCACATATTGCCTAAGTATCCTTCTTCTTCCTTTTCTTTACAATCTGCTTTACGTCGCACCGATACAAATAGGTCTTATAACGACGTTGGGATAGGAAAGGACTAGGAATGGGAAGGAAGCGGCCGTGGTCTTAATTAAGAAACAGCGCCAGCATTTGCCTGGTGTGAATAATTGGGAAACCACAGAAAACCATCTTCAGGACTGCCAACACAGTGGAGTTCGAACCCACTATCTCCCGAATGCAAGTTGATAGTTACGTGTCCCAAACCGCACAGCCACTTCCTCGCTCTTATTCTTCTTCTGATGAAGTTGATGAGTATTTCCCCCCCCCCCGCACATGACGCAACGGACCCGGAAGGCCATGGCCTACCAAGCGACCGCTGCTCATCCCGCAGGCCTGCAGATTATGAGGTGTCGTGTGGTCACCACGACGAATCCTCTCGGCCGTTATTCTTGGTTTTCTAGACCGGGGCCGCCATCTCACCGTCAGATAGCCCCTCTATTGTAATCACGTAGACTGAGTGGACCCCGAACCAGCCCTCAGATCCAGGTAAAAATCCCTGACCTCACCGAGAATCGAACCCGGGGCCTCCGAGTAAGAGGCACGCACGCTACGCCTACACCGCGGGTCCGGCCTGATGAGTATTACCTTGAGTTTTTTCTTGACAAAAGCCAACTGTAGACTGTTGCCTTACAAATTATGATCACCAGTTTTCAAATGATGTTGACGGCTTTGTACCATTTTGCGGGGGCGATAGAATACCGTACATCCACTATCCCCTTCCTGTCGTATGATTTGACTAAAAGGGGGCCCAGAGACTAACTTGGAGCGTGGATTGCGACTACGGGGCCCTTAGCTGAGTCCTGGCATTGCTTCCAATTACTTGCCTGGCTCCTCACTTTTTCTATCCTACCCGACCTCCCTTGGTCAATTTTTTTTTTTTCGACCCCGACTGTATTAGAGCAGTCAAGCCTAGGGAATATTTCATTTTCACGAACTTCGTGGCCTTTTTATTTCTTTGGTCGATACATTCATTTTCCCTCTAGTGTTAATAGCGGATGGTTGCCCAGTTGTACTCCGTCTTAAACAAACCGCCACCAGCATTTTGTACTATTTAGCCACATGGGTTATCCATAAACTAGTTAGAGTAGCTAAGAACATCACTCTTGTTATATATGCGAAGAGTAGTTTTGCCTCAGAACTCAACTAATTTACCACATGAATGGATAACAACAGTTAGCAAACATAATTTAATGCAATCAAATCAAGAGGCATTCAATGTTTGTTAACATGCTGAAGTAATCTCTTAGAAACGCAGTGCCGGTAACTACTTTCTTAATAAAGGAAATGCCGGAGGTAATTTACTACAACTGTCTTTAAGTCAGGGGCGAATGCTGGTCATGAAAGTCAGGCTTGCTCTTCCATTCGTGAAAGTTGGTGGGGTGGGACATGCATAGTTCTGAATGAATAAAATTTATAAACCCAAAAATCGCTAAATCACACGAACATTTTAATCATGCATTCAAACTGGTTACGTCACACATTCAAGAATGGCCAAAAGAATAACAATCAGACAAATTTTATAATTATTTACAAATCATGACAAGCCAGTGATTATATAATTTAAAGAAGTAAACGTCAAACTACGTACACAGAAAAACTGCAACTATTTATTAGATCTTCCTACTTGAAAACAAACTCTACTCTTCTCTTAACAAAACCATCCATAACTTCATCATAGAAAGAGGACTGTAATCTAATTTTTGCAAGCAATCCTTTTTTCAATCGACAACATAGCTGAGATACAGAGAACGAACGTACATATTCTCTGTTTTTCTCCCTGTGCCGTGTCTTTAAATCTGGCAGCGCCGGACAGGGCCTGCCATTCTTAATAATGTCAGTTTTCTCTTGGATAGTCCTCCGAGAAAATAGATTTGATAACAAGCTGTCAATAATGCACGGTTCGGCACCCATTGCAGCACGTCAAATCATTCAGAATAGATGATCAGGAACTTACAGTACACTACTCACTGACATAACACACTAGATCTGTAGCTCTCAGACCAGAGCTTCCAACTACACATTACAAATGTGACAGCTTGCAACCGGCCTTGGAGAGAAGAAACCTGCGCGCGCATACATTTCTCGCTGTGTCGACAGCTCCGCTGAAGCTCCCAAGATACGAGCAAGCCTCGCTAGACTCGCCAAGATAAATGCAACATGCGATTTGTATAATGCAGATCTATTACAGATACGGTACATATTGTAATTTTTTTAACTCGCCTACTTTAGAAAAATATTGCGCTTGCGCAGCAAGCGTAGCATGCTCGGAGAAATCGCCCCTGCTTTAAGTACATTCAATTCAATATTTCACGTATTCGTAATATATCAGGAGTACTGTACAGATTTCTATGTTTCTGTCAATTAGGTTACGTATTTAGACAGATGATATTAATAAGAAACACAGTAAGACCAAGTTGTATAGAAGTAAAATAGTATACATGAGCACTTCCGCTGATTCTTGATTCTCAAAAAGTGAAATTTTGGTTCTATTAATTATCTTCGTATTCAAATATCTGTGAATGTATTCATGTCATTTACGAGTTATGAAGTTATATATACATGGACAATAGATGCCCAGTTAAATACTACATGCAAAATAGTTGTTCTTTTGTCTTTATTTCAATGTTTGATACCTAAATCCTCTAAATTCCAATACAGTTGCCTTTGGTTACGCTCACTTACACAAAGACTCAATATGGCGGCTCCATATGTAACATTCGTGTCTTGACCTCCCTAGACTGACCTTGGCCAAGGGAAGTGCATAGTGGCGTTTCTGACGGGATAGCGAATCACTGCCTCGGTCTCGCTTGAGAATGTTTCGGATCAACTGACGCTCCGTGTTCCGGAACAGCGGAACATAACTGTGCACCGGTACAGCGTGCCGAAACAGCGGCACCCTACTAACCATTAGAGGAAGACATAATAGTGAACACATCCCTCCAAGAAGAATTGGTGTAAGAAAGGGCATCCGGTCGTAAAAACAGGTCCAAGTCCAAATGTGTGACATGTCTCGTACCTGCCACCCCACCACGATGTGGGAAAAGTGTCAGAAGAAGTAAATGACGTACGCATGTTTTTTAATTCATTTTTTTTGCTATGGGCTTTACGTCGCACCGACACAGATAGGTCTTATGGCGACGATGGGTAGGAAAGGCCTAGGAGTTGGAAGGAAGCGGCCGTGGCCTTAATTAAGATACAGCCCCAGCATTTGCCTGGTGTGGAAATGGGAAACCACGGAAAACTATTTTCAGGGCTGCCGATAGTGGGATTCGAACCTACTATCTCCCGGATGCAAGCTCACAGTCGCGCGCCTCTACGCGCACGGCCAACTCGCCCGGTTTTAAATTCATTTGTTGGTTCATTTGCGTGCTTCTTAGTCGGATTCATAGCAGTTAACCACCAGGTGGAGCGTACGAGGAAAATGTGGAGTGAGGTAGTTTTCCGTTGCTTTCCTAGCTATTACGTTATTAGTCTGCTAAGTCTACTGACGCTTACACACCAACCAATTGTACCTGACACCGTCATACCATTGATCAGAAGGACTAACTGTGTAAGGAATAGCGTTATTGGTACTGCTTATACCTCGATCACTTTCATATGGTCAAAGTCGAGGATACGACTGAAACAGGTAACAAACTCGTTCTCGTCCATACCAGAAGACATAGTGCGCTGTAAACACTGTACCTAACATGATGCGCATATGAGTTTTGAAAATTGATGATGATTGATGTTTATTGTTTAAAGGGGCCTAACATCGAGGTCATCGGCCCCCAAATTGTACGAAATGAGACGAAATGAAATGAAATGAAAGTTAAAAGTCCAAAATCCTCCACTGACCAGAATTCAAAGCGTGAGGACAAAGAATGAATGGATGGACGGATATGAATTTAAAACGATCAGTGGATCCGGCCCACAGTGCCTCACGTGCACAGAAGCTGGCACAAAACAATAGTATTACTGACCAAGGGACTGCTTCTATAGCACGATGCTGAATCGATTATGCTTATAGTCGAATTGGGTCCAAAATCCAGGTCATCGGCCCCTCATAATGGTATTTATCGCTAGGAAAGTAGAACCATGCTATGTGTAATGTTGCGGTACTAATCAAAAGTAGCGAAGACTCGCGGTATTCCATACATTATGGTACTATTCACAGGTAGTGTAATGCGCACATGTAACACAGACCTATGGTGTTTCGCACATTGCGGCGCTATTTACAGGCAACACAAACCTATGGCGTTCCTGAAGTAAGTGGACTAACCACAGCGACTCGTACTATCCCGTGGAATTCCTCACATAATGGGAACTGAGCATAGGTAAGGCAGAACAATGATGTCGCTCATATAGGGGTACGAAGCACAGGTACTGTAGGACCCACCTCCTGATTCACACGCTGTCGCTACTAATCACAAACCTATTGCGTACCTAACATAGTGGTAGTACGCGCAAGTAAATGCGACCCATGGTGTTCCCTGCGGACTACCTGTACTAATTACAGTTAGTCTCATGGTTCTAATTGGATCATCCCTTCGTTGCCCCTTTTAGTCGCCTCTTACGACAGGCAGGGGATACCGTGGGTGAATTCTTCGTCTGCGTCCCCCACCCACAGGGGGGAGTTTTGAAAATCAGTAAATAAGAAAACTAGTGTATTTGTGACAGGTCGGCAACCTTCCCACTCCTCACAGGGGTATCAACATAATTTTCCCCCATTTTTTGAACAGGGGTACCAACCTATATTTTTCGAAATATTTTACTCCTCAGGCATCACTGGCTCCCCTTTCCGAGGAGTTAAGGTCCGGAGCTGGACTGGGGCACAATGCACAAGATGGCGGCCACGCGCAACCTATTCTAATCTAACTTAATTTTTCGATTTTTTGAATACTTTAATTTTTAAGGTGTCTACTTCTGAAAGTTAGAAACATTTTCACTATGTCCTGTCGAGTGTATCATCTAGTGGCTCACTATCTGAGGATCCAGCCAACGTGCAGGTTCAAGAAACTCAATTTACAAACTTGCACAGCTAACGTGTTCAGTTAAAATAAAAACGTCTACACCTAAGGTACTTTATGCAATGTATGTTGCACATACAGTTTTAAAATACGTTTCAAATAATAATAATAATAATAATAATAATAATAATAATAATAATAATAATAATAATAATAATAATAATAATAATAATAATAATAATAATAATAATAATACGAGAGAAAAGAGAGAAAGAAAGAAAGGGAGACAGAGTTAACTAACTTTGAAACTGACTAAACCACTTAGCTTTTACAAAGTACCTTAGGTGTATACACGTTTTAATTCACTCCCTTCTGTGGTTTCGCTGTGTGTTTAACCACTCGCGACCATCCAGTGGTGCCGGTCGCCACTATGCAGCTACGCTACCGGCAGGTGCTGCTTGAAGGTGGAGACCTATTACCCCACTGGTATATGTTCTGTAGTAAATGAGTGGCTTAACATCAAAAGCGGACACTACCCTGGACAGGTGGCGCTCGTTGGGGCAACGTGAGAGGTGGCGTGGGGTCCTTTCTGACCACCATAATTGAACTAGCTTTAATAACAAAATTACTAATTTTTATTCATCAGATATTGATGTATTAGGTTTATTAACCCAATAGCATGATATTTTATCGAAAATAAATGTATACATCCAATACTAATTAGCTATACAGCATATAAAAGTAAAAACTTGTCATGTTTAGGAATAATTTTTATTAAACATATTATCTTGCATAATTCAGCTGACAGGCTTAGGTTCTGGTCACTACGTAATGCCTATCCTGCAGTATATCCACTGGTGGTGGGAAGGGGTTCTTCCAAAATAATTACGCTGCTGGAAATAATTATCCTCTTCATAAGAATCCATATCTTGATAAATTTGCGAGTCTAATTTCCCCTGACTCTTTCAATTTCCAGGTTCGTACAGTTTACAATGAGTTGCAAAGCTTCTTCAGGCAATGATGCACTTCTTGCTACGAGTTTCACTCACGGTAAATGAGTGACAATGTTGTGGGTTCGAGTACGTGAGCTTTTAGCAGGATGGTGATGGTGGTGATTATTGTTTTAAGAGGAAGTACAACTAGGCAACCATCCTCTATATAACACTAATCAGAGGGAAAAATGGAAGGGATCCGACACTTCGAAAAATGAAGATATCGGCCAAAGGAAGACAAGGGCCGCGAAGGGCGTGAAAATGAAAGACTCCCTAGCCCTCGCAAACCTAATAGCGTCGGGGTCGGAAAAGAACAAGAGTTGACCAAGAGAGGTCGGATAGGATAGATGAAAGTGAGGAGCCTGGCACAAGTAAGTGGAAGCAAAGCCAGGACTCAGCTAAGGGCCCCGTGGTTGCCAACCCACGCTCCAAAGTTCAGAGCCCCTGGGGCCCCTTTTAGTCGCCTCTTACGACAGGCAGGGGATACCGTGGGTGTTATTCTACCGCCCCCACCCACAGGGGGTTTTTAGCAGGAGGAATTTTAGTCCAATTTGTAACATCATCCTTTCCTGTTGTGGTCCAAACCGTTGAGAAAGAGGTAAATCATCATTACTAATTCTTCATTAGCGCTCTGTCGCCTATCACTGCTACAGTCTACTACGGTATGCGCCAAAATATACAGTACTCATTTTCGCGCAGTGCGCATGCGCACGCCTGAGCATCTACGTGTTGTTACATCGCCATGATGAATTGTTACTTGTGTAAACAACGTCATGCTCTGTGATTGGAAATGACAATGGGTCTCGCGACGAAGGAAACAGTGTTTATAGTGGAGTATTATTTTCGCTCGTACGGAAACAGTTATCAAGGTGGGCCGAGTTTAATGTTAGTGGCGGTACAATATCGTGAACACTTCAATAAGCTAGCACCTAGCAACACAGTGATGCTATCTATTGTAATATATATATCGTCGTACGGGTAGTATATTGTGTCAACGCAAGGGAAGGTCTGGTAGGCCAGTAACTGTGTCCACAAATGAAAATCATGGACGTGTCCTCAATCAGGTGTTCAAGTCTCCAAAGCGAAATCTTCGGCGAACAGCCCTGAAATTAAACAGCCCTACGTCACTTCGACGATTGTTTAAAGACATAGGTGGATTTCTGTACCGAATACAGGTTGGGCAACGATTGACGGAGCACGATAGGCATGTCAGGGTGGAATATTGTGCACGATTTTTGGCCATGGTGTAGAAGGAACCAGATTTCTTGTTCAACGTGTTGGTTCTCCGACGAAAGTCACATTCACTTGGACGGTTTTATCAATCACCAAACAACTCGCTTTCTTGGTTTCGAGAGACCAGACACTACAGTCCAGAAACCGCTACATAGTGTGCGTGTGACGATTTGGTGTACAGTGTCAGGAAACGGTGTGCTAGGTCCGTATTTCATAATGATGATGGTGTACCTCTTACTGTTAACCAGGAACGCTATAGGAACATGGTGATCAGGCCATTTATTCAGGATCTAAGAAGGTTTTGTCGTGCTAGGAACATGCAGATGAATAGACAGTAGTTCCAACAAGACGGGCGACCTGCCACACCGCTCGACAGACTTTGGCTATGCTGCAAGAAACCTTTCCAGGACGAGCAATTTCCCACGGGGCTGAGTTCCCCTACCCATCACATTCCCCCGATCTCACACCACCTGATGCTTACATGTGGGGAATGTTAAAGAAGCAAATTTTCAACTGTCCAGATCCACCCAAAATTGTGCCTGCATTACGTCAGAAGGTCGTCTCGTTCCTCGGGACTCTGCAGCAACCTATGTTCCGGAATATGTTGGAAAGAAGGAAATGAAATGAAATGGCGTATGGCTTTTAGTGCCGGGAGTGTCCGAGGACAAGTTCTGCTCTCCAGATACAGGTCTTTTGATTTTACTCCCGTAGGCGACCTGCGCGTCGTGATGAGGATGAAATGATGATGAAGGCGACACATACACCCAGCCCTGTGCCAGAGGAATTAACCAATTATGGTTAAAATTCCCGACCCTGCCGGAAATTGAACCCGGGACCCCTGTGACCAAAGGCCAGCACGTTAACCATTTAGCCATGGAGCCGGACAATATGTTGGAAAATCTGCGTGATCGTTATGAACACTGCCTACAGCGCAATGGAGCACATTTTGAACATTTACACTATCATCTCGATAAGTAAGGTAATGACAATAAAACTAACATAATTTCCAGTACTGTATATTTTGGGGCATACTGTACTTCTAATAAATTCATCTTCACTTTCACAAAAACTTGTTCCTCCTCCACAGACTGTAAAAGACATAACACCCTTGCCTCATACTCTTGACAAATCATTTCAGCGATTAGGGATTGATTGGATGAATTCATAACATTGTTAAAAAGTAAGTGGGTGCACTCAACACTGCTGCTGGTGTACATCCGACGAACGGGACTGGGGGCGCGAGATCTAAAGAGACACTTTATTGCACCGCTAGACAACAATCCCTCTTTCTAAGAATGAACACCCTTCACTACAATTATTATTATTATTATTATTATTATTATTATTATTATTATTATTATTATTATTATTATTATTATTAAAGCGTCTTTATTGTGGCGAAGTTAGGGCTCCCGGCCCTTTCTTACACTTAACCACTTCATGTATATACAATGTATATTTTACATAAAATTTAAACATATGAAATCTTTACAACCTAAAGTATAACTAAAGCAACGAAAGTATCACTAACTAAACTAAGGTGAGTAAAGTATAACTAAATTATATACAGGAACACATTGCAATAAACAACCATATTCACTCTCATTCATGCATCCCATTCACACTCAAGAAAGACTGGAAGTGCTTAAAAGATGACGCTGGCAAAGGATTTTAAATTTTGTCTTAGATTTAGCTTCCCTGATGTCATTGGGGAGTTCATTCGACCAGCTCGTGGCGTGAACGATCTGTTGTAGGTTGCGGTTCGATGCACAGGAATTTCTAGCGTACAGCCTGACCGGGTATTGAACAGGTGCAGGGAACTAAGGTAGCGAAATCTGGTGGATAGGTAAGGAGGAGTGTTTTCAGAAAGCACTTGATACACCAAAGTAGTTGCGTGGAGTCTACGTCTGTCATTCAGTCGTAACCAAGATAATTGTGTATAGAATGGGGATACATGGGCGTATGGTTGTATGTCGAATGCATACCTGATGCATGCATTTTGGGCACGTTGCAGTCTCATGCTTTGCTCGTTATTGATGTCAATAAAAACTGTATCACAGTATTCGAGATGGAAACAAGAGTGATTGAATGAGCTTTATTTTCAAGGACCGAGGAAATATATTTTTAAACCGCTTCAGAGGATGCAGGCTTTGATATACCTTTTGGCACACTTTCATCACATGTTGCGACCAGTTCAATGTTTCGCTTATAGCCACACCAAGATTCATAACTGTTTCAAAAATGGAATAATGGTATTGTTTAGTGCTACAGGAGGAATTTCGTATTGTTTTAAGACGTGTAAGTTTTTTGAAGTACCAATGATTATTGCTTGCGTTTTAAGAGGATTAATTTTGAGATTGTTACTCAATGCAAAATTACTTATGAGACTTAAATCAGCATTAACGTTTTCTACAGTACTCTGAATTTTATCAGTTCTTGAGTGGTAGTAGATCTGCAGATCATCAGCATAAAGATGATACTTGCAATGTGTAATCGATTTGGCAACATCGTGTAAGTAAATTGCAAACAGCAATGGTCCAAGTACAGACCCTTGGGGGACACCGAGGGGTTTGTTAAGCCACTCAGATCTGCTATTATTTACTTTGACACACTGACGGCGATTTTTGAGGTACGAACTGAAAAAGTTTATTGCCGTCTTGCTGAAATTTAATGAATCCAATTTTGAAAGTAGCAGTTGAGGAACAACAGTATCAAAAGCACTAGAAAAATCAAGTAGAACCAGTACAGTCACTTGTCGAGTGTCCATTGCCTGTCGGATATCATCAGTTACTTTCAGTAGGGCAGTCGTTGTGCTGTGTCCTTTCTTGAAACCATATTGGTAAGGGTCAAGCAGTGAGAAGTTAGTCAAGTAAGTGAGGACTTGTTCGTGTACCAAGCGTTCTAGTACTTTGGAAAGGGGTGGGAGAATGGATATAGGGCGATAATCTGATGGTAAACTAGGAGAATTCTTCTTAGGAATAGGAATGACGATACCGTGCTTCCACACAGTTGGGAATACTCCCTGTACAAGGCAATGATTAAATATATGCGTCAGAATAGGTAATATGGCACCAATAATATTTTTTTGAAAGATAATGGTATGTCGTCATTACCCGGAGCATCAGACTTGAGGGAGTAAATTACACGCTTCACATCGTTCGCCCCAACTTTTTTGAAAGTGAATTTTACTTGATTTACTCGGGAATGAGCATTTATGGCGTTAATATCATCATCAGTTAGGTCATCAACTGGTTGATGATGATGATGATTATTATTATTATTATTATCATTATTAGGATAGTTAGCATCATAGTCATTATTGTCAGTAATATCATTATTAGTGTATGCTGCTTTCGTAAAATGAGAATTTAGATCATCAAGTGGTATACTGGGTGTCTGCATGGTCAGGCTGCGACCTATACCCATCTGATGCAAATGTTTCCATATTAGTGCTGAATTTCGTCTGTTTGTTATCTCTTGAATACATTTATACTTGCTGTTACGAATTAATTTCTTAACTTGATTTCGGAGAATACGGCAATTTTCGAAATTACTAGTGCTTTCAGTTCGCCTAAATCGCCTATACCAAGCATCACGATTTGCCATGACCGACTTAATTTCATTTGTTAGCCAAGGAGACGAAGGGTGAGAAACTCGAATTTGCTTCTTCGGAGCGTGTTTGTCATACAGTCCTAATATTAAAGAGTTCAGTCTGTCAACCTTATCATCAATGCCATTAGTCAGTAGAATGTCATTCCACGGCAATTGATATGCTTCATTTCGTATTATCTCAGTATTAAAATGCTTGAAGTCTCTTCGCATTATGTACCTGGTTTTGTACTTTGGTGCCTTGAGAGAGTAACATAAGTATATGAGATCGTGGGTCGAAATACCTGGTACAGCAAGCTGTCCATGTTTTACCACTTTCTGCGGATTGTTTGTTATAATAAGGTCAATCAGTGTGTGAGACGTGTGGTTTATTCTGTGAACATGGTTAGTCGCGTCTAGTGTCAGTATATTGTAATCCATGCCATGGAATAGGTTTTGTAAGTATGTTGATTCGTTACCTGTAACTAGGAGATTAGTATTGAAGCCACCAAGAATGATTATGTTTTCGTACAGCGGAGTTAACTTCGATAATGCCACTTCTAGGTCAGATATATGTTGTATGTCCGGCGCCTTGTATACCACTCCGATCAGTAGTTTTTGATTATTAACCAAGAGTTCAACAAACATGAATTCAGGTCGAAATGGAGTCTTAGGATCTGAGGTCATAATTATTTTACTTTTTAAGTCCCTACGGCAATATATAGCGCAACCGCCCCCTACACGATTTAAACGATCTAGGCGATGTAACGTCATGTTATTCAGCTTTACGAGATCAGATTTGAGTGACTGCTGTAACCATGTCTCTGTTACACAAACACAATGCAAGTTACTGTTACTAAATAGAGCCTGTATTTCGTCAAAGTGACAAAGAAGCGATTGTGCATTGATATGACAACACTGAAAATATTGTTGGTGGGGAGCTAACATTTCCTTAAGAATGTCTCCTGCCACAGCTGATGAAGGGGAAGGTAAGGGTGAAGGCGAACGACAATGAAGAGTGATAGGGTCAGGGAGTGCAAATGGCCTGACTAACTTCAACAGCTTTGCATTGGAGGGATGGTGAGTTCGAATCCCACCGTCGGCAGCCCTGAAGATTGTTTTCCGTAGTTTCCCATATTCACACCTGGCAAATACTGTGTATATTCCTTAATTAAGGCCACGGCCACTACCTTCCCAATTCTATCCCTTTCTCTTCCTTGCGTAGAATAAAAACCTTCGAGGTGTTAGTGCGATATTAAACGACCAGTAAATAAATCTTCAACAACCGCGTATCTTTTGTGGTGTCCGTCCCTCGACGTCCTCAAAAAACGCTACTTTAAATTTTCAGGGCCTGCTATGATAGCTTACTTTGCAACCGGATTTTGCTTTGTGATACATTGTCTAAAAAATTAACCTCATTTTCATGGAAGCGTCTGGAATGATCGCTTTCAGGTGTGGATTAATTACTTCAATCGCATTCTATGGATTCTGCCCTTCTGCTGGCAACAGTTGGAGAACAGGAGATATCCGAAGGGTGTCCGTTCCAATATTATGAATGAATATGAAGAATCTCATGGAATTTATACCTATATAAATAAAGTTTTAGGTGATCCGTTGTCTGTAAATTTGTTTATTTTGCTAATTTTCAGATATTTATCCGTTTTAGGTCAACTCAATACCGTATCAGTGGTTTTTAGGTTCCGTGTACGTTTGTTTGTCCGTTTGTTCCACTATCACGGAGAAACGGCTGGATAGATCTCGAACAAACTTCATATGTAAAGTATACTAATTCAGGCGCAGGTTTAGATATGCATATGATTTAAAACTCACTGAACAGACTGGGGGTTTATAGGAAGAAAAGAACAGGATTTTCTCAATTTTCTCTTATACTATATATTCTCTGTAAAATCCACAGGCTACACGTAAAACGTTCCTTCATTTTAAACAACTTTAAACACATTTTAAACATAATTTCGCCTACTCTTCAAATGACGGAGAATACTATATTTGAGAGTTTCATGCTCTGCATTGAGTGACGGACACCCGCGCAGACCAACAGCGAACCTACCGGTTACCATGGCAACGTCTCTGGCTGCTTGCTAGCAGAAAAGTAACGTAATGCCATTTTCGTCATTATTCCTCGTGGTTGTTCGTTGGGTAGAAGGCGAGAAAGACGTCAAGCTGTCATTCTGCGGGATATTTGTGGAGGTTGGAGGTTACAATCGTCTTCGAAAAGCACTAAGGCTGGCTGTCAATATTTGAACAGTACCGCGGAGAGTAGTCCATTATTTCACACCGTGAGGTGATTTAAGGCATTTGCTATAATTTTTACTATATTTCTCTTATACTTCAGTTTTCTGCTTTAATTTATTGCCTCTGTCTTGCCTCTTCAGGCTTAATAATAACCCCATAAATCATCATCTTATCTAAGAATCCCTGCGCCTAAATGTCTCCTCTGTTACTGCTTTCTTAAATCCGTAACTCAAATCATCATCATTTAGTGAAGAACATTTCATTTTTCCAATACATCCACATGGTAGTTACGCATATTTTGTCCTTTTCGGCTCTCCTCAGTTATTATCCTATCTTCAATTAATGTCAACTTTCTTAAATGTATTAATTACTACGTACGTACTGTATGCAAGTGCTAATCCGGAAATCTGGATTCTCTTTCCTTTGAGTGATATTATGCACTATTTCTTTCGTGCAATTTTTTCCTTCGCAGTCTATGATTTTGCGTAATGAGTTGCATTACGTACCGTTAACTGGAACTTATTTAGAGTCAGTAAGTAGGTTGTGACACTTTTAAGAGTTGGTGCCTCTTTCTATGGCAACTAAAAACCGAACTGTCAATAAAAATTCTTCGTTGAAAGCCTAAAAGCACCAGTCCATGTATAGGGCGTCTCAGAATGCTTCTGAACTTGAGGCCGGTTTGAATGTGCTCAGATTTAGGAAGCTATTTGGGGAACGATGCTGATAGCAGGTCTGGTTCAGCTCACAGAGAGAACGTGAGTAAAATTGTCGGGTGTCTGAGGCTTCTTTTAATAATGTTGCTTTACGTCCTGAGGTTTCCGAAGATACCTAGGAGCCGGACATTTTGTGCCGCAAGAGTTCATTTATGTACCGGTAGATCTACCGACACGAGCTTTGCAGATTTCCAGCTTCCCAAGAAAGACATTTCTTTACATACCATCGAACTGAGGCAGGATCAAACCCATTTCTGGTTTTGAAATCTGGAGCTCAGCATAAGAACGCAAGTGTTAAGCATTTCTTTCACCCGATGGGGTATATCTTTTCCAAAGCGACGACCTATAGTTTTCATGGGGTTAACAGTTTCCTGAATGTTCTCATTTTTAATCCCCTTCCCCGCCAAATCAAAATGACGGAGCAATTTTCCAGACGATCTAGACTTTTGAAGTTTGGCAAAATTATAGCTTTTAGCCTGTAACCGACGGAAAATTCCAAAGTTATATAGTATTATTACATTTCCGATCATTTATGTCTTGTACATTTCTACCGTACTGGCCATGATAACAGAGATATGAATGAATTTGGATTTTTGTTGCTAAGTCCATACCAGCGCCGAGTCACGATAAAATGAGTAAACAGAATTTAATGAAAATTGGCATGTAAAGTCGGGAAATAAAGAACTACAGTCTACGTTACACATAATTTTAAAAGATGCCCTAATATCTCAGAGTCGGAAGAAAATTAAAGGTGAAAGCTTACAACATAGAAAGCTCATACCGAGCTCGATAGCTGCAGTCGCGTAAGTGCGGCCAGTATCCAGTATTCGGAAGATAGTACGTTCAAACTCCACTGTCGGCAGCCCTGAAAATGGTTTTCCATGGTTTCCCATTTTCACACCAGGCACCTTAATTAAGGCCACGGTCGCTTCTTCCCACCCACTCCTAGCCCTTTCCAGTCCCATCGTCGCCATAAGACCTATCTGTGTCGGTGCGACGTAAAGCAACTAGCAAAAAAAAAAAACCTCATAAAATTATCAACAAGGCCACATAGAATGGGAAACCAACGGAAAACCATCTTCATGGATGCCGACAGTGGGGTTCGAACACACTATCTCCCGGATGCAACCTCACAACTCCGCGACTCTAACCGCACGGCCAACTCGCCCGGTCCTCTGTGAATTTATTAAACGTCGCCACAATCCTCCACTTGCAACTAGTGCTGTGACCTCCTTTAATTCTATACTTCTTATCTTTAAATCGTTAGAAACCGGGTCTAACCATCGTCGTCTTGGTCTCCCTCTACTGTACTTCTTTATCCTCCATAACAGAGTCTATTATTCACCTAGGTAACCTATCCTCCTCCATTTGTCTCATATGTCCCAACCACCGAAGCTGGTTTATGCGTACAACTCCATCCATCGAGTTCATTCCTAATTTAGCCTTTATCTCCTCATTCCGAGTACCCTCCTGCCATTGTTCCCACATGTTCGTACCAGGAATAATTCTCACTACTTTCATGTCTGTTACATCTAACTTATGAATAATATATCCTGAGTCCACCCAGCTTTCGCTCCCGTAAAGCAAAGTTGGTCTGAAAACAGATCGATGTAAAGAGTTTCGTCCGGGAGCTGACTTCCTTCTTACAGAATACTGTAGATCGCAACTGCGAGCTCACTGCATTAGCTTTACGACACCTTGATTCAATCTCACTTACTATATTATCATCCTGGGAGAATACACAACCTAAATACTTGAAATTATTTACCTGTTCCAGCTTTGTATCACCAATCTGACATTCAATTCTGTTGAATTTCTTACCTACTGACATCAGTTTAGTCTTCGAAAAGCTAATTTTTGTACCATACTCATTGAACCTATTTTCAAGTTACCAGATATTAGACTGGAGGCTTTTGGCGCAATCTGCCATTAAGACCAAGTCGTCAGCATAGGCCAGACTGCTTACTACATTTCCACCTAAGTGAATCCCTCCCTGCCATTTTATATCTTTCAGCAGATGATCCATGTAAACTACGAACAGCAAAGGTGAAAGATTACAGCCTTGTCTAACCCCTGTAAGTACCCTGAACCAAGAACTCATTCTACATTACGTAATACATGTTGTTTTTGTTTATTTCTAGGTTTTTATTGTGTGAAAGCAACGTGATGAACATGGATATGCTATTACCTAGTTTTTCCAGATGTCGATACTCTTCGATACATAACGTTTTTTAAAAATATCGCTTTTTCTTGCGATTGCAAAAGTTCAAAGTAGATAGCTGTATTGTGAAGTTCCATGTTTATTAGTATAAAGCTGAAAAGCTTCAATATATCGACTCCTTTAACATCCCAACTATATATATTGTGACCGTATCCGTCACAAATAAATATTTATTTCTAAGTATATGCTAGGGATAGAAGCAGGTTGGAAGCTTTCTTTGTGTGTATGCTAGCAGTTGCAGCATACTGCACAACGAGTCTCTCGCCAGAGTGGCGCCTGACGCACCCAGTGGGTGGCTTAGAAAACCCCCGAACTAGGCACACGTCTCAGAAGAAGCAGGAGAAGAACACCGTTTTACGGACTCCATCTTTGAAACAAATGCCAACGTACAGCGATGCCAAAGCGATGGGGTGAATTTAAAAGTATTTTCAGCGTAAATAAGGATTGTTTAACCAGAACTCCTCCGTCAGAGCAGTGTGAAGAATATTGGTTGAATTATGAAATCAGTAGTCAAGGTAGAAGATAATCTCCCATGTAAATGCGCTTAAAAGGAGCTAATGTAACAGACTCGGCGTGCCGACGCTACAAGTATCGCCAGATGCCTTCGGGGATTTCCCACTTCCCCTCCGAGCTTATAAATTAATTGCTACGAAACTGTCGATCATTTCGAATTCCGCACAACATAGTGTACTTGTATTAACCGAGTCACACAATCTGGCGTATTGCTGATTTCCACAGGCCGGTTGGTCAAGGAGATGTCAAAATAAGAGAGGGGGTGAGGTCCGCAGGCCTCCCCGACCCTTGGCTTGCCTATAAGTTTTTGGACTTCCCAGGGTGACAGGGTAGTCATGGAGCAGCCTTCGACGTGGAGCGACGGCCGGTTCGTATTCGATATTGCCGCTCTTTTGTACGGAAAGTGAACAAAGCGGGAGTGAAATTTTGTGTTTTACGCTTGTACATTGCTGATAAAGTGAGTAAACTGATAATAAGAAGACGTGCGTAATATATCGGCCGCGAAGCAGACTGTAAGTACGCGATAATGTGAAGTAGGCTATAACTGTACAGTAGTCATACCACGGATTACTGAACTTCTGACGAAGAACGCTCTTTTAAAATAATTATCAGTAGCTGTAGAAGAGAACAATAGATAGGAATATAAATATGGTATTCAACGACTTGTTTTGACAGAGAAAAAGGTAGACGTCTGAGAAAGTACTGTTAGAGTCCACGCTAATTCATGGACAGTAACTCGGGTGAGATTACAGTGTTCATTAGTGGGCAGTGAGAAGTGTTCCAGTACGAACGAACTAAATAGGATATCGGGATAAATTCAGTGGATTAGCGTCACGACGATACGGGGTGGTAATTTAAACAGTGATACTACTGAAAAAGTCCGTCATATCTGATTCAAAATTGAAGTAGACTTGATGAGGTAGCCGCTGTAATTAGTAACACGCAACTGTCAGTGATTACAGAACGGAGAGGTGGAAGTTTATGGTGTCGTGTAAATAAGAAGTGTGTATAGGTGTGTCAACCGTAATATATTTACAGTGATTCCTGTGCCACTCAAATGGATTACGCAAGAAACCATCTGGAACGTCTAGAGCCCAAGACTCCACGAGCCAGCACCATGGAGTAGGCCCCTGGAATTCCGGACGGGGCCAGAATACATCAGACTGCTGAGTACCAAGTTATGTTTTATTGCAATGCTAGTATTTCCCCTTTGTAAATAAAAGTAATGATAGGATAGGATTATTAATCATGCGATTTGATAGGCTAGTCCCGCTTAGAATGGTCGGGAGACCCCTTGTTCATTTTGATTCAATTAGATAGGTATGGGAAGGGAGTGATCCAGTAGTAATGTATAGGTTTTTGGACCCCTTTTAGTGCCCATATTTGCATGCCATACTAGTTTTTGTTTATTAGTGCTGAGAAGGAATTGAAGGGGAAAAAGGAATAGAAATTTGTGTAGATTCATGGTGTGGATCTCATCTGCGCAATTGCATAAGACGGGCAGGATTAGCAGGTGACAGGTTCTTTAACAAGTGCCCATACAGAGAAAAGAGGTGGAATAGATGACAGCACTATATTCGTAAAAGTAGAAGCAGTAGTTTGTTTGCATGCTAGTATATAAGTTTTGGCTATAACTGAAGATGTACGAGATATGCTATGCCGAGGTTCGAACACTGTCCTCCCTACACTGGTGGGGTTACACGTAGAAAGTCTGTTTAATGTTTTTGGCAAGATTTAATAATTTAAATTATTGTTATTATTACTATTATTATTATTATTATTATTATTATTATTATTATTATTATTATTATTATTATTATTTCTTATATTTTTGATCGATGATTTTATACCGATCTACTTAAATGTCAGGCTAGTTATGACAGGTACACAACCTCGCCTCTAAGGGGAGAGATTAGGAGACATTGCTCTTTGGTAAAGGCTGACGAAGGTACGATGAAGGCTACGGGAAGAAATGTGTGGTTGAAATCCAGACTTCTGGCAAAATGAGGGAATTTTGAGATAATATGGCTGCTTAATTTTGTGATGTTTGGGACATCACTGAATGTTTTTAATTATTGAACTATATATTTAATTGATAAGATGTATATATTTAATCACTGATAGGTCATGTTTAAATTAATATGTATATATATATAGGCTCTTTATCATCCATTTCAATCGTCATTTCATTTCTTTGTATCGCTGCTATAACGTATTCTGAACGAACAAACTATTGGGTAAAGTATTTCAACATCACGCATATTTATAACTTGCAGTAAATTTTCCAATAGCCGTTGTGAGGTGACCAGAGTCAGCAGGCTAATTTCAGCCCAATTCCAGGAAAAGTACGTCATCGAGATTACGAGAGACCTTACCCTCTCCACCTCATGAAAAGACAGTTGATACATTATTAACACCCACTTTTCAAACTCAGCTTCGAGACGCTTTATTTCAGCGGGAAAGTTTCAGTAAGGAAGCAACGTGATGGATCCACAGCAATACATTGGAGAAGGGATGAGACCTCGAATCTTACTGGACCATGTGATATGGCTGATGGAAGGAGACTTTTGAACCAATATATACCACCGACAAGGGCTGTAGAGGACATTCGGACATTCTCTTTATGATTCACATTCAGACTCACATTCTTATTCAGATTCTGATTCTGATTCTCACGCTTGGAAGATACTCTTACTACGATTCTACGTCTACACATCGGAGAAGATTTTAACTTAGTTCACTTCGCATCTGAGTATATTCTACTCAAAAGTTACTCTCATTGGGACTTGTTATCTCAATGACGAGAGGTAGTCAACGAGAGACCGGTTCTGACTGGTATAGGGGAGGAGAGCTTTTATTATGAATTTAGCTACGCTACTGTTCCGTAATACGGAAGAATACGAAGGTATTCTCTCCATGAACATAACCCATGGTGGTTTTGCACTTAAAATTAGGACTCATTACGACTTTATGTAAGGAGTACAATAGGAAGTGTTAAGGACAGGAAATGTGGATGTAGGACTGGAATCCAACAACAGATGAGGCAGCCTGTACGAGAGATCCACCCATCTTCAGCTTCAAGACAACAGAGTCTACATTTGGTGAGCTTATGGCATAAGTTACTGCAAGTCTTCGCGCAACAGTTCATTTTCTTAGAGTTAATTTCATTCACTTTTTCTTTTGCTTCCGTAAGTTCAGATTTCGTTAATACGCCGTTACGTCACGTTTTTCATCTTAATAAATAGCTGTTTTAATTTATATTTTATGAAATGATTATTAATGATCCTTAAATTCCAAGTTAGTGTACTTAATGATTTGTGTTCCGTTCACCCCACCCCTGGGAGTTTTTTGAGTCTCATTACGTATTTTTATTTATTATTATTATTATTTATCTACTTTTGTTTTCAAGCCATAAGCTTGAAGACTGGCGCCCTTGGGATACTGTTTCTGGAGAAACAGTGACATATCATTTATTTATTTTAATATTAAAGTGACCCGCCACGTTATAAATTTGTCATACATCTGTGGGCAAAGTGGGTACGTCACATATTGTCGCCACAACTGAGGGGCTCGTAAATCATTAAGTACTGGTATAGAAGGATAAAATCAGTAGTTGGGGGTAACTATTGTGTATCCACAGTATATTTTTCTTGTGTGTTTGATTTTGGGGGTAACATGGCTGAACAAGAGGAGAAAGACATGACGCTGCGTAGTGGACACGTGCTGAAGGGTAGTACTTTAAGTAATTCTAAGGAAGAGTTAGATAAATGTGTAGAGGAGGAAACTGATATTAGGAGCGAAGATAGCGAAGGGAATAAGAGTAGGAATGACGAAGTTACGTTAGATTCAGACGATAGTACGATGGGGGTCGAGGCGGAGGTTAGTCCTAACAGTGAGGGTAATAATAATCAGTTACTTGAAATGATGCAGTTAATGTTAAGTAAGATAGAGGATAGTAAATCTGAAATAAAATATGAAATGGAACAAAATAAATCCGAAATAAAAAAGGAATTGGAACAAATTAAAACAGATGTGGAACAAACTAAATCAGAAATTAAAAATGAAGTAGAACAAACTAAACGAGAATTAAGTAAGGCACTGAATGAACACAAGGTCGAAGCTAATAAAAGGATGGACGAACATAGCAAACAGTTACAAGAATTATTTAAGCAAAATGAAAGATTTAACAAGCAGATAGAGGAACAGCAAGAGACAACTAAGCAAAACAAACAAGAGGTAGAAAAGAAATTTGTAGAGCAGAGGAGTGAGTTGTTGGGATTAATGGACAAAGAAAGCAACAACACTAGGAAGGAGTTAGAGACACAGGTGACAAGTATTAATAATAAAGTTGAGATCCAAAAGGAAGAAATAAAAGAATTTAAAGATCAGGTACAAAACAAGATCGATACCGTTAAGTGTATAATAGAAGACAACACTAGGGAACAAAGAGAAAAGTTTGCGATGGTAGAAGGCAATACAGTGGAAATTAAGACGTTGAAAGAAAAACAGAACACTGTAGTGAATGAAATTGAAAGAAGAGATAAAGAGGTAGATAACCGCATAGCGATGGCAGAAGCACGCATACGACGAGAAGTAAGAGAAAGGCAAGGTAACACTGAAAGGCAAAGTTATGGAGGGATTTACAGTAAGGAAATCGAATTACCGAAGTTCAATGGGAAACAAACTAACCCACTAGAATTTCTGAAAATAGTAGAAAAACGGTTTGGGAAACGGATTGAGGAAGGGTTTATGGACTGGGAAGAGGCGATCGACATTATTGATCATGCTTTTGTGGGAGAGACGCGTTCCTGGTTTTCAGTCTATAAAAGTAACATGAAAAGTCTGGAGGAATTTAAGACGAAGTTCACAGACAAATACTGGAACGAAAACGTTCAAAGCCGTGAAAGAGAAAGGGTAGTATTTGGGAAATTCAAACATAATGAATGTGTCTCTATGACTGAGTATTTTTTGTCACATGTTATGATTTGCCAGAATTTAGACGGAATCACGGCTGATTCAGATGTAGTCAGATTACTGTTACGACATTTTCCAGACAGGGTACGCGAAGCAGCGTGTATGCAAAGTATTAAAAATATTCAGGAAATGGAGCAGTTATTAGGGAGTTTTGATGCACTAGGAAACATTGGGCATAGAACAGGAAACTCACATAATTTTGTTCATCATAGTGAACCAAGGGACAATAGGAGACAGCCAAACTACGAGAATCGTAATCAGTTTCAGCCAAGGCATAACGGTAGGGGTGGCGCACCTGAAAATAGAACGGGAAATGCCCAACAAGTCAGAGGACAAGTTACTAACGAGCCAAGTGTAGGTACACGATCACAACCTTTAAACTAAATGCAGGCTGTACTGATGGGTCAGAATTCCAGCCTTACCAGGAAGTAGTTAGGAATTGTGTTATGAAACTATTGCCATATGACCTAGATGTTAAGGAAGACCTTATGTGTGAACCAGATAATAATTATTTAGATTCGGGTGATGAAGTGATTAATCCTGTGGTTCAATTAGAAGTTTGGGGGGCGTATGTTCACGCGTTAATTGATACTGGAAGTCAGAAATCATGTATTAGTTCAGAATGGTATGACTCTTTAGTTAAACAGGGTATTATGATGGAAGAGATGCCTGTTAAATCTACATTCATTATTACAACTGTTGGTAAAAAGTCGAAACAAATATGCAAGCAGGTTGCGGTGCCGATTTGTATAGAGGGTTTTATTTCAGTACAGGTATGTTTGGTTATTCCTCACCTTGTATTTGATCTCATCTTGGGATGTGACTGGCTGACTTTAAAATCGGCTCAGCTAGATTACGATGATGCAACGGTAAATCTGAAGTGGGATAATAAGTATGTCAAACTCGAACTGAGAAATGAAATTCAGAGGAAAACGAATGTTTGTTCTATGTGGAGTGTTATTGAGGTTTCTGGATATGAGGAGAAACCCAGTGAGGGGTTTAATTTATGCCAGTTGTGGTTGAAAGAGGATCGGAAGGATGCCTTATTTGAAGCTGCGAGTAACAGTAAATTAAAGGAAGTCCAGAGGGACGAATTGTTGGCAGTGTTATATGAACACGCTGAGATTTTTTCTAAGAAACCCGGTAAAACACATGTTTATGAACATTCTTTTTTAGTGCTGGATGACAGTCCTTTCAGCGGGCCATGGTATGCTATCCCACACAAATATGCCAATGCAGTTGACGATCAGAAACAAGCTATGTTAGCTGATGGGATAATTGAAGTGTCTAATAGCCAGTATGTAAATTCTTTAATCGTTGTGCCTAAGAGTGATGGGAGCGTTAGACTTTGCATTGATGGGAGGGATATGAATAGACGTATTTGTACTGACCAGTTAAAATCACAGACTGTTGAAGAGTTAATTCAGGGCTTTGAGGGTAAAAAATGGTTTTCATCTGTTGATTTAAGAAGTAGTTTTTGGCAGATTCCTTTGAGAGTGGAGGACAGGCCTCTGACAGCATTTAGTCATAAGTACAGCTTGTATCAGTTTCAACGCGTTCCCTACGGGACGAAGACTAGTTCTGCAGCCTTAATTAGAGCATTAAATATTGCATTAGGTGATGTGGCAGGGGATTTCGCCACGGTTTTTATTGATGATATGGCTGGAGTTTTATATCAAGGACCTTATCGTATACATAAGAAACTAGGACCTTGTGCTTATAAATTATCTGACGGCGATTGCATTTTAATGGGTACGTACAACATTAGAAGTTTACGTAAATATATTACGAGTCGGGGGATTTTCCATAGTGCTGGAATATAGGTCAGTGAGCCAGGCCACGCTTATCTCTTATATAATATACACCTGTCGCAGCGTGGAGTGACTGCTCTCTGGTAGGTGGAGTTTCCCAAGTTTTGTTTTGCTTGCTACACGATGTGAGTGTATTCGATTGACACGAGTTCATTGCCAAGGTTACGTCTGTTCTCTTTACGTAACGCCATGTATGGGCAATCTAGTATTTGATTTTATATAACGAGGATCATTAATATTGCAGTTTAAAATTTGTAAATTCCCCGTAGACTATAAGAAGTCATCATAAAGACTTGCAATAATTTTACCCTAGGCTAAAACCACGTGAATGTGTTAGCGTGTGTGAAGTGATAGTCATACAGCAAGAACGTATAAACACTTGAAAGAGGAATACGATGCATTTTGTTTGTGTAAATTTTGTACAGATCTAAATTGAATTGTCAAGTATTGCATACACTGGATTGATAAAATCAGCAAGAGGTGACGAACATTTGAGAAAGTGAGACATCAGAAACTCGCTAAGTTGTAATATTGTGTTTTAATGGAAATTTTGAAGTGTTATATATTATCTGTTATTAAGTTGTAGGTGGAATCATCAAGTTGTAATTTTGTAAAATAGTGTTGTGTTGTATACAGTAATGAATGAATGTACAGTTGTTTTGGAAACAAGTGTAACGTAAGTGGCAATGTGTGGGTGTGAGCCCTCAACGAAGTACTACTTGTTTCAGGCTCAGAGGGGCGAACGTGATGTTTGGGACATCACTGAATGTTTTTAATTATTGAACTATATATTTAATTGATAAGATGTATATATTTAATCACTGATAGGTCATGTTTAAATTAATATGTATATATATATATATATATATATATAGGGTCTTTATCATCCATTTCAATCGTCATTTCATTTCTTTGTATCGCGGCTATAACGTATTCTGAACGAACAAACTATTGGGTAAAGTATTTCAACATCACGCATATTTATAACTTGCAGTAAATTTTCCAATAGCCGTTGTGAGGTGACCAGAGTCAGCAGGCTAATTTCAGCCCAATTCCAGGAAAAGTACGTCATCGAGATTACGAGAGACCTTACCCTCTCCACCTCATGAAAAGACAGTTGATACATTATTAACACCCACTTTTCAAACTCAGCTTCGAGACGCTTTATTTCAGCGGGAAAGTTTCAGCCTATGTGAATGAACGTAAGGAAGCAACGTGATGGATCTACAGCAATACATTGGAGAAGGGATGAGACCTCGAATCTTACTGGACCATGTGATATGGCTGATGGAAGGAGACTTTTGAACCAATATATACCACCGACAAGGGCTGTAGAGGACATTCGGACATTCTCTTTAAGATTCACATTCAGACTCACATTCTTATTCAGATTCTGATTCTGATTCTCACGCTTGGAAGATACTCTTACTACGATTACGTCTACACATCGGAGAAGATTTTAACTTAGTTCACTTCGCATCTGAGTATATTCTACTCAAAAGTTACTCTCATTGGGACTTGTTATCTCAATGACGAGAGGTAGTCAACGGGAGACCGGTTCTGACTGGTATAGGGGAGGAGAGCTTTTATTATGAATTTAGCTACGCTACTGTTCCGTAATACGGAAGAATACGAAGGTATTCTCTCCATGAACATAACCCATGGTGGTTTTGCACTTAAAATTAGGACTCATTACGACTTTATGTAAGGAGTACAATAGGAAGTGTTAAAGACAGGAAATGTGGATGTAGGACTGGAATCCAACAACAGATGAGGCAGCCTGTACGAGAGATCCACCCATCTTCAGCTTCAAGACAACAGAGTCTACATTTGGTGAGCTTATGGCATAAGTTACTGCAAGTCTTCGCGCAACAGTTCATTTTCTTAGAGTTAATTTCATTCACTTTTTCTTTTGCTTCCGTAAGTTCAGATTTCGTTAATACGCCGTTACGTCACGTTTTTCATCTTAATAAATAGCTGTTTTAATTTATATTTTATGAAATGATTATTAATGATCCTTAAATTCCAAGTTAGTGTACTTAATGATTTGTGTTCCGTTCACCCCACCCCTGGGAGTTTTTTGAGTCTCATTACGTATTTTTATTTATTATTATTATTATTTATCTACTTTTGTTTTCAAGCCATAAGCTTGAAGACTGGCGCCCTTGGGATACTGTTTCTGGAGAAACAGTGACATATCATTTATTTATTTTAATATTAAAGTGACCCGCCACGTTATAAATTTGTCATACATCTGTGGGCAAAGTGGGTACGTCACAATTTGAGAAATGAATTGTTGGATCATAATGATAGTATGAGTTAGTTCGAGCAGGTGTACCCTGCATTAGCTCAATTGTATGGTTTTATTGACCCAGTGACTGCCGCTATTGTGCGTGCTAAATGTCCTTTCGCCCGTGCTGTGGAAGGGAGCTTTGACAAGCAGTGATTTGTTGCCCGAGTGGGCAGGTCCGATTGAGAAGCAGCTTAGAGAGTTTGCCTCGCCAGAGAAGTGTTTCTTTTAAAACGTTGCAGTTTTCTGTGAGAAGAAAGACAGAATATTGATGTAACCACCACACCCAGTCCGTGAGCCATGACCCTAAAGCAATGTAGAATTTTTTTACGACTGTCAATGACATGATTAGGTTAATTAGGGTTTTTATTTCAGTGTCCTTGATGGAGACGACCAGACTCGTAGGTTCGAACCTCAGAATAGCACAGAAGGGACCGACAGCTCGCTCATGCAACGGGTCACCCAGGAGTGACTACAGCCATTGTATCATGTGTACATGTATATGAGATGTTTCTTTTTCAGAGTGTGTTCATGTTATTGTTAATCGATGCTCAATTTGAATCTAGACTTGACTTGAGACCATTTATTTTTTTCGTGTTGGGTGATGGATTTATGATACGGTCGGAGCATTTGGATTAATTATCTCCAATTTAATTTTAAATTTATTTTATAGATATTTTCTGGCGATAGATTTAAGTTAGCCGACCATTCTAATGCGGAGATTGTGTTTGTTTTAATGTAAATAAATTTTTAATTTGTAATCAGGGGTTTAGTCCCATGGAATACTTGCATTGGGAGGGGCATAGTTTATACTTGTATATAATTCAGGGTTATTTGACTATGTTTTTATACTCAACAGTTTATCTTTAACCGGGATGATACGATACATGCAAACCAATAGGATAGAAATGTCACATGCAAACTAAATGAAAGAAATGTGAAGTGTTAACAAATATTGTGCTCCTCTAGGACACTCTTCATTTTACAAAGAGGAGGTAACAATCAATGTACGAGTCCTAAGGGAAGATTTATTATATTAGAGGTGTGATCAGCGATCAGTTGCTATCCACATAGATCTTTCTATGGAATGTGGAGGCAACCGCTGATATAAATGGTAGCACGGATTCCTCCGCTGCTAAAATATGTGTGTTTTTTTGGTAATATCTGTTGTATTGTGGTTATCGAGGATGTCAGTAATTTTATGTAAATTTTACCGAGCACTTTAGTAAATTTTTATTTTGAAACTTATTTGTGCCTATCTATACCGAAAAATTAGCATCCAAAAACCTCTTCCGTTCATTGTAAGCCTTTAAGGTAGTTTAAGTTTTATATTCTCTATTTGCCGCGGGCGGTCAATGACCCTGAGTAGCCGGGGTTGAGACCTTAGGAACGGGAGAGTTAGCAGCGACCTTGCTGTACCGTATGGGCGATGACCTTTCACGTGAGTGGATTAATTATACAATCCCAATGAGGGGAAATCGTCACAGGCCGAAAAGGTCCCTTGACTATCGTTTTCCGTGGAGCGTGGTCCCATGTGTTCGTGACCCGACAGGGTTAGTTTGTTGTCACATGGTCCCATGAGTCATGGGGGACGGTGGGAAAGGTCCCAATATCGATACATCGACGTTTTTCACAATTCCTCCTGTTGTTTGTTAATTTAGTTGTAGTTCTGTGGTTATAAATGTACCGGAGGAACATCTGCACCATGAATTTAAACTAACCGCCTTGTTGAAGGCAATCTAGATCAGGAAATCTGAAACTCATTTTGGAAATAGTTTGAAAATTTCTCGACAGATGTCGCTACTATCAACTTATGTTGCGTCCTCTGGTATGTAGATGAACTATTAATTTTCAAAGTAATTTTGTATGTCAATGTTTCCTAAACCTTTTTATTTATAGTTTTATAATTTAGTAACACTTCTATCGCTTCCCGCCAACTTAATACGTTGGCCACTTAGACATTTTGCACATTTATTTAAGTAACCAATCACTGGTCTTGGATATTTATTTGAATGTCCAATGGAAATAGGGAATGTGTCAGGGCTTCGACACAGATAAATCTGGAACCTTCCTCTCCGCTATAAAAGCTGGCACATTTCGGGCCATGTTGTCTTTGTGATCGCTCCACTCTAGAGTGTGTTCGTAGCGGAGGCAGGGGGAAAGGGCTCCCTCGTACATCTTCAGGAGGTCCAGCAGCTCAAGGTAATGGCAGATTCTGTTTAACAACGTAATAGTCTTTGAAAGCTATCTCGAGGGAAAGGTTTCAAATTTATTTCGCAATGTAACTTTTATTTCTTAATGTAAATTCTCAAACAAGCCTAAATAACTTACTCGAACTTAGAGAATAAAGAGTGAGGTACCCTCTTGTATTCCCTCTCAACTTGATATTGAGGTGACTGTGATTTTGTAACCTTTAAATTTATATCTTAATTTTGCAGTCTTTCCATCTAGTCACCTCCGTAGTATAGGCTTAGCCTCTGTAACGTCGGGCCATAAGCCCAAATAGGGTTAAGTTTTTCATGTAAATTTCAAGGAGTGCAGGTGTTCACCTCCTAACCTTTTGATTTTCAGTCAATTTTTTAACCTTTTGTTTTTACCAAAGGCCAGGGAGCATGGGTACTTGTTACCACTGTTACAGTTAACCTTATTCATTTCATTTTAGGGCTGATCTGACAGTTGAGCAGTTAAGACAGTGAATAATGTTTAATGTTTTTAAATATAGGTTGTGCCTTTGATAGGCCTGGAAAGTGTAAATTTGTAGAGCAAAGATGCTCTTCCTACCGGTGTAAAAGAAATTGGGAGATCCCTCTCCTTGACTGATGGTTGATAGGCGCGGTAGTGCTGATGTAAAATTTGTAATTAGGGAGCTTCAAGCTCATATTGTTAAATTATTGTTGTCTGATTATTCTAGACCTCTCTAAAATTGTTACTCAAGCTTAAGAACTAAATTTTGTGCGTGATTAATTGTTATTTTTTAACCCTGTTTAAAATTTGAACTACACCAAAAATGAGTACCAGGTTAATTCCTGGGGGCAAAGACGGCCGGGCGTAGAGCTAACCACTCTACCCCATCACGTGCCGATGTTACGAATAGTGGAAGCCTTTACCTTCCACCACTCCAAGGGCATTCATGGCCTGTACGGAGATGACTTTGCTTTGCTTTGCTTTGTTTAAAATTTGAAAAGAATCAAAATATATAAGGAAGAAATATAAAGTTTAAAGTCTTTTATACATCCACCCATTCATGTCCGCACCTTCTTTCACCTCTCTTCTCCACCAAAACACGGTAACAAGTGGTAACGGAGCGTGGTTGAATGGGTCTGGATAAAGCCCCTTTTGACGGCACCTCATAGAAAACGATACCAAATCTAAACACTTTTTAGTTGGCGGAATTTTCCAAATTTTGTCAGCTTTTCTATCACCATGTCTGGTTGTCGAGAAGTCCTTGCACCTGGGTACTTGCGCAAGGAGGAATTACTTTATGAACTTCAAATTAGGAAGGTCCAGTCTGGTGGCACGGTTGTGGCAGATGCTGCTAAACTTAAAGAATCTTAGGAGTTTCCCATCTGTATCCCAGTATTTGGGGAGAAGGATATTGATGAGGCTCTGTTCACTATCACTGACGATACCACTGAGCTAGCGTCTGTAGTTAGTTTCTTTGAAGTAAGTGACCCTTCTACCAATCAACTTAAGCGTGTTCAAGCTAGATTGTTCCATTTTTACAATAGGGATAGGTACCTATTGTCTCTGAAAGTGAAGGACGATCATGCTCAGGAAGCTAGTAATAGGGTTAGTCAATTGTTGTCAGGGGCCGCTCGTGCTAAAAAGGACCATGTTCAAACTGTCAATTTAACAACAGAAGAGGACTCTAGTAGGTCTGCTGAGAGTAGGAAATCGGCAGTTACACAACAAAAGTATCTGAGCATCTAAAACCACTTCCACTTTTATTTATTATCAATGCAGATTTTGAACCCTTTCCAACTACAATGCAGTCCCCTATTATTTCGCCTGGTTTTAGCAGCTTGCCCCACCCCTTAGCCATGTTGCTTAAGGGAATATCCAAATTTTCGGTCAATTCTACCAGCGAGGTAATTTCATTTCTGAGATTCCTAGTTGAATTTCAGGGTCATGCTTTGGTGTTCGCTCTCTCTCTCATTCGCAAATTCTCCAAAT
The DNA here is from genome assembly GCF_040414725.1 of Anabrus simplex. Classification (NCBI taxonomy): domain Eukaryota; kingdom Metazoa; phylum Arthropoda; class Insecta; order Orthoptera; family Tettigoniidae; genus Anabrus; species Anabrus simplex. The sequence goes on along the minus strand of NC_090265.1, from coordinate 1,553,333,265 downwards.
AATTTACCCGTATTCTGTAAGCATCCTCTCAGATAAAACTGTGAAGGCAATAGCCGATAGATCTTTTATAGAATATTTCCATGCCCATATCTTGGCTAACTTCATTCCAGCTAGAGCAATGCCATTTCTAATACAGAAGTACTACTTCCGAGTCCAAAGATTGGACGAGAATTTGGCCAGTTTCATTCAAGACATACAATTCTATACGCGGACATTCGTTCTTCACTTTCCCGAAGATCAAATCGTACAGACCATTGTCGAAGGAATTTCTCCATCATACAGGTAGTACTTATGTTTTGCTTCTCGACCTCAAACCTTCTCTGAACTTCAGGCAATGACAGTGTCAGCCTAGGGAGTGAGGTACGCTGACACCTTACGAGTCGCTAGGGAGTCCCCTCCGTCATCTAACAGTTCTCGGCCACCACCTCGCCGAACATTCCCTCCATGCAAGTGTTATGCGTGCGGATCAGTAGAACATCTTTTCAACAAGTGTCATCCTGTAAAAACTATTGGAACTAGGAACGGAGCTGGCCCGTTCCCAGGCTGTCTTAGGTGCGGGTCGTTCTCCCACTTGGCGAAATATTGTGCTTCAGCTAACAGCACACCTTCCTGTTCTACTTATGGTGCTGCCTCCCCTAAGTTAGGCGATAGGAAGTGACTAGCGTCGTCGGCTGAGTCACCATGTTCAACATCTCGAGGCTCAGCCCACGTTAAATCAGGCACCGAATCGTTCAAGGAAGAAATCCCCTCTAAGTTATCATTTGAAGGCCCATGGGAATGCTTTAGAATTACTTCTGAGACCCAGGATCCGTGCCATTTCTTAAAACTGAGATTAATGATGAACCCGTCACGACGCCATTAGACCCAGGGAGCGTTAGCTCTATTATTTCTGAGGAGTGGTACTCTAAATTGAAAGCTTGTTGTAATTTTTCTGATTATTGTTTGTCTTCTATTAAATGCGTTTATGCAAATTCTTCACCCTTAGGCATTTTTGGCTTCATTTTTGATAAAATTAACATTTCCAAATTTGCTTGGAAAATTAACTTGTTCGTGGCGTAACAGTTGTCTTGCCATGTGATATTGGGGGCCGATTTCATGTCGCATTCTGGTCTTGTGCTCGATCTTCCGAGCAAGACGTGCACATTCAAATTGAACAGTAAAGGAAATATTCCTAGTTTAAAATGTAATTTTGCGTCATTTTCATCTATTTCGCCTACCCAGAGTAAGATGTCATTAGAGATTAGGCATTTACCCGAGGACCCAGCTGAAAGTATTCGAAGGTTGTGTCAGTCTTTTCCCGAACTATTTTAGGGAACCCTTGGTGTTACTGACCTAATTAAGTATAAGATTGAGGTAACGGATTCTATTCCTGTAACATTCCCTCCATATAGGTTATCTCCATCTATCTAAAATGAAGGCCCTTAAGGAGATTATGGACCAAATGTTGAAGGATGGCATTAGTAGTCTTTCAAAATCGGCGTATTCATCACCAATATTTCTTGTATCGAAACCTCAAGGTAGGGGCTGCCTGGCCGAGGCGGTAAAGGCGTGCTCGGCTCGCCCGGAAGGACGTGGATTCGAATCCCCGTCAGGAAGTCGTAAAATTTAAGAAATGAGATTTCCACTTCCGGAGGTGCACATGGCCCTGAGGTTCACTTAAGCCTACACCAAAAATGAGTACCAAGTTAATTCCTAGGGTCAAAGGTGGCCGGGTGTAAAGCTAACCACTCTACGCCATCAAGTGCCGAGGTTACGGGTAGTGGAAGCCTTTACCTTCCACTCCTTCAAGGGCCTTCATGGCCTGTACGGAGATGACTTTGCTTTGCTTTGAAACCCCAAGGTGGTTTCATGCCTATCATTGATTATAGGGCTTTAAACCGTAGTCGTATTAAGTCAGTGTCTCTTCCCGATCTTCATTTATGTTTTCTTTGGTTTCGTAAGGCTAAGTTCTTTACCATCATCTTAACCAAGCGTATAATCAGATTACTCTGGCGGAAGAATCCAAACATCTGACGGCTTTCGCTATTGATTGGAATTCGTATGAATAAAACCGCGTGCCTTTCATGCTCCCAACGGGCGCGGTTGTTCTTACCAGACTGCTGGATAGATGGCTTCATCTGGATAGATGTCTTCTCTGACATCAAATTTGAATATCTGTATCATTATCTGAAACCTTTCAAGAACACTTAGATCATCTTAAGGAAATTCTAAATCGCCTTCAAAAGGCTGGGTTGACAGTTAAGTTATCCAAGGTAGCTTTTGTTAAGCCTTCTATGTCATTCTTAGGGTATATTGTGTTGCCCAATGGAGTTTCTATCGACCATTCTAGAACGTAGGCTATTCTTGACTTCAAGACACCTAAGCACGTCAAAGGAATCGCTAGGTTCACAGGCATGGTGAATTTCTTCAGGATATTTATTCCCAACTTCGCTAATAGATCTTAAGTTAGCTCTCTGTAACGCCCCGGTATTAGCTATACCAGATTTCTCTAAGAGATTCATAGTTCAAACCAATGCCTCTTTATCTGCTGTTGCTGCTGTCCTTCTTCAAGAAATCGAATTCGGGAGGCGGCCTATTGCTTGTTCGTCTAGGAGCTTATCGGCTCAAGAAGCCAAGTACTCCATCTATGAGTTAGAAGGACTTGCATTCCTGCTTGCTTTCGAGAAGTTCTGCCTTTATCTGGAGCATGTTAAATTCGAGGTAGAAACTGACAATCAGGCTTTAAGTTGGGTTTTATCTAGGCCTCATCATACAGGACGTATCACCTGTTGGGCTATTCGTATTTCAGCTTTACAATTCGACGTGCGACACATCAGAAGGTCAGAGAATGTGGTCGCAAATGGGCTAAGCCGCATGTTTTCTGGTGACATTGAACAGGAGCACAGTTATTCTCCTTCCATTTACGAACCTTCTTACGTCAGTGCTATTTTGACTGATGCCCCTATGTTATTTCGTGATATCGAAAAAAATCATCGCGGAGATCCAGTGTTGGATCCTATAATGGGAACCCTTTCTTCTGGGGAACACGTTGTCCCTTACGTGCTGAGGAATGGGGTTCTGTGTTTCCCTTCGAGGCATGATAAGAAGCTGAAATGAGTAGTTCCAGCTGTTCTTGTGCCCGTGAACTTCAAGTACAATCATGTGACCCCATTAGGGAGACATTTAGGCATCTTCAAAACCAGAGAAAAATCAGAGAAATGTTCATATGGAAGAGTATGGACGGAAAAATCAGGGAAATGGTTAAAGCCTGTAAATCTTGCTTTCTTAGTAAGCCCACCTTGTCTACTTAGCTACTGCTATTGTCATCTCATCGAGAATCCTGCCCTATGGAGCGTTTGTATGTAGATTATGTCGGGCCCTTCCCTCAAATTAAGGGGAACAAATTCATCCTTGTGTGTGTAGATGGCTTCACCAGATTTTCATGGTTATTTCCTACTAAGATGGCTACCGATCAGTCTACCATTTCTTGCCTTAATGTTATCTTTGCTTCTTTTGGTCCTTGTCAGTATATAGTCTCCGATAATGCAAAGATATTCACATCTAATTTATTCCGAAAATTTTGACTTATGCATATTCCATGTCACTACTTCTGCTTATTATCCACAACCATCTTTGGCTGAGGGGGTTAATCGTACTCTTCGATCTGCTTTGATAGCTTTTCATCATGAAGATCGTTGTAGGTGGGATACTTTTCTGCATTGGTTATCTTTTACGCTAAATTCGGCTGTTCACGAGTCACACAAGTTTACTCCTGCCTCTCTCATGTTTAAGTTTATTCGTAATACGTCGTGTCTAATCTATGGTGCATCAACGAGATTTTGCCGGAGACAATAGATCCCTATAATATCAGGGACCTGTGGAAGAAGGCTAAAAGTAACCTTAAGGCTTCTCATGAAAAAGTTAAAGAGAGATATGATCGTGGACGGACACTCAGCGATTTAAAGGTAGGGGATCAGGTCATGGTTAAGAATTTTGTACCGGCAGGCAAGCTTGCCCCTAGATTTCATGAACTGTGTATTATTTTGGATTTCTTAACTCCGGTCACTCTTTTGGTGAGCAATCCAGCCACTGAAAGAATACTTAGGGTTCATTTTTCACAAGTAAAACACGTATGAAATCTCTGTTTTTCAGTGCAGGTTGCTAAGTCATTGCAGTGAGAAAATAGTTTTATTTCTTTCCTTAACACCATAGAATTTTTAAATTCATAAGGCAGTTTGTAAGTTCAGAAGAGGAGGCCCTCTGACCCGCTAAAATACATATTCCACTTGTGTACATCCCTTCCCCTCTAGTGCTTTTCTTCTGTTACCCGTCTGCCATTATTTTTCCCCCGCCTCCAAAACCGAGCCCGCATTTCACACACTCATCCTCGATGCCGCCCGCTGTATCTGCACCCCTAACACAAGTATAAAAAACATCTCTCTCTATCCATGAAAACAGTCACTGTCGCCAAGAAAATTATTGTTTCAGTGCCCTAATGGTCATCTGCGACCGGGTCACAACAACTGGCGAGTGATGCTGGCGCGGAGTAAGGGCCCACCCCGCTCTGGTCCATTCTCCTTCACGACAGCAAACTTGAACGCCATCCTTATCGGCAAGGGCTAAGGTGCGGTACTACAACCACCTACTTCACCATGGGGCAGTGCTTCAATATATGATCTGTGGCGACCATCATTTGGGCTACCCCTCTCAAGGTAGCGGGAGAGATGTATCTGAGGGTAATTGAGGGGTCCGGGGGAACCCACCCGGGTATCGGCAGCAGCGACCGCTCTTGCCATCAAACTTGGACTGTACCTTCCGGACTTCTACAGCTTCATAAATACTTCAGGACTTGATATTTTATAGGCTTTGGGGCTTGTGCCGTGTCAAGAAAATAAGGTGAAATTCTTAACGTTTCGCAGAAAACTGTGCTCTGCGTCCTCAGAAGAATTCTCGACTGTCCACGATAAAGGCAAGTTGTTTAAGAAGCCTTTCTCGTGGACAGTCGAGTATTCTTGGGCTTGTGCCGTGTCAAGAAAATAAGCTGAAATTCTTAACGTTTCGCAGAGCACAGTTTTCTGCGAAACGTTGAGAATTTCGCCTTATTTTCTTGACACGGCACAAGCCCAAAAGCCTATACAATATCATGTCTACAAGTACGGGCCGTGAAAGCATTAACTTCAAGACTTATTTACAGCAAAATAACTTACAAATGAACTGTCCATCAAGAAATTTTTTGACAACAAACTTCAACTACAAATGTTTCTAAAAAGTAAAATTTCTAATCTGTCCCCCCTGTGTAAGGACTTTAGGGGGTGGATGTCTGTACCGGAGGTACGCCTGCCCTGTGCATTTAAATTAAGCGCCTTGTAGAACGTCATCTATATCAGGAAATCTGAAACGCATTTTGGAAATAGTTTGAAGAAAGAGATGTCGCTACTATCAACTTATGTTGCGCCCTCTGGGGTGAAGATGAACTATTTTCAAAGTAATTTTGTATGTCAAGGTTTCCTAAACTGATTTGTTTATAGTTTGTCCTTTATGTTCAAAAGTTATCAACACTTCTATCGCTTCCCGCCAACTTAATACGTTGGCCACTTAGAAATTTTGCACATTTATTTAAGTAACCAATCACTGGTTTTGGATATTTATTTTATTGCCCAATGAAAATAGGGGATGTGTCAGGGTTTCGACCCAGAGAAATCTATAACATTCTTCTCCGCTTTAAAAGCCGGCACATTTCGGGCCATGTTGTCTTTGTTATCGCTTCAGTCTAGAGTATGTTTGTAGCGGAGGCAGGGGGAAAGGGCTCCCTCGTACATCTTCAGGAGGTCCATCAGCTCAAGGTAATGGCAGATTCTGCTTAACTACGTAATAGTCCTTGAAAGCTATCTCGAGGGGAAGGTTTCAAATTTATTTCGCAATGTAACTTTTATTTCTTAATGTAAATTCTCAAACAAGCCTAAATAACTTACTCGAACTTATGGAATAAAGAGTGAGGAACCCTCTTGTATTCCCTCTCAACTTGATATTGAGGTGACTGTGATTTTATAACTTTTAAATTGGAAATCTCGTTTCTTGAATATTTTGATTTCCTTACGGGGAATCGAACTCACGTCCTTCCGGGAAAACTGAACTCGCCTTTACAGCCTCGGCAGACCCCTATACACTATACTATTCATTAATTTACTTGTTCTTTAAATATAATAATACAATTATGAATACGGGAAATACTTTTTAAATATTTTAGAACAAAAATAGATCGCCCCGGTTATAACATTAATCTTATAGTTACGGTTTACAGTCACAAATGCTTACGGGCACAATCCATATTCTCGCTTAAGAGCCAGTACCACGGAGGGACAGAATGCAGACTTTACTCCCGCAGATAAAACGCACAAAAGTGTGAACATGCTCTAGAATTCTTATCAACATTGTCTTTTCAAATTAAATAGCTTAACTAATTTGTAAGAAAGAAACAACTTTCCTGTCCGTCTTTTTCCACGTTACTTAAGTGATGCTGAATTGCTGAATTAGCTTCTTAGAGTAAACTGCAGGATCTCCTATCGACTGATTGCAGTTTACTCTTCCAGATCATTCTCATCACCTATCCATTGTTAGCATACTTCCAGCATCTTCGATGGTGCTCGACCAACTTCCTTATCGTGTCCCACAACGATTCGCCTACTCTCCTCTTTCGCTCTCCGCTGGTTTCGTCGCCATGCCGCCGCTCTGCCTTCCGCCGGCCCCCATTGTCGCAAAATTCATCTTTAGAGAAGTAAGCTGTGTAGTAACTGAACACTTTCTCTATGACCGATCGAGTTGACCGTGTGGTTAGGGTCGTGCAGCTGCGAGCTTGCATTCGGGGATAGTAGATTCGAACCCCACTGTCAGCAGCACAGAAGATGGTTTTCAGTGTTTTCCCATAAGGCCAGTGCCAGTGCCAGTGTGACGTAAAGCAAACTGCAAAAATAAAAAAAATAAAAACAAAGACACGACAATCTTCCCCTATCCTGAATAATTTCGAGATGAATCTACTTCTCCGCGCAGATGTATTCTTTGTCACTTTCCTTGAGCTGACGCTATCAGTGAGAAATCTATTTGAGGTACAACAAAGAATAAAACCATGGGGAGATAAAAGATTCGAGTTGGCTCGTAGGTCTTACCTCCGAGCCACATAACCACGTTAAAACCATTCAATTATTTACATAATTTACAGTACTATACCAGGAACGAATTCACAATGCAGCTGAATATCTTGTGATCCAATTCAACTGACAATTAACACGAATACTATATTACAGTAATGTGAAACTATTCAAGTAGCTTACAATAGACTTCAATGAAAGCTACTATCCAGGAGGACTGATAGTGATTATACATTTAAGAGAAAACACAACTACAACATAAGGAAACAGGGAAGTAGTCCATACCGTCAAAGAATGAATTGGCCATGTAAATGGGATTGATGTGAAAATGGAAGATTTACTAAACCTTGCAAACCTAGTACTGTTGGGGTTGAGAGAGAACAAGAGCTGACCAAGTGAGGTTAAATAGGAAAGATAAAGTTATGGAACATAGCAAAAGTAAATGGAAACAATTCCAGGCGCAGCTAGGAGTCTTATAGTCATCAATTGACGCTCCTGAGTTGAGAGATACCATCAGGGTTAAAAGAGAATATTACAGGTTTTATTTTGATTTTGACCTCTTCTTCTTATTATTTTCTTCGTTTTATACCACTTTCCTCACACTTGTGGGTCAAACTGTGTCGAACATGTGGATTTGGCCCTGTTTCACGGCCGGATGCCCTTTCTGACGCCAACTCTATATGGAGGGACGTAATCACTATTGCGTGTTTCTGTGGTAGTTGGTAGTGTACTGTATTGTCTGAATATGAAGAGGAAATTGTTGGGACAAACACAACAACTCAGTCCCCGGGCCGGAAGAATTAATCAGAGGCGATTAAAATCCCCGACCCGGCCGGGAATCGAACCCGGAACCCTCTGAACCGAAGGCCTCAACGCTGAACATTCAGCCAATGAGTAGGACTGATTTTGACTAATGAATTGTTTCAAAACCTACAGTACTTCAAAATTTCAAAGGTGGAAAACGTAATATCGACGAACTTTTTTGTTTAATTACCCCTCTAGATGGGGAACGTAGTACACCCACATTGTAAGAAGCAACTAAAACGGGCGACTCCCTTGGAAATCTTAACTTAGGACAGTAATATGGAGATCATGCGACCCTTGCTGACTCAGGTAATGATCTGGCAACTGCTTCGTTTGGTTAAATTTGATAAAACCAACCGAAGAGGTATCCGAAAATTTGTTTCATCACGAGATCCTCTGACATTTTGTTGCGTCACATGCTGAGAAAATCAGAAATCTCTTACTTTCAAGCACGATCTTCCTCATCTTGGTTGGTTGGTTATCGACATGCTGGAATCAGAGGGTAACAAGCGAATATAGTGGCCAGCCTTATCAGCAGATTTAAATCCAATAGAAGCATGCTTAAGATACAGTTGGTAGCCAAGATAATGCATTCCATATCACTTCTGTCGTCGAAGATAAGAGTGGTGATATATTTTCCATTGAAAACCTACAACCTGTTTTCCAGTCATTGACCGGGTCAGGGATGGAATGAATGAAGCAGATATACAGTAGGCTATTAGTAGGATGGGGTCGCCACTCCCAAAGTGATTTATTAATGACTGATAGATGCTATGAAATGATAATGGAGCGTGTTGCTGGAATGAATGATGACAGGGAAAACCGGAGTACCCGGAGAAAAACCTGTCCCGCCTCCGCTTTGTCCAGCACAAATCTCACATGGAGTGATCGGGATTTGAACCACGGTATCCAGCGGTGAGAGGCCGACGCTCTGCCGTCTGAGCCACGGAGGCTCCATGTTTTCCATTACTCATGAATAATATCATCGAGTCCATTCAACACCGGTGTTGACCGTATACCGGACGAGAGGGCAGCTGCTGTTGTAACCAACTGACACAGGTAGTGCTCTTTAGTGTCCCACGGCATTCGAACACTGAATAAAGGACTCTTCTGCCGCTTCTCACTCATCCTGCTGGGGTCCCGGTTGTGAACTGCTTCGTAAATGAGGACTTGGCCAGTTCTACGGCCGGATGCCCTTCCTGATGATAACCCAATTCGGAGGAATGCATTCACTACTGCATGGCGGTTGGTAGTGTTATGTGTGTATTGACAGGAACAGGAGCACTGAATCTCCGAGCTAGAGGAATTAACCATTCACCAGTAAAATCTCCGATGTGCCCGAGAATCGAACCCAGAACTCTTCTGAAATGAAAGCGGCAACGCTGATACTGATAATACAGTCAAGGAGTTGGAAAACTCTAATATTACAGTGAAACGAAGAATTAATGGGATAGTGGTGTTTTATATGTTCTAATTGTTTTGTGATCCTCTAATTGCCTTAAGCCGTGCAACTGGGGAGGCATATATGGTTTTAAGTTTCAGAGGCCGTTCAAGTTGGTAACTCCTGCAATGACCGAGAATAAGATGTTAACCCCCTGATCTCTACTGTGTTGTCTAAAACAGAGTTTACCTCGTTTCAGACCGTTGAATTTTAACTATTTGCATAAAATGAGGTAGGAAGTTGCAATTATTGTCTATAGATCACGAAGAAGCTGTCCAATGTATTAGAAGACTTTGAAATGTATCGGACATAAATGTTTCATTCTCTGTTTCAGATCTACTTTGTCGCCATCTAAACCATTTCTTTGGTAAACGACTGGTCCAGGAACGCAGAGAATTTTGAGGAACAATAAAGAGGAGAGATGTGTAAAAACGTATTCTTTCATTAGTGCTTTCTTGTTCTTTTCCTTCCGAACTACTTTCTTTTCTTTTGTAGTTATATTTTTCCTGTTTCTTCTTGTGAATTAGTTGGTTTGATGATGCCTGGAGGCAATTTAATGGAATCGCTCGGAGTATCATAAACAACATGAAACTTGAGCGTGTCATCCATGTAAAGAACGAAAACTTGTTCTTGAGATCGTGGAGATGATGTTACAGGTCTTCTTAACTCAGCTTACAATAATCAGTATTTCCCTTACGTCGCACGACGTAGATAGGTCTTATGGCGACGGTGGGATAAGAAATGGCTAGGAGTGACAAGGAAACAACCGTGACCTTAATTAAGGTACAGACCCAGGATTTGCCTGGTGTGAAAATGGAAAACGATGGAAAACCATCTCCAGGGCTGCCGACAGCGGGGTTCTAACCCAGTATCTCCCGAATAAGTTCACAGCTGTGCGACCCGAAATGTATGGCCAACTCACTCGGTAATTTGATTTTAGAATTGTAATGTATGTTTCTGCCTGCTGTCATTTCTTGATGGTTACAGTACTTTTGCATCCATCTCTTGGAACAGGCCAAAGCAAAGTGTAGCTTCCACTGAAGTCCCAGTATCATCCATAGCTGTGACAATATGCAAGCTGCTGGGGTATGGGTGGTGCTGATTAATGACATTCAGAGCACAACCAGTGTGGCTGAGTGTCATGAAAGGTGTTGCTAATAGGGTTAGTTGTGCTACAATAGTACTGTCTGGCCCAGTGAGGAAAGTAATGGCAAACTACCTCACTCCTCATCTTGCCTAGTACGCCTTATTTTGGTACTGCCATTGGTTTTTGTGGTTTCCCTATAACTGTATAGCCTTTGGTGATGCTATTTGAGGATCCAACCAGCCTCTGGGCTGATGACCTAACAGACAGACAATGTATGTTTATTAGAAAATAATCCAATCACAATATTACTTCTTATTTTTGCTCTCTCTAGTACGGAGTTAAGGTCTGTACGATTACTTGACTGAAGGAGTTGGAATAAGTTGACTAAACAAGAGATTACCGAAACTGCCCATAGAATGGAACATTACAAATGTTTTAACGATGAACTTTACTTGAAACTTGCGATTTTAAGGAAATGACAACTGTGGATTACAAAAAAGAAATAAATTAAAGCCATCTCTGCACAGGCCATGAATACCCCTGGGGAGGAGAAGGTAAACAGCTTCCGCTATTCGGTACCTTGGCAATAAGTGGGATAGAACATAGGCAGTTGGTTAGTATCAAGTGACATATATGGTTATGACTCATAGAATTAAAAAACATACAGCGCTCTCAGGAACATACGAGTATAATGTAGTATGCAAAGTTTAAGATGTTATACTTTTATGGGTCTGATATCTTTTCATCTACTGTCACACGAAGTTCATAGAAGCCTACTTTTTTTTGCTAGGGGATTTACGTCGCACCGACACAGATAGGTCTTATGGCGACGATGGGATAGGAAAGGCTTAGGAGTTGGAAGGAAGCGGTCGTGGCCTTAATTAAGGTACAGCCCCAGCATTTGCCTGGTGTGAAAATGGGAAACCACGGAAAACCATTTTCAGGGCTGCCGATAGTGGGATTCGAAGCTACTATCTCCCGGATGCAAGCTCACAGCCGCGCGCCTCTACGCGCACGGCCAACTCGCCCGGTAGAAGCCTACTACTGTGTGCGATTGTTCTGTGGCATACAACTGGATTTTGCAGCTAAAAACCAATGTTCCGTCTTCAGAAGGATTCGTTTCACCATAAAATATAGATTAGGGGGCTAGTGTTGAATTCAGATGTCTTTTTTCAGAATCAACAGACTTCGTTCAAGACATTCTCCTCTCACCCATGGAAATAGTTCCACTAGAGTGCAGATAATTGATTCCTGGAGAAGAGTATGGCTTCAAAATGCTCCAGAAACATGTAAGCTGTTACCTTGCATCTCTAAGACAGTCCCTGGGTTTGATCTACCTCGCAAGGTATGGACAACACTCAATCGATTGAGAACAGAGCATAGAAGATGTGGAGACTCACTCTTCAAGTAGAGAGTGCAATCCTCACCAGCATGTAACTGCGTCGCACCACGGCAGACCACTCAACATGCTAGGGAAGACTACAGAAATAGAGCTTACGCAGGAGAGTATGATGAGTTTCTAATGGCAACAACGAATTCTATCGGATAAATCCAAGAATTAGATGTTTGTTTATAGTGATGAATGTATTTATATTTCTCAGCATGTATCCAAAAAGCCATATGGTAAATAAAAATAAATGATTAGTTTTAAGTCCCACTAACAATTTTTACGGTTTTCGGAGATGCCTATGTACCGGAATTTAGTCCCGCAGGAGTTTTACGTGCCAGTAGATCAACCGACACGAGGCTGACGTATTTGAGCACCTTCAAACACCACCAGACTGAGCCAAGATCGAACCTGCCAAGCTGAGGTCAGAAGACCAGCGCCTCAACCGTCTGAGCCACTCAGCTGGCTTTATTTCCATTTGGAGATGTCTTTAATTCCTTGTTCTACCCTGACTGGGAACTGAATCTACGTCCTTTCGGATGAGCTAAGTACACTTTCATCGCCTCGGCTAAACAACATCTATCTATCTATCTATCTATCTATCTATCTATCTATCTATCTATCTATCTATCTATCTATCTATCTATCTATCTATCTATCTATCTATCTATCTATCTATTTTGCCTTTGCTGGAAAGATGTAGTGTTGACAGTGCACCATGTCTTCTGGTGTGGACTAGAATAAATTTGTTACTTTCACTGCCCTCTCTCAGTCTCATCCTTGGCTTTGACAAATGAAAGTGACCGAGGTATGAGTGATGCTAGTAATACCATTCCTTATGCAGCCAGTCCCTGTTATGAATGGTGTGAAAATGTCACTCATAGGGTCGGTTGCTGCATGTATTTCAGTGGGCTTGGCAGACTGATATGTGATAGCAACTTCTGGCTCGGTGAGGAAAGCAACGGGAAACTACCTCACTCCTCATTTCCCTAGTATGCCTCTTCAGTGACGCCTAGGCTATTTATGACAGCTGTTGGCGGAACTGTGGAGGATCAAACCAGCCTTCGGGCTGAATACCCAACATACATAACTATCTATTCTTCTACCTTTATAAAACTGTGCCAATTCCACGCATTGGAGAAATTTGTTAGCCTAGTTTTATTTACAGGATAACTCTATTCCATATTAATAAAATTATGTGCTGTGTGTGAATAATGTATTCTTTGGTACCACATGGCTATGTGCTAAAAGCTAACACATGGAGAAGGAATAATAATAAAGTTATTAGCTTTACGTCCAACTAACCACATTTTACGGTTTTCGGAGACGCCGAGGTGCCAAGATTTCGTCCTGCAGGAGTTTTTTATGTGCCAGAAAATTTACCGACACGAGGCTGATGTATCTTAGCACCTTTAAATACCACCGGACTGAGTCAGGATCGAACCTGCCAAGTTGGGGTCAGAAGGCCAGCGCCCCAACCGTCTGAGCCACTCAGGACGGCAAATGAAAAAAGGAATGTAGGCAAGTAAGCCGTAGAGCTGGTATTGATTTGATTAGGTATTACGATTTGGCTGAATCTGCCCCTTACTCTGCTGGCAGGTGAAATCACTGCGCAATTTAAGCCGTGGCTTACAGGCTTTCAAAATTACCAGAAAAATAACTAAATTCACATAAAAATATGCTTTAATAACACTTCATTGAACAACATTTTATTCTGAAACTTATAACGTTGGCTTAATTTTCCACTATAGCAGAAGCTCAGCATTTTCCGAACAAATTTGTGCGTTACGTGTAAACCTCTGAAAGGTATAAATAAAATGCATTATTGTTAATAGGGTCAATTTAAGTTACAGTATATTTTGCGTTAGTTGGTACTCCTTCTTCAGCATGGCCATGCATTGTTGAAATGAGAAGTATAAAATAGCTTTTCTTTCCTACCATGGCGTTCACGCTGGTATTACTGCAAATTAGAGTGCAATAAGAACTAGAACATTAGGAAGGACAAGTCATAAGTACAATCGTCCTCAAAAGCACCAACATATTTCTTCTTAATGCGACTTTACGAGCATTACAACGAAGGTGTGTCAAAAAGTTTCCATATTTTACTGCAAACAGGCTTATAGCGTGCAAATAAGATAAACAGAGCTCCTTATTTTTCTAATTTGCCATGCAGTCTGCATATTTTAATACTTGATTCTTTTACCTAGTAAGTATATCGTAAGAATATTATTTTAACTTTTAGAATGACACGGGATGCTCTTCTGCTCTCTCTGCTATTTGCTTTACGTCGCACCGACACAGATATGTCTTATGGCGACGATGGGATAAGAAAGGCTAGAAAGTGGAAGGAAGCGGTCGTGGCCTTAATTGAGGTACAGCCCCAACATTTGCCTGGTGTGAAAATGGGAAACCACGGAAAACCATATTCAGGGCTGCCGACAGTGGGGCTCGCACCCACGATCTCCCGATTACTGAATACTGGCCGCACTTAAGCGATGCAGCTATCGAGCTCGGTCGGGATGCTCTTTGTCTCTAATGTTTGCAAGTGAACAGGTAAATATAGGTCAAGATAAGGAACAGTGCTTCATTTCGGCACCATTTTATTACTTTCGGACATAAGTACCCAATTTATTGAAGTATTTGTCATAGCATAAAATGGGCATCTCCTTTTCTTGACGATAGAATGTGGCGTCCTGTTTGTTGAACATCTTTAACTGACTCAACGGTAAATGTATGTTCACCGAGCTCGATAGCTGCAGTCGCTTAAGTGCGGCCAGTATCCAGTATTCGGGAGATAGTAGGTTCGAACCCCACTGTCGGCAGCCCTGAAGATGGTTTTCCGTGGTTTCCCATTTTCACACCAGGCAAATGCTGGGGCTGTACCTTAATTAAGGCCACGGCCGCTTCCTTCCCACTCCTAGCCCTCCCCTGTCCCATCGTCGCCATAAGACCTATCTGTGTCGGTGCGACGTAAAAGCAACTAGCAAAAATGTATATTCTCGCAAACCATTCAAAAATGGCATTAATGAATGAATCTGATGTTGATGGACAGCCCTCTGCTCTTTGTCTTCACAGTTGAAAACGGACGACTATATGGACCTCCCCCAAGACCAACTACAATATATCAGACCTTAATGCAGCTATGGATATTAGCTAAAATGGCGCCGCGATCGGTTTGTTCAAATGTAAACATGAGCATGTGCGAAGCATCTATTTAGTCCTTTCTGTTGGTTTGGTTTGATTAGGAAACGTTAGTGTAGTGATGTATTTATTGAAATTTGGTTAAAAAATTATTTTGATATATTAAGACGTGTCGATCGTATTGTGTGCCTGGATGTAATTCATATTACAGCAGATGCACTCACATTCAAATTAAGTGTACTTAATGCATTGTGATGATTTCGTACTTACACATAATTTATTAGGGTGCACTATAACATTCAAGGATAAATTTGTGAATAGAGAGGATGTTTTCCGTGTGCTTAATGAGCTATTTTTTCCGGATAAGGCCAAAACTCTGCATTGGTGCCTATCCTAGTACATTTCTCAATTACTATACCTTTTCAGATTTTTAAAAGTGTGGTTATAAAAAGTTTTTGCTATTTTCTTTTTGCTAGTTGCTTTACGTCGCACCGACATAGATATGTCTTATGGCGACGATGGGACAGGAAAGGCCTAGGAATGGAAAGGAAGCGGCCGTGACCTTAATTGAGGTACAGCCCCAACATTTGCCTGGTGTGAAAATGGGAAACCACGGAAAACCATATTCAGGGCTGCCGACAGTGGGGTTCGAACCCACTATCTCCCAGATTCGAGCTCACAGCTGCGCGCTCCTAACCGCACGGCCCACTCGCCCGGTGTTATAAAAAGTATTTTATCTGTGAATGAAGATTATATTCTCTTTGTTAAATTAGAGGACAAGGTATCAACTGATACACTGTCACTTACAGTACGTATTTACGTCGATAACGTCTTGGGTGTTAAAGGGCTTTATACGAAAATGCATATGCTCCCAGAAAACTTCAAATCGACTCTCCTATTGATTATATGAAGTGAAAGCGACGTAGTATAGCAGTTTGGTGAATCAGTATCAGAAGGAATAATTTACCAAGGGTGCCCCCGACTAGGCTATATCTACACTAATTCGATAAATTTCCAACTTCTTTGAAATGATTTAAGAAACGACTAGGTAAACGATTGATACGTAATATGCCACTTAGACGATAGCCCTAAATTCAGATCATTGGTGATTGATTGATTTATTGATTGACTGAATTGAAACTGACAAACTTTGAAACACATCAGATATTCCTCCAGGACTGTTATTTTACTGTAGAATGCAATCCTATATTACCTATTTCCTAGACAATACTAGTTTATGGAAAAGAATTATATTTTGAACTAGCAAATGTACCCGTGCTTCGCCATGGTATTTAACACTGTATACGGATATCGGAGTAAATGACTGTACATGCAGTGAATAAGATTTTTTAAATTGCATGTTTCTTAGCTTTATCCGAGAAACTGCATGGGCAGGTACCCATACGTTGTTTCCAATGTAAAGTGTGAGTTGCGGAGTTGTGATGATAACGACAGGCTCACTTGCCTACTGCCATTCACAATCGAGTTGGTAAGTTTACATTATAAGGGCAGGCCTCATTACCTACTGGGCGGTCACGGTTGATTTGGGGAGTTTTCGTTACAATGGCAGGCCCTCTTTCCTACTTCAAGATATACGTATTACAGTTGAGGAGCTTTTAATATAATGGCAGGCAACTTCCCTACTGCCAGTAAAAATTGAGTTGTGCTGTTATCATTATAATGACAGGCCCCTTTTCCTACTGCCATCTAGCTTACTATCAGTCACACCGAGTTGGTGAGTTTCCATAAATAACAGGCCACTATGCCTAGTGCTAGCCACATTTTAGATGGGTACACTTGTTTATAATGGCGGGCACCCTTGCCTACAGCCAAACATAATCGGGTAGGGGAGTTTTGAACAAAATTGCATGCTCCCTTGTCTTCTGCAAATCAAATCGAGAAGGGAATTATTCATTACAATGGTAGCCCCTCCTTGCTAATGACAGTTACACAGGAGTTGGAGAAGGACCCCATTCCTACTGCCAGTCAAAGTCGATGTGGAGAGTACTGATTACAATAGCAGACACACCCTTTCCTGATGGCTACAATACAATTCGATATCAATGAATATATATATCGACATACGAAAGTACATGCATATTTACAATATTGCAAACCTTGATTTATAGAGTAACTGCTGCTAAACGGTATGTCATATTGACAAACGAGTTCTACCATAAGACGCCGTATTTAGAGTCTAAATGGCTAGTCCTATGATATTGTCTCGTATGTTATCTCAGCTAAGTCTGTTGGGATGTGTGTTGAAAAATCGTCCGTTAATGATATCTCCCTTGTTAATCCTCTTATGCACATGATGCACATGCGAAAAAAGTTTTAGAAATAAATTTCCATTAAGGATGGTATTTACATTAATTTTGGATGTGCATATTTTGTGGGGGTGCAAAATCATGATTTCGGTCTCCGACACACCCTCAGTAAATTTAAGTATCCAGACATAATATTGACCCTAAAACCTACCCAAGGACAGATGTATTCTAAATATCAAGTTTGGTAGAAATATATACAGTAGTTAAACAAACAAACGAACGAACGAACGAACAAACAAACAAACAAACAAACAAACAAACAAACAAACAAACAAACAAACAAACAAACAAACAAACAAACAAACAAACAAACAAACAAACAGGCAGGCAGACAAACAGACATCAAAGCTAAAAAATGTGCCGATGGTCATTATTACACCTGGAAGGGATAACTGTACGGAAATTTCGCCAAAATAGTCAATGTACAGACACACGGTCGTTACGATTTTATTTGTGTAGATTTTCCGTATATTGCTTCTCTGAATATAGGCTAATTCTAGATAGTATTGGTCTATTACCCAAAGTAAAGTATTATTCGTTATTATTGATAACATAGTAATTCAGTACAATAATCAGAAGGTTATGTTTATGGATCACAGGCTTCATTATATTCAACCGATGCGTCGGCCATGTTGATTCTGTGTTAAGGTCTGATACTATTGTAGATGGTTTTACCTCCCCCTATGACCACTCGTTATGTAACTGCCATTTCGTAACTGTCACTGTGCGAAGGTTCTGATTTATAGACTTGTACGCCCGGGCGCAATCCATCAATTACGGTACACGCCATCAGATACGTAAGTATAAAAAACACCTTGAATACTTACAGCCGCATTATTTCCTTTTTTGAGGATTACTATACCTTCAACTTGTCCTTCCAATTGTTCTTGTTCTTATCACTCGTTCAGACAGTTTATGCACTGGCCTCCTGACCCAATTTGGCAGGTTCGATCCTGACTCGGTCCGGTGGAATTTGAAGGTGCTCAAATACGTCAGCCTGTTGTCGGTAGACTTAGTCACGTAGAATAACTCCTGCTAGACAAAATTCTGGCATCTCGGCGTCTCCGCAAACCGCCAAATGTAGTTAGTGGGACGTAAATAAAATAACAATATTTATTATTCTTATTACACTTCTCATTCTAATTTGGATTCCAGCATGAAAGCTGTGTAGGACACAATAATGTATGGTCATGCTGGAGGTGTACCAGCTAACACAAAATATACTGTAACTTAAAATGGACTCTGTTAACAATAATACATTTTATTTATACCCCTTTAGAGGTTCATAGGTGATGTATTAAGTTTTTAGGAAAGTTATGAGCTTCTGCTGCAGTGGAAAATTTAGCTAACTTTTTAAGTTTCAGAATTAAACGTAGTTCAATGAAGCGTTATTAAAGCATATTTTTATATGGCTTTGGTGATTTTTCTGGTAATTTTTTTTAAAAAAAAGCCTGTTTCTGCAAAGTTGGACTGGATGTGAGGTGAAGAAGCCATTCAAGTATCATTTTGACAACATTTAAATCCAAATATTTTCCCGTCCAGAGTAGTTCTGCTAAGATCCAAACGATTGTAGTCTGGTTGGAGCAAGGTTCATGTAGTGTGGTGAGTGTAGAAGTCAATCACTTACAGACTTTCTCCGGTTGACAAAAGGCTCGTGATATCTCAAGCTGTCTTGGTGGAACACTACAAGCTTTCTGCTCAGTTGCTCTGGCCTGTTTAGTTAAATGTTTTGGTCTGATACTTTAAATAGCTGCGTACACATCCAGATTGTGTCCCAGTAGCTAATAACAAAGAATGGATCTCAAAACTCAGCAGATACAACATAATCCTTTCTGAATGAGTATTCCTGAACTCATTCCCAGATCTTTGAATGGATAAAAAGATGACATCAGATGCTGAAAATACACCTTTGCTCATCTATGTTCGGAACACAATAAGAACATCACTTCTACTGACTGCGCCCGAACTTTAACAGAGACACACAGTCAGCTATCCTTTTGAAAGTGCCTGCTCTCATAATGCATTCACAACTACATTCTTATTCTCTTCTTATTCTTCTTAATAATAATAATAATAATAATAATACGAGGACGCACCATCTCATGCTTTCTCTCTTATGTCTATGACCGGTAAATCTGAAGCATTGGTTCAAGGAAGAAGTTAAGGATCAGGATTTTTAATGGGACGAAAGCGTGGCGAAGGACTTCAGTACAAGCCGTAAACTGATCTAAAAACGCGAGAAGCTGGTCATTTTAAGCCCTATAGTCTTTCTTGCTTGACTGCGTGTTTAAGATTACATTTATAACTAGCTCTTAAATCCTAGAAGACAAGTGCATGTCTGATCCAAGTAGACAGAATCACTCTAGGGCAGTGGTTCGGACGATCACAAATTGGTGTATTGTTGTTAGCTATAAAAGCCACTCAGACCTCTAGTGACAGTAGGTAAACAAGTTTGTAATTGCTCCCTCGCCATAACATCGCTGTTAATGACAAAGCTTAGTTTATCCGTTAACCAACATATGCTCCACTTGTGGGATGTTGAGATAAGCCCTAGTGCGATCATACTGAACATGAACCGACACATGTGAAGAGATTTTGACGATGGTAGGCTTAGGTACTAATACCATGGGGCACGTGGAGAGAAGAGTCCCAATTCTGTTAACATACTCATATCTCATAGCGACTCACAAGCAAAATAAACTTTATATATAGGAATTACAGGCATAGAGCATAATATGTTCTACAGTCCGACTCATTGGCTGAATGGTCAGCGTACTGACCTTCGGTTCAGAGGATCCCGGGTTCGATTCCTGGCCGGGTCGGGGATTTTAACCTTAATTCCAATGGCTCGCGGGCTGGGTGTTTGTGCTCTCCGCAACATCCCCGCAACTTACACACCACACATAACACTACCCTCCACCACAATAACACGCAGTTACCTACACATGACAGATGCCGCCCACCCTCATCGGAGGGTCTGCCTTACAAGGGCTGCACCCGGCTAGAAATAGCCACACGAAATTATTATTATGTTCTACAAAAATTACGCGGTATCCCATACCTATCTTTGAAAGTTCAACCAACATTTCAGTTTTTATGTTTGTTAACTAGAAATCCTGCGCTAAATGCGGGAAGAGCATTCTGAAAGTAATTAACTAGAAAACCGTTGAAGAGATTTGTATTCCCTCTTCGCTGTTATCTAGAGGATCTCCCGAAAAAGGTTTCCATGTATAAATTATTGAACTATGTTGAAAGTAAATCGGACAGTAACAATTCCCGCTAAACAACTCAAAATGATGCCAGATGATAATTTCATCGGCTTACTCTACTTAAACAGTTAACGATATCCACAAGCTACATGTATAAGGATTGTAAAGCATAGTTCGTTCTATAAAAGAGCCCCCGGGCACTACATACCTCTTTAAAAATTTTACCACCAGAACAGTTTTCACATTTATTAACCGCAAAATTCTCGCGCTAGGTAGTGGAAGAGCATTATACAGGGTGTTTCCGTAAGAGCGTGCAAATTTTAACAGGACATAGAGAATGCTCCACTGAACAATTTGAGGTACGGAACCTGGGGTCGGAGAAGTTGGCTTGAGGAGATATGGAGGTAAACTTGTCCACCACTTTGTCTCACATTACTGTTTCCCAGCTTATTTACAAATAACATGCGTACAAATTTACACGTACTGTGCTGTTTATTTACATGTACATTCATAATTTCCTACAAGGAAACAAGGAGGACGTTATGATGCAGGTTTTGCTTACTTTACCTGTCCATAAGGTGGCTCTGTTGTATCGTATTTACATTGTCCCATGACAGAACGTCCTATGAATCACGCATGCATTGAGGTTGATGGCCGTCAGTTTCAGCACATTTTGTAAGATACAGTGAAAATGGTACGTTCATTGTGTCGATGGTATTTGCAGTTAACTGTAACTAATGTAAATAAAAAAGTAAACAGTAAAGTGATTGTATACCTATTATCTCCTTAAGCTGGCTTCTCCGACCTCAGGTTCCCTACCTCAAATTGTTCAGTGGAGCATCCTCTATGTCCCGTTAAATTTTTGTACGCTCTTACGGAAACACGCTGTATAACTCAAAAACCGTTGAAGATAATTTTATGTGTTTTTCACCGTTCCCTAGAGAATTTCCATTGACAGGCTTCCTAGATTATACGTATATTGAACTGTGATGAAAGGAAGCCTAACAGTTTTCGATTTCTGTGAAACAACTCGAAGAAAATGACGGCACGCGAACAATTTATCGCCTTACGTTGCCTACACAGTTAAAAACAACTAAGAATTTTATGTGTAAAAAGTGCAGAGCATAAAAAGTACATACAAAACCGACCTCGATAGCTGCAGTCGCTTAGGTGTGGCCAGTATCCAGTATTTGGGAGAGAGTGGGCTCGAACCCCACTGTCGGCAGCCCTGAAGATGGTTTTCCGGGGTTTCCCCATTTTCACACCAGGCAAATGCTGGGGTTGTACCTTAATTAAGGCCACGGCAGCTTCCTTCCCATTCTTAGCCCTTTTCTGTCCCATTGTCGCCATAAGACGTATGTGTGTCGGTGCGACGTAAAGCAACTTGCAAAAAAATTTTAAAAAATAAAAAATAATGGAGGGCCACGTACCTATCTTTAAACGGTTACTCACAATAACACATTTTATATTTGTAAAGGGTAGAAACCTTGCGCTCGACTTAACGCTGCTTAAACTGTTATGTATGAATTATCGAATATAAAAGGCTCTATGAAAAAATCCACAGGACCACATGTGTATAAGGAAGCTCTGAATTATATAGATACATATAATAAAATTCTTCCGGGCTGTTATGCCGTGGTCCACTCCTCTCGCTTCTCCCAGACGTTTCGACGGTACATATCCCTCCATTATTTTTTTAATTTTTAAATTTTTTTTGGCAAGTTGCTTTACGTCGCACCGACACACATACGTCTTATGGTGACAATGGGACAAAAAAGGGCTAAGAATGGGAAGGAAGCTGCCGTGGCCTTAATTAAGGTACAACCCCAGCATTTGCCTGGTGTGAAAATGGGGAAACCACGGAAAACCATCTTCAGGGCTGCCGACATTGGGGTTCGAACCCACTCTCTCCCAAATACTGGATACTGGCCACACCTAAGCGACTGCAGCTATCGAGGTCGGTTTTGTATGTGCTTTTTATGCTCTGCACTTTTTACATATGTAATTCTTAGTTGTCTTTAACTGTGTACTACTGTACTACTGCTGCGGTAGTCGAAACGTCTGGGAGAAGCGAGAGGAGTGGACCACGGCATAACAGCCCGGAAGAATTTTATTATATTGACACCGGCTGTGAAAGCCTTCATACTTTAATATATAGATACATATTTCCATGTCTTTATTCATGTGAACCATATTAGTTTGCACATTTCTGTGTTAAAATAATGGTAGGGCTGGCTAATTTTTCATGCAAGTGGAGGCGAGGACAGAAGCGAATATTAGTCAACTGCAAATACAGTAATACCATTCGAACTAATTTGAGTGATCAATAAAAAACCACAAGGAAAATCGGCAGTGGATATTTAACTATAGGCAACGTCGGAAGTATAATCTCCCAGAAGGTTTCATCTGACCTCTGACAGTCAAGATTTACTCAACGTTTATTAACATCTATTTCACGACAATACCTAAAACTGGTACACTTTTCTGTTTTAATGTGATTTCTTTTATGTAACTCTAGGGACGCAATAGCTTGGATTTACAATTCCTCGTCGACGCTGGTGGAGCCACTGGTTAAAACCAGTTACGAATAAACTGATATTGTATATATTTGTATTTCGGCCTTTAGTAGCCTATTTCTTTTTTCCCCTGTCCTACTGGTGCAGGTCCGTTTTGTTGGTCAATGAGCGCCACTTTCCACTGTCTTATCCGTAATTGGGCTGCAGACCGTCGATCTTAGTCTGAATGTACGGTAGACATCCAATGCTGCTTTGGTCGTTCCCTGGGGCGTGGATTCAATAGCTTGATCTCATACCACTAGCAAACTAATTAATCTTAAATGGAAATTAACATTTAACCATATTCATATTGTGGGAATTAGTGGAGATGACTGCGACAGGATAGATTTATCATCGTAAAATTGATCTTAACTGAGGTGTGATTCATCACGGTGGTGGTCTGCTACCTTGGTTGAGCCTTAGGTCCGAGGGGACCCGAGCCCGTTTTCCGGCTGGCCAGTCGGATTTTAACCGCACATGATTAATTTCAATAGCTCGGGGAGTGGGTGTTTGTACTGTTTAACAATTCTTTAACAATTCTCACACAACACATAACTCGTTCCTCCATTCTACTTATGAGCAATTCCTCACATAACGGACGGCGCTCACCCTCCACGAAGGATGTCTAAGAAGGGCTGCCACCAGGGTATATAGCACATGAAATTATTATTATTATTATTATTATTATTATTATTATTATTATTATTATTATTATTATTATTATTATTATTGCCAGTGGGACACGAAAAATACCTGTGGATCCATTTGACGCTGGCAGTACTCCTTCCTATGTACCTACGGTGAGTTACTCTCTTAATTTCGGTGACTGCACATTTCTATTCTTTCCCATTTTCTAGTTCTCTTATTATGCTTAACTTTCGAACCTTAGTACACTGACTGACAGAGCAAATGCAACACCAAGGAGGAGTGGTTCGAAAGGGATGAAAGTTGGGGAAAAACAGAGACGGCACGGACGAATAATTGATGTTTATTTCAAACCGATATGCAGGTTACACAATGCGCACGGCATCGACTCAGTAGGATGTAGGACCACCGCGAGCGGCGATGCACGCAGAAACACGTCGAGGTACAGAGTCAATAAGAGTGCGGATGGTGTCCTGAGGGATGGTTCTCCATTCTCTGTCAACCATTTGCCACAGTTGGTCGTCCGTACGAGGCTGGGGCAGAGTTTGCAAACGGCGTCCAATGAGATCCCACACGTGTTCGATTGGTGAGAGATCCGGAGAGTACGCTGGCCACGGAAGCATCTGTACACCTCGTAGAGCCTGTTTGGAGATGCGAGCAGTGTGTGGGCGGGCATTATACTGCTGAAACAGAGCATTGGGCAGCCCCTGAAGGTACGGGAGTGCCACCGGCCGCAGCACATGCTGCACGTAGCGGTGGGCATTTAACGTGCCTTGAATACGCACTAGAGGTGACGTGGAATCATACGCAATAGCGCCCCAAACCATGATGCCGCGTTGTCTAGCGGTAGGGCGCTCCACAGTTACGGCCGGATTTGACCTTTCTCCACGCCGACGCCACACGCGTCTGCGGTGACTATCACTGACAGAACAGAAGCGTGACTCATCGGAGAACACGACTCATCCAAGTCGCTCTAGCCCGGCACCATGCCAGGCATGCACGTCTATGCTGTGGAGTCAATGGTAGTCTTCTGAGCGGACGCCGGGAGTGCATGCCTCCTTCAACCAATCGACGGGAAATTGTTCTGGTCGATATTGGAACAGCCAGGGTGTCTTGCACATGCTGAAGAATGGCGGTTGACGTGGCGTGCGGGGCTGCCACCGCTTGGCGGCGGATGCGCCGATCCTCGCGTGCTGACGTCACTCGGGCTGCGCCTGGACCCCTCGCACGTGCCACATGTCCCTGCGCCAACCATCTTCGCCACAGGCGCTGCATCGTGGACACATCCCTATGGGTATCGGCTGCGATTTGACGAAGCGACCAACCTGCCCTTCTCAGCCCGATCACCATACCCCTCGTAAAGTCGTCTGTCTGCTGGAAATGCCTCCGTTGACGGCGGCCTGGCATTCTTAGCTATACACGTGTCCTGTGGCACACGACAACACGTTCTACAATGACTGTCGGCTGAGAAATCACGGTACGAATTGGGCCATTCGCCAACGCCGTGTCCCATTTATCGTTCGCTACGTGCGCAACACAGCGGCGCATTTCACATCATGAGCATACCTCAGTGACGTCAGTCTACCCTGCAATTGGCATAAAGTTCTGACCACTCCTTCTTGGTGTTGCATTTGCTCTGTCAGTCATTGTATGTACATACGTAGGCTAGACAATAATTATCTACAATTTTGCTCTAATTGTCTTTAGGTTGGCTCTATGGCGTTGTGTGCTTGTCAGCCGCTAGATAGCTCTGTTGTCTAGGTCTGTGGTGGGTTGCAGCGTTGTCAGATCAGTACAACTTGCGCCGTTTCGATGGATGTAAAGATGGCCGCGCCACTCTCTGTTTGCACCAAGGAAGAACAGCGTTCCGTAATCCGTTTTTTGTAGTCCGAGGGTTTACCAGGAGTGGAAATTCATAGAAGACTTTCAGCAAAATACGGAGACAATGTTTTGCCACAGTGAAGTGTTTACCAGTGGATTGAACAGTTCAAATGGGGTCGCACAAGCGTGAAGGATGAATAAAGATCCGGGCGTCCATCTGCAGCCATAACTGATGTCAATATTAAACAAGTGCGTTATACGAGGTATGATCCTGAATAACAGACGAGTGACTGTTGATGACGTACCAGTCATATGCACTTAGCCATGGTGAAGGAAGCGGTGCATACGTGGCTTGCTTCGCTACCAAAAGCCTGTTTTGCAGAGGGTATCAGAAAGCCTGTGAAACGGTGGACCATGTGCATTGAAAAGCAGGGCTACAACGTTGAAAAATGATATCAATAAAAAGTGTGTACCCTTTATGTAATAAATTATAAAAATTATTTGCAGATATGTATTGACTTGCCCTCGTACAAACATAAATGGGTGGGAGTTGGAGTAGAAAGCAACAGACGAGTCCAAATGTAATCGCGAGTCACATTTTGCAGAAACACACACTGTGATATATCCCACTCTACACATGCACAAGTACCTGAGACTGATGACCAAGCACTCTACAGCATTAGATCGCAAAGCTTAGGAGGTTAGTTAACTTTATTCCCTTTCTTAACAAATACACTTATCGAAGTATGTACAGGAACAAGGTTGCTCTGAGGATCACCTGATTATTGAAACAGGTAAGAAAATAAACAATTTTTAGTGGTAAAGATAATTTCAGCCTTATCTCTGTATAATGTACAGAGTGACTCAAAAGTTCGTTAACATTTGACGAGGCAACATTTCATGGAATATTGGAGGTAGAGAGGCAAGAATTGACACACATTAATGGTGTGGCATGGAGTTTGATTGACACCAAAATAAAGTACTCAAAATGACCAACAGATGGCGCTGGACAGCAACACATCAGGTACAAATGGCCACACATGCTTGACATGACATGGGGTTTTATGGACACCAACAATGAGTGCATAAACAGGCCAACAGATGGCGCTGGACAGTAACACGTCAGTGATGCCGTATGAGACCCGTGTACGGTATTGAAGGAGCTCTCGTGAGAGAGGACGTCAGATGCGCCTGCAATCGCGGCATGTCATGCTTGGCCTCCCGCTCCCCTACCTCAATCCATGTGATGATTGGTTGTGGGGTTACCTGAAGTCGCAAGTCTACCGTGATCGTCCGACCTCATTAGGGATGCTAAAAGACAACATCCGAAGGCAATTTCTCACCACATCTACGGATATGCTGTACAGTGCTGTTCACAACATCATCCCTCGACTACAGGTATTGTTAATAAATGACGGCCGACAAGTTTAGCATGTGTTATGAAAACCATCGTCTTTGCTAAACCTCGATTGTTATGCTAATTATTGCTGGTGAATCGTATGAAGCGCCATCTGTTAGTCATTGTTGTGTACTTTATTTTTGTGT
Organism: Anabrus simplex; assembly: GCF_040414725.1. Classification (NCBI taxonomy): domain Eukaryota; kingdom Metazoa; phylum Arthropoda; class Insecta; order Orthoptera; family Tettigoniidae; genus Anabrus; species Anabrus simplex. The sequence continues at coordinate 1,553,306,179 of NC_090265.1, read as the reverse complement.
CAATTAAACCCCATGTCATGCCAATCATGTGTGTCAATTATTACCCTCAACCTCCAATATTCCGTGAAGTATTGCCTCGTAAAATGTTAACTGACTTTTAGGTCACCCTGTGTTTCGACATCTGGTTTTCCACATCAGAAGCAACGAACGGTATCGTATTAAATACGCTTAGTTTCCAGACAATCGGAAGGGATATACAAGGAAGAGGGAAAGAACCGGCCGTGCCTTTAAGTTAGGTACCATCGCGGCATTTGCATGGAGTAGAAGTGGAAAACCACGCAAAATCTATTCGAGGTTAGTTGAGGTGGGAATCGAACCCCCTCTACTCAGTTAACATCCCGAGGCCGAGTGGACTCCGTTCCAGCCCTCGTACCACTATTTAAATTTCGAGGCAGAGCCGGGAATCGAATCGAGGCTCCGGGGGTGGCAGCTAATCACACTAACCACTATACCACAGAAACGGACATAATTTTATTTTCAGAAATAAATCTCGAGTAAAAATGGCATTTTGTGAAAAGTAACAATTACAGGTAAACATTTCTAAAAATGTAATCGTCACAAGTAATTCAATATTACTTTTATCGGTTACTTCCCAATTCTCTCAGTGACGAGGGACTCGACGTTGATATTATGCAGTGGCACGCTTTGCCAGCGGTCAGGGTGCTCAGCTGGTAATGGGAGCGTTCTGCAGTAACGAGTTTGCTCCATCAAAGGTCTTCCGTGTAGCTATCAGCCGGGGGAATTATAAGCACAAATTCTCGGATATGAGGGACACACGACTTCCTCGTAGAGTCGTGTTTTGTGGCATTTTCTGGCAGTTCACCAATACATGTTCCCTCACATTCACTGAATGGATTTATTTTTACGCAGTTTTAAATGATCCTCATACCACACCTTTCTCGACATTGTTCCAGTTAATAGCTCGAAATTTAACCATGAATTTTTTTTGTGAGACTGGGTGGCATGAGGAGTTATGAATGGTTATAGTGGTTACTGTTTTTTTTTCTTCTAAATATTGAATTTGTGTGTCTCGTCTGTGATTATGATGGTGAGTTCAGAAAGTTAATTTCTCTGTTGGTTTCATGTCCTACCGAGCTCGATAGCTGCAGTCGCTTAAGTGCGGCCAGTATCCAGTATTCGGGAGATAGTAGGTTCCCGAACCCCACTGTCGGCAGCCCTGAAGATGGTTTTCCGTGGTTTCCCATTTTCACACCAGGTAAATGCTGGGGCTGTACCTTAATTAAGGCCACGGCAGCTTCCTTCCCAGTCCTAGCCCGTTCCTGTCCCATCGTCGCTATAAGACATATCTGTGTCGGTGCGACATAAAGCCAATAGCAAAAAAAAAAAAAAAAAAAAACGTTTCATGTCTGTTAAGTTCAATGGGAGTAATGACGAACTAGATGAACTATGTCTCCTGTTCAATAACTTTCACTGCAGCTGATCCCTGTTATGAATGGCGTGAAAATTTTGCTCAAAGGGTCAGTTGGTGTTTGCATTTCAGTGGGCCTTTATTTTTTTGCTAGTTGCTTTACGTCGCACCGACACAGATAGGTCTTATGGCGACGATGGAACAGGGAAGGGCTAGGAGTTGGGAGGAAGCGGCCGTGGCCTTAATTAAGGTACAGCCCCAGCATTTGCCTGGTGTGAAAATGGGAAACCACGGAAAACCATTTTCAGGGCTGCCGACAGTGGGGTTCGAACCTACTATCTCCCGAATACTGGATACTGGCCGCACTTAAGCGACTGCAGCTATCAAGCTCGGTTTCAGTGGGCTTGGCAAACTGATGTGTAATAGCAACGTCTTTTTTGGTATTATTTGCTTTACGTCCCACCGACACAGATAGGTCTTACGGCGACGATGGGATAAGAAAGGCCTGGGAGTGGGAAGGAAGCGGTCGTGGCCTTCATTAAGGTACAACCCCAGTATTTGCCTGGTGTGAAAATGGGAAACCACGGAAAACCATCTTCAGGGCTGCTGACAGTGGGGTTCGAACGCACTATCTCCCGGATGCTAGCTTACAGCTACGCGTCTCTAACCGCATTGCCAACTCGCCCGGTAATAGCAACTTCTGACTCGGTGAGGAACGTAACGGGAAACTACCTCATTCCTCACTTCCCTAGCATACCTCTTCAGTGATGCCAAGGCCATCTATGGCAGTTGATGGCAGAGCTGTTGAGGTTCAAACCAGCCTTCGGGCCGAATACTAAACATACTGTACAAACATCGAGGTCATGTTGCAAGTGTTCATCTCGATTTTTCACAGTGTTTGGATGGATACCGTGAATTACCAGTTCTGTGGCAGGTTATACAGCTCTGATTATTCGAATAGGGCAAAACAGGATGTGATCTGAACTTTGCTCATGCAGTTTGGGTGAAAGAAAACACCTAAAGCTGACTGAGGGTGACGAAATGGATGATATTTAGGAAATTATTTGGAAAATAATTGCCCTGAGTTCAGGTGTGATGCATACAAACCGACGTTGTGTGACTTCCACTCATTTTTGTCCATGGCAAACGAAAAAGATCTGCAAAGGATCGAAAGTAACCTAAAGTTTTTTTTGCTATTCGCTTTACGTTGCACCGACACAGATGAGTCTTATGGCGACAATGGGATAGGAAAGGCCTACGAAGTGGAAGGAAGCGGCCGTGGCCTTAATTAAGGTACAGCCCCGGCATTTACCTGGTGTGAAAATGGGAAACCACGGAAAACCATCTTCAGGGCTGCCGACAGTTGGACTCGAACCCACTATCTCCCGATTACTGGATACTGGCCGTACTTAAGCGACTGCAGCTATCGAGCTCGGTGTAACCTAAAGGAGGAAGAAGAATATGTTATTAGTGATGGTCATTTAAACGTCAAATTTTTATTTTTACAGTCTGCTTTGCATCACACCGACACAGATGGGTCTTATGGCAACTGTTGTATGTTCGGCGCTCCCTTCTCGCTCCGCCAGCCAGCTACACGCGCGCCATGTGTCATTCTTCTAGCCTCGACGCGCAGCCCTCAGTGCGCGTGCCTGAACCATCGTGTGTGTACTATAAAGAGGAACTCCCAGCCTGTCCTGATGCCCACTTGCCCCGGTGTCCAGCTCCAGAATACACCCTACGTCGAGCACGGAGGCTACTCCTCTTGAAAATGTGCTTCGACCAGGTGGACTGAATTTCTGGCAGTACGAGGTCTCACCTCTGGTCACCGCTCCTATTCCGCTGCCCATATCCAGTCATACTATTACATACCGTAATATTTCCCTAATTAATGCAAGCTCCCTTGGTTTCGCCAAGTAAGAATTCTTCCAACATTGAACTTGCTTTTATAAACTCAGCAAGGAAGAACTTTCCAAAACATTTATGTCAGTACTTCTGATAATTTTCGACTATCGACTTTTCATATATCAAGGACTATCTTTTCAAGATAGAAGTGGATGTAAATACTGAAAACTTGTATATAGTGTACAGAAGATAGACTCTTTTCTCAAGATTCCTAATTCATTTGCTTCAAGTTAAATTTCAATTTTATTTGTGTAAATAGTGTATTTTGCATTTGAAGCGAATAATAAAGTTGTGTTTTGTAAATCTCAACCTTGGTTACAACACAACTCTATGGCGACGAGGTAAAAGAAAACAAGAACGCAACAAACACTCCAATTCATCGACCCCAGTCAACCAACTCTGTGGCGACAGAATAATAACTTGCAATTCATCCACTCCTTCACAACGAGGTACAGCAAACTCAGTGCCCTCATACACTTAGACATTGGCGACGAAGTCAATCAGTGCTCAGTGTGTCGCCCACTCAACAGACATTCCACAGCTCTCTGTCGTGTGCTCCACCTGTGTGGCACGCTCCAGCGTGTTTGCTTGCTCTCTCTCTCACTCCCAGCATATATCGGTCAAGGTCGCGCCTACAACCAGTTCTGACACACAGCTCTCCTTACTCTTTATTGCACGCATCTCGCAATGGCTACAGCTGAGCAACTCGCTACGGTATTCCAAGCCTTACAGCAGCAACAACAACAGTTTTATGCAACAACAACATGCAGCATTAATTCAGGCTATTCAAGCTATTTCTGTCTCTACACAGCCATCAGCTATTCCTCCGTTCTCTGCTTTTGATCCTTCTAAGGAAGAATGGTCAGTTTATTTAGCCCGCTTACAACAGCATTTCATCTGCCATTCTGTCACAGATGATCAACGCCGCCGCGCACTATTTCTTAGTTCAGTTGGCAATGCTACGTGTGAATTACTACGTAAATTAGGTCCAGAAGAAAACCTTGCTGAGGTACCATTCGCACAGCTCCTGGCCCGTCTCACTGAACATTATGCCAAAGCTCCTCACATAGTGGCTGCTCGCTATAAATTTTTTCAGAGCAGAAAGCAACCCCATCAGACACATACTGAATGGATAACTGAATTGCGTGGTCTAGCTAAACCCTGCCAGTTCATATGCTCCAAGGACGGTTGTGGTTCACCCTACACTGATTCTCTCATTCGGGACATGGTAATTTTACATACTCCTGAGGACAAGATACGTTTTGACGCTGTCAAGCAGAGTAACCCTTCTTTAGAAGACGTCCAGCGTATTGCTACGGTTTATGAGCTTACTACCAAGACTGCCGCAGCCATAGCTTCTCCACACGAAGTTGCTCAAGTCTCGACTCAGGCCCGCAAGTCCTCTGCTACAGTGAACCGTCCAAATAAGGCGCTCTCTACCAAGCATTCTCGCCAGGTTCCCTCTCGTAATGCTACAAGGAAGCCCAATTCTAAAAGCACCTCGAAACTCCTGCCTTCCTGCCGAGGCTGTTTCAAGCATCATGAACGTCGTGACTGTCGTTTTTTCAAAGCCACTTGTGAACGATGTAATAAACTTGGACACATTAAGACTGTATGTCGGAGTTCGCTCCGCCCTGCTAAGACTCCTGCAGCACGCCCGAAGCATGTACAGCCCCGCCAAGACATGGAAGTTGATCAGATCAATCTTATTCTTCCCACAAGAAATTCTCACAAGATCATCGTTCCTCTCTCATTCTCTACTCGATCTGTCGATTTTCAATTAGACACTGGATCACCTGTCTCTATTATTAATCTGGCTACCTACCATGACTTAGGTTCCCCTTCATGCTCTCCAGCTGACATCCAGCTTGTGACGTTTAACAAAAAGAAAATTAACATTAAAGGTCAAATCCAGCTTCAGGCTAGTTATAAAGGAATTCAGAAGGCCATTCCTCTTCTCGTAGTTAACAACTACACTGCATCCAACATTATGGGCATGGATCTATTTAACTTATTTGGTTTCCAGATACATGACCACATTAACGTTGTATCTACATTGCATCCTACTTCTGACGTTACCGATCTCTTAAAGCAGTTTCCTGAAGTCTTCGACTCTCAGCTCGGAACTGCAAAAGACTATACAGCTCACATACAGCTGAAATCCGGAGCTAAGCCTCGCTTCCTCAAAGCACGTCCAGTACCCCTAGCACTTCAAGACCCGGTCACGAAAGAATTAGAAAGATGGATACAAACTGGAATTGTGGTACCAGTTACTTCTAGTCAATGGGCTACTCCACTAGTGGTAATCAAGAAACCGGATGGTAATGTTCGACTTTGTGGCGATTTTCGATCTACAGTCAACGCACAACTCGACACAGATATCTTTCCTATTCCACGTCCAGAAGACTTATTCCGTCGTCTCGCTGGTGGACAATTCTTCTCTCGAGTTGATCTTAAAGAAGCATATCTCCAGCTACTTTTAGACGAGGACTCTAAGAAATTTCTAACACTCAACACTCCTCTCGGACTGCTCCAGCTCCAGCGGCTCCCATTCGGTGTTTCATCCTCAGCGGCTATTTTTCAGCGCTATTTAGCTCAACTCACTGCCTCCATTCCCGGTTGTGCTAACTACCTGGATGATATTCTTGTTACGGGAAAAGATCATCAGGAACATCTACACAATCTACGCCTCCTTCTACAGAAATTGAAAGACAATGGCCTACGAGCAAATCTTGCTAAATGTACATTCTTTCAGCCTCAAGTTCACTACCTAGGACATATCCTTGATAAGACTGGAATTCGCCCTAGTGCACAGAATGTCTCAGCTATCGTCAACATGCCACCACCTCAGAACCTCAGCTCCAGTCCTTCATAGGCAAAGCGAACTACTATAATAAGTTCCTTCCCCGCTTCGTTACAGTGGCAGCTCCATTAAATGCTCTACGTAAAAAAGGTGTTAAATTTCAATGGACTCCGCAATGCCAACAGGCATGGCAAACCATCAACAACGCCTTAATTCAAGCTATACAACTCACTCATTTTCAGCCCGACAAGCTCATCACGCTCGCTACTGACGCTTCAGACTACGGTGTCGGTGCCGTTCTCTCCCAGAAGGATCGTCATGGACAGGAACGCCCCATCGCTTTCGCTTCGAAAACACTTAATGACCATCAACGTCGATACTCACAGATAGAGAAAGAAGCTTTAGCCATCATCTTTGGTATTCGCCGTTTCAATGAATATCTCTATGGTAACCATTTCCTAATCATTAATGATCATAAGCCTCTCGTACACTTATTCCATCCTGGTAATAAGATCCCTGAGAATTCCCTCAGAAAGCTTCAAAGATGGTCCATGTTCCTTTCTGATTATTCCTATCAGATTGTCTATCGAGCCACATCCCAGCATTGTAATGCTGATGCCCTCTCACGCTTACCAGTTGGTCCTGATACTGCCTTCGATTCTCAAGAATCTGCATGTCTTCAGTTGGACATAGAACTTGAAGATACTGTCTCCAGTTTTCCTATTGATGCTACCTGCATAGCTAAAGCTACGGATAAGGACAGTACACTTGCTACTGTGCGTACTTACATCCGCAACGGTTGGCCTCTTCAGAGCAATCTTCCTGCCCACCTTGCACCTTATCATCGTATGCAGCATCGTCTCACGACTCGTGCTGGAGTCGTACTCCTAGAAGCAGGCACCATCTTCCGAGTGGTTATCCCACTTAGCCTACAGAAACAAGTTCTCGAATTATTACACCAAAGTCATTGGGGTATATCCCGAACGAAGCAACTAGCACGTCAACACTGCTACTGGCCCGGTATTGATGCCGCCATCGAAAAGCTCATCCGTCATTGTGAACAATGTCAACTGAATCAGAACGCCCCGTCTTCTGATCTAGCTTCATGGCCTCCTGCTACTACTCCATGGGAACGAGTTCACATCGATTTCGCAGGTCCTTTCCTCAATTCCATGTGGTTAATAGTCATCGATTCACTATCGCACTTTCCATATGTAGTGGATATGCATTCGACTACTACGACCGAAGCTACCATTCGTGCTCTACAGAAAATATTTACTACAGAAGGCTTACCTCAAGTACTCATTTCGGACAACGGCCCTCAATTTACAGCTACTGCTTTTAAGAAATTTTGTACATATAATGGCATTCGTCATATCCTAGCACCGCCTTTTCACCCTCAATCTAATGGTGAAGCTGAACGCTTTGTACAAACATTTAAGAGAAGTATGAAAAAAGCTGTCTCTTCAGGCTTAACTAAAGACCAAGCATTGCTCCAACTCTTAAGCAACTACAGAACTCTGCCCGGCGCTGATAATGTCACTCCTGCACAGAAGCTCCATGGACGACCTCACAGAACTTTACTTTCTCTGTTGCAGCCTCTTCCGGCCCGGTCTCAAACATCACCAACGAAGTTCTCAGTCAACGACAAGGTATACACCCGGACATTCAGGTCAAACCCACTCTGGATACCTGGAGTCATCTGCAGATCTTTGGGTCATCGTCTCTACGAAATACAGACTACGGAGAAACGTATCTGCCGCCATCAAGACCAGATACGTCTGCGCTACCGCCCATGTCCAGCTATTGATTCTATTGCTCAGCCAAATAAATCTATTGCTGAACGAGCTTTAGACCATTTAATAACCATGGGTTCCTTTCAGGACGAGACAGCTCCACTCCGCCCGGTCCCAGCTCCGGACAATCCACCAGAGACATCAGCAGCTCCGGCCCAGCATCGCAGCCGCCGCCAGCGCCGCCGCCGTTTCACGCCGTACCGGCGTATTTAGGAGGGGAGGGTGTTGTATGTCCGGCGCTCCCTTCTCGCTCCGCCAGCCAGCTACACGCGCGCCATGTGTCATTCTTCTAGCCTCGACGCGCAGCCCTCAGTGCGCGTGCCTGAACCATCGCGTGTGTACTATAAAGAGGAACTCCCAGCCTGTCCTGATGCCCACTTGCCCCGGTGTCCAGCTCCAGAATACACCCTACGTCGAGCACGGAGGCTACTCCTCTTGAAAATGTGCTTCGACCAGGTGGACTGAATTTCTGGCAGTACGAGGTCTCACCTCTGGTCACCGCTCCTATTCCGCTGCCCATATCCAGTCATACTATTACATACCGTAATATTTCCCTAATTAATGCAAGCTCCCTTGGTTTCGCCAAGTAAGAATTCTTCCAACATTGAACTTGCTTTTATGAACTCAGCAAGGAAGAACTTTCCAAAACATTTATGTCAGTACTTCTGATAATTTTCGACTATCGACTTTTCATATATCAAGGACTATCTTTTCAAGATAGAAGTGGATGTAAATACTGAAAACTTGTATATAGTGTACAGAAGATAGACTCTTTTCTCAAGATTCCTAATTCATTTGCTTCAAGTTAAATTTCAATTTTATTTGTGTAAATAGTGTATTTTGCATTTGAAGCGAATAATAAAGTTGTGTTTTGTAAATCTCAACCTTGGTTACAACAGCAACGTTAGGATAAGAAAGGGTTAGGAGCAGGAAGGAAGCGACCGTGCCCTTAACAATCATGGTACAGTCCCAGCATTTGACTTGTGTGAAAATGGGAAACTACGGAAAACCATCTTCAGGGCTGCCAACAGTGGGGTTCGAACCCATTATCTCCCGGATGCAAAGTGACCCAAAACCTCGCAGCCACTTGCTCAGTTTTAAATGTGCAAAACTGTCCCTTCTTAGCCCACAATTCCTGTTATTTCTTTTTTTTCTTTTTTTTTGCTAGTTGTTTTATGACGCACCGACACAGATAGGTCTTACGGCGACGATGGGACAGGAAAGGGCTAGGAGTAGGAAGGAACCGGCCGTGGCCTTAATTAAGGTACAGCCCCAGCATTTGCCTGGTGTGAAAATGGGAAACCACGGAAAACCATTTTCAGGGCTGCCGACAGTGGGGTTCGAACCTACTATCTCCCGAATACTGGATACTGGCCGCACTTAAGCGACTGCAGCTATCGAGCTCGGTATTATTTCTTTTACCTCCTCACAAAAACACCATACTCGTGAATTAATACAGCAGCTGGAACTTCCTTCGATGAAATTATACTGAAATATATGTCCGGCTCCATGGCTAAATGGTTAGCGTGCTGGCTTTTGGTCACAGAGGACCCGGGTTCGATTCCCGGCAGGGTCAGGAATTTTAACCATGATTGGTTAATTTTCCTGGCACGGGTCTGCGTGTGTGTGGCGTCTTCATCATGAGGCGCAGGTCGCCTACGGTAGTCAGATCAAAAGACCTGCATCTGGCGAGCCGAATTTGTCCTCGGACACTCCTGGCACTAAAAGCCATACCCATTTTATTTCACTGAAGTATATGAGCAAAGTTCGTGTTGAGCTCAGTATTTGCTGAAATATATCGGAGCCTAGTTCGCGAAGAGAGATTCGTACGTTCGTACTGTAAGCACCTTCTCACTGTATTTCATTTCCACTTAGCAATTTGTGCTATAATAAATTTTCCTTACGAGTAACTTACTTATTAGAGATTTTTCATTATCAAGAATTCTCAAAGTATCTTGATTGCCTGTTGTTTAAAGGGGCATAACATCTAGGTCATCGATCCTCTCAAAGTATCAAATTGTCACTGGTTGTTATAATTTTGCAGCTCCTAATTTTGGTGAAGCCTTTGGTGGGCCAGTTACATTGTATAAGAACAGAACGTCTTCAGACCAAAGAATAGCTTCTGCCTTACCCTTTTACCCACTCTGACATTACGCCTCGAGACACTTTACTAATTTGCAGATCTCTTTTGCGTTTCTCTGATGATTAGTTTCAGCCAGGAGGAAACAGACTCTATAAGGTTCTATTTTCACGGCAACTCAAGAAAAGGGACAAATATCGGTATTGTGATCAATAAAGGAAACAGCTCTCTGTGGTATTATTTTGCATAAAGTTCGGGAGGCTTTTTAGTCAGATCTTGTATATCTCTAGCCTATATAGTGACCTGCGTTCTTGTGATTTCAGAAGTGGTGAGTGAAAATCTAGCGGAGAGAGGGGCAAGTGAGTCACCCTAAGGCAAAATATGTCGCATTAAGTATTTGGACTCACTTGCCTCTGCTTGTGGGGCTAATGTGTCAAAACAATCCACTTTATTTTGGTCTTACACAAAACAAAAATAAATAATACAAAATTACACATAATGACATAAACACACGGCGTTAACAAAAATGTTACTCCAGGCAGTTATATTGTCGAAGGGTTGTTCTTGTGATCTTTTTCTTTTTTGCTAGGGGCTTTACGTCGCACCGACACAGATAGGTCTTATGGCGACGATGGGATAGGAAAGGCTTAGGAGTTGGAAGGAAGCGACCGTGGCCTTAATTAAGGTACAGCCCCAGCATTTGCCTGGTGTGAAAATGGGAAACCACGGAAAACCATCTTCAGGGCTGCCAACAGTGGGATTCGAACCCACTATCTCCCGGATGCGAGCTCTCAGCCGCGCGCCTCTACGCGCACGGCCAACTCGCCCGGTCTTGTGATCTCTTGCAAGAACTACCTTAGACATCTAACGACAATGTTATTATCAGGTTCAGTTACTTGTCATCTACTGCTTCGTCTTAATGTACTGGATCCCCTTCTCCGTGTCGGTGTCTCGATAGTGTTTGGGACAATGACGATCCATGTCTCCTGGCTAACTCGATTATTCTACTGAAAAATTCACCCACATTTGCGAAAGCACTCCAAACCAGTCTTTTCCCCCATTCTTCTGTTATAAATATTTTCTTCACTGAATTCGTATGCCAGCATCCTCTACAGAAAGAATGGTAGATCTAAATAGACGAAGGTTGAAAGTAGTTTTCTTTTTAAGGACGGAGGAGAATTTGTGAAATCATCTGATTTCTTTAGGAAAACAGTATTCTATGGGTTGCCACTTTCTTATCTGAGGAGGCTTCAATGACGTCAGAGTAGGCCTCGAATAATTTTGGAAAGTGATGTTGTTCGTTATATGTAGTCAACTCGCTCGGTGCACATTAGCTTAACATAAGTTGAAGAAAATAATCCAGAATCGAAATACTCAAGCAACATTACCAAGAAGCATTTAGAATAAAGCTTTTCAAGGTGAAACTTAATTGAACAATTAATAATAATACAGTAATGATGATGATGATGTACACTGATCAGCCAGAACATTACGACCACCTACCTACTATCAATATAAACCCGTTCAGACGATAGCAGCGTCACCTGATGGGTAATGACTTCTACAGTGAATGTAGTATCAGTGAGCGTGCTGTCCGTATGTAGCATGGGGAAGGCGCGCTATCTATCTGAGTTTGACCGAGGGCAGCTTGTGATGGCCCCGGGGGGCTCGGCACGAGCATTTCGGAAACTGCACGACTTTTTGGGTGTTCGACGAGTGCTGTGGCGAGTGTCTTCAACAAGTGGCGAAACCAAGGTGAAACCACGTCCAAACGTCGAGGGGTTGGCCGGCCACCCCTCGTTACAGACGTCGGATGTCGTAGGCTGAGCAGACAAGTAAAATAAGACAGGCGGCGAACTGTGGCAGAACTAAGTTCAGACACTAACGCTGGGCAGAGTACAAGTGTATCTGAACACACAGTGCACCGAACACTCCTAGGGATGAACCTTCGCAGCCGACGACCCATGCATGTGCCAATGTTAACACCACGACATCGGCAAATACGACTGAAATGGGCACGTGACCATCGTCACTGGACGTTTGCGCAGTGGCAAAGCGTTGCATGGTCTGATGAATCCCAGTACCTTCTTCATCATGCCGATGGGAGGGTGCGAATCCGTCGTCTTCCAGGGGAACAGTTCCTTGACACCTGTACTGCGGGACGGAGACAAGCTGGCGGCGGCTCAATTAGGCTCTGGGGAACATTCACGTGGACTTCCGTGGGTCCAGCGGAGCTTGTGCAAGGCACCATGGCGGCCGAGAAGTATCTTACACTGTTTGCAGACCGCGTACACACTTTAATGACGACCATGATTCCCAACGGCAGTGGCATTTTTCAGCAAGATAATGCGTCATGTCACAAGGTCAGGAGTGTGATGGAGTGGTTCGAGAAACACAGTGACGAGTTGCCATTGATGTGCTGGCCCAACAACTCGCCAGATCTTAACCGATCGAACACATCTGGAATGTGATTGAACGTGGCGTCAGAGCTCATCGTCCCCCCTGCCCGGAATTTACGGGAATTAGGTGACTCGTGCGTACAGATGTGGTGCCAACTCCCTCCAGCGACCTATCAAGGCCCCATTGCTTCCATGCCAAGACGCCTCGCCTCTGTTATCCGTGCTAAACGTGGACATACCGGCTATTAGCTAGGTGGTCATAATGTTCTGGCTGATCAGTGTATGTCTACACCTTAGTCCCGTTTCTTGATACGGGATCGGGGGTAACGTGAGATGAATTTATATGGCATAATTATTTGACGTCTCATATTTGCTTTAGATTTAGAGAGATACCGGATTCTAGGAATTTAATGACAAGGGAGTTCTTTAATTTAACGTGTCCCAAGTCTCCGTGTCATGTTGGAACGCCTTTGTCAGTCTTAGCGGGGACCGAGTCTGTTTACCTGGGGACAAAATAATTATGAATAAGCGACTGTGTCAATTTACAACTTTCTTTACGTCGCACCGACACAGATGGGTCTTATGACGACGATGGGACAGGAAAGGACTAGGAAGCGGCCATGGCCTTCATTGAGGTACCGCTCCAACATTTTCATCATCATCATCATCATCATCATCATCATCATCATCATCATCATCTGTTTACCCTCCAGGTTCGGTTTTTCCCTCGGACTGAGCGAGGGATCCCACCTCTACCGCCTCAAGGGCAGTGTTCTGGAGCTTCAGACTCTCGGTCGGGGGATACAACTGGGGAGTATGACCAGTACCTCGCCCAGGCGGCCTCACCTGCTATGGTGAACAGGGGCCTTGTAGAGGGATGGGAAGATTGGAAGGGATAGGCAAGGAAGAGGGAAGGAAGCGGCCGTGGCCTTAAGTTAGGTACCATCCCGGCATTCGCCTGGAGGAGAAGTGGGAAACCACGGAAAGCCACTTCCAGGATGGCTGAGGTGGGAATCGAACCTACCTCTACTCAGTTGACCTCCCGAGGCTGAGTGGATCCCGTTCCAGCCCTCGTACCACTTTTCAAATTTCGTGGCAGAGCCGGGAATCGAACCCGGGCCTCCGGGGGTGGCAGCTAATCACGCTAACCACTACACCACAGAGGCGGACCCCAACATTTTCCTGGTGTGAAAATGGGAAACCGCGGGAAACCATTTTCAGGGCTGCCGACTGTAGGGTTCGAACTCACTATCTCTCGAATGCAAGCTCAGAACTGCGCGCCCCTAACCGCACGGCCAACTTGGTTGGTGACTGTGTCAATCAATGTAAAGCAATTTCATGTCATCATCATCATCTAGGTATTCTGCCTTATGGCAGGTCTTGTCATGGGATGAACCTCTTCCACTGTTGCCTGTCCTGCGCCAAGTTTTTCATGTCCGAATATTTATTTCCTTGGATATTGTCCAACATTTGATATTTTTTCCTTCCTCTTCCTCGTTTGCCTTTCACCATTCCTTCTATTCCTTCTTTCAGTAAACAGTCCCTCCTTAAACAATGTCCGATCCAGTTCATTTTTCTCCTTCTAATGATTTGCAACATACTTCGTTCTTCTCCAACTCTTCGTAATACCTCCTCATTCCTTGCCCGGTCTTCCTATTTCACTCGTTCTATTCTCCTCCATACCCACATCTCTAGTGCCTCCAGTCTTCTCTCATCTTCCTTTCCCAATGTCCAAGTCTCTGCACCATACAGCGCTATGTTCCAAATATAACACTTAGCAAGTGTGGCAACACATAAAACCTTCTATCCATGAGACTTGGTGCAAATTTAGGTAATTATCAGTGGAGGCGTGTAGATTTCTGTAACGAATGGACAAACTTACTTTAAGGAAACAATCAATTTTCAGAGAGGTAAACATGGGAATGTAGAGTAACATAGATAAACTATTTCAGTGTTTGAAATAGTGTTCAGTCGTAAACTCCACCCGGAGAACGTTACATAACATTTTTTAATTGCTGGGCAGAACTCCTGTTCCACCAAAAATTACAATGTAAGATACAGCTAATACCTTAAACGGCAGACCGAGAATCCCGTTCTATATTCATAAAACACGCGTAAACCATAGCAGGAAGTTTGTTCTGATTTTATATTTCAGCTTTTAATCTACATGTGTGCCGGACCGTATGGATAGTTTCCTTTTACTGCAGCGAGTTCTCGTTATGGCAGACTCTTCTTCAGCTCATATGTAAATTCTGTCCTTGTTTCTACGTGGCTAGTCCTTTTATTCAGTTTTTAAATGCAACATTGAGTGGGTGACCATAGCTTTAATACTGGGAGCTTAAAGTAATTAAAGAGGATATGATATAACTGAATGGTGAGCTGGAGTATTGATGTTACAGCAGTGTTGAAGAACACAGTAACGAGTCATTTTTCTAAGTTCTGCACATAAGCTGTGGATGTCGAATCACTGTCGAAGATTCCACGTCCACATGCACCTTATCGTACCGCACTCTAGGAATGTATGTTTGCACCTGACGTATTTACGCACTCCTACAGTATAATCTACTTAAAGGTCCGGCACCATGGCTAAATGGTTAGCGTGCTTGCCTTTGGTCACAGGGGTCCCGGGTTCGATTCCCGGCAGGGTCGGGAATTTTAACCATAATTGGTTAATTTCGCTGGCACGGGGACTGGGTGTATGTGTCGTCTTCACCATCATTTCATCCTCATCACGACGTGCAGGTCGCCTACGGGAGTCAAATCAAAAGACCTGCATCTGGCGAGCCGAACCTGTCCTGGGATCTCCCGGCACTAAAAGGCATACGACATTTCATTTCATGTACTTAAGGTGGATTGTCCTTTATACATTAGCATACGAATTTGAACACAACAAAATTTGTTCTGATGGACTACATACACATATGTGGCTGGGAGGCGTAATAAGTCTTAAGGGAAATAATGGATACGAAGAGTGTTATGAGATATAACCTTTTGGCCGAAGAGCGACGAAATATCGGCCCACAACCCCAGGAGTTACTGTACTCATTCTTGAAGTGCTCAAAGCAGAAGTGTCAGTGTTCTGTACCTTTACTATAAGGGCCATATTTATGTCAAAAATGTATTAAATAAATTGATACAAGGAGCGGTGATGTGGAAAGGAGTGTATTAAAACAGAAATGCCTGTTTTCTTTATATTGACCTCAAGGGTCATATTAATGCAAAATCTGTTAAAACAATTGATGAGGAAGTTGTGATCTAAGCAGTGTTGTTTCGATGTGTGTTTCTTAAATGCAGGGCATTCGGAAGATAGTGGGTCTGAACCCCACTGTTGGCAGCCCTGAAGGTGACTTTCCGTGGTTTCCCATTTTCATACCTTAATTAAGGCCATGGTCGCTTTCTTCCCACTTCTAGCCCGTTCCTGTCCCACCTTCACCATAATAATCTGTGCCGGTGCGGCGTAAAGCAGATCGTATCTTTTATGCAGGTATGAGTAAAAGTTTTGTGAAAAAAATGTGTAATAAGATTTAACACTTGAGGCTAAATTTACTAGTGAGTGATGGCCACCTAGAAATCTAGCAAGGATGTCACCCTTCCTAAAATCAGAGTTTATATACAACCGAACATGTAAGTCATAACCATATTTTTGTTGAAAAATGCATTTCATTAATTTAATACACTAGCTGAGTAACAAATCCAGCAGGGACATTTCGACCCTTCTAAAGCTATGCAAGTTGACCGTTGGTGATGTAATTGTGAATTGAAAACGCGAAGAAACAACTGTGGCTAAACCAAGACCAGGCAGATCTCATTTAATGACGGAGAGGGACTACCGATCATTGCGGATGGTGGTTGTAAAATATCGCAGGAAATCAGCGGAAGGAATCACTCGTGAGTTCCAAAGTGCTACCAGGAGTCCAGCCAGCACAATGTGCGTCGGGAGGTAAAAAGAATGGTTTACAATGGTCGAGCTGCTGCTCATAAGCCAAACATTCCTGTAGTCAATGCTAAGCAACCTTTGAGGTGATGTAAAGAAGGACGCTACTGGGCAGAGGATGACCGAAAACATGTGATTTGCTCCATACCCTGTGGCAATTCGATGGAAGGGTTCGGGTTTCGCGAATGCCTCAAGAACGTTACCTGGAAACATTTGTACAGTACCGGTCAAAAGTTTAGGAACACATAAAAAATCATGAAGTTCCATCTAGAAACTAAAACTGTGCTACTATACTTATGTATTTTTTTCCTAAGCTCTCGCATCTAATAAGATATACGTCGCCTGATTTCAGTGATTTACACCAAGTATTGTATAAGTTATACATTGTTAACTGTTCGAATGTCACATCAGAAAGTCAACCTTTTTGGAAATATTATGTACTATATACTCTAATTGGTTTCAAGTATCAGCACCAAGATTCTTTTATAGACTTAGCAATAGTTGGGGGCCATTTTGGTATAAATATAAAAATTCCGAAAAAGTGCGGCACCGATTTTTTTGCGTTTATTTTTTGTTTCAAACCAGCTCTAAAATGGTCAACTTTCGTTATACTTGTCATAGGTCTGAGTGTGAGCTATCGGCATCAGAAGTGTGTTCTTAGATGCCAACCGCAGAGCGCAAATGAAACTAACAGGGCAGATACGTTTGAAGCCGATAGCTGGTCCTGAGACCTTGGGTCATATATGACAAAGGCAAAGAAAAATCAACCATTTGGCCCTGGTCCGAAAGAAATAAAACACGCAATAAAGTGGTGCCGCAAATTTTTGGAATTTTTATATTTATACTAAAATGGCCCCCACCTATTGCTAAGTCTAAAAAAGATCTTGGTATTGATACTTGAAACCAATTAGAGTAAACAGTACATTATATTACCAACATTTTTGATTTTTTGGTGTGGCCTTCCAAGAGTTACAAAATTCATAAATTCCACAGTATTTGGACTAACTCAAGGAAATCAGGCAACATATATCCTATTAGATGTGAGAGCTCAGAAAGAATATTACAGAGGTCTCGTGGCACAATTTTAGATTCTAGATGACATTTCGTGATTTCTTTGTGTGGTCCTAAACTTTTGACCGGTACTGTAGTGCCAGGAGTGAAGCACGGAGGAGGTGGTGTTATAGTATGGGGGTGTTTTTCGTGGTTAGGGTGTGGTCCCCTTATTGCGCTTAAGAAAACTCTAAATGCGGAAGGATATGAGCACATTTTAAAACATTGTGTACTGTGTACAGTAGGGAAACAGGTCGGAGACAATGATTGTTTCTATCTGTCTTAAATCTGCATCTGCGAGGCAATGATCTGTGGATAGGAACATTCATGAAATGGACTGGCCTGCCCCGAGTCCTGACCTGAACCCAATGGAACACCTTTGAGATGAGTTAGAACTCGATTCACTCCAAACCCCAGCGTCCAACTGATCTAGGATCACAGTAATTATTTTCATAATATTACATCATATCCATTATAATCATATTTGTGTTAATTTGGATTAAGCACTTAAATCAGTATTCGGAGAGATTGTAACAGCTGCCAAAGTCCTTGGTTTAAAGATCAATGAACAAAATCTAATTACATTGTAACTGAAAGGACAAGAAGAAACACAGAGTTTCCTTTTTGGACGCTGCACCTTTGGAGCAGTAGACAGCTTCATATATCTTGGCTCGGTTGTAACATCAGGAAACAAAGTGGAGGCAGATATAACGAATGCCAATAGAGCATACAGAGCGATGTACTCTCTCTTGTGAAGTAAAAATCTAAGCAGGAAATTAAAATTCACTTTCTATAAAACAATCCTCAAACCACTTCTAAGGTATGGGTACTGACTGAAGCTATGGAGGAGAATTTGAATTTCTGGGAAAGGAAAGTGCTGAGGTAGATATTTGGCCCTGTGAAAGAAGGAAAGAAATGGAGGATTAGAAACGACGAAGAAATAAGAATTAAAGAACACGATATGGTAGCCTCAGTCAAAACGGGAAGAATAAGATTGTTACGGCATGTGCAACGGATGGAAGGAGAAAGATACCCAAAGAAGGCTCTAACGGGACCCCCTGGTAGTAGAAGAATGTTATTTGCTTCACGTCGCACCGACACAGATAGGTCTTATGGCGACAATGGGACAGGAAAGGCATAGGAATGGGAAGGAAGCGTCCGTGGCCTTCATTAAGGTACAGCCCCAGCATTTGCCTGATGTGAAAATGGGGAACCACGGAAAACCATCTTTAGGGCTGTCGACAGTGGGGTTCGAACCCACTATATCCCGGATGCAAGCTCACAGCTGCGCGCTTCTAACCGCACGGCCAACTCACCGGGTGGTAGAAGAATGGCAGATCGACCCCGTGTGAGGCGGACTTGAGAGCTATTGTAGTAAGGAGGTGGCGTAGATGTGCAGAAGATTGAGTCTAGTGGAAATCTGTGATCAAGGAGGCCAAGGTCTTCAGAAGACCGTAGTGCCATGGAGTGAGTGAGTGAACTTGTATTTATTTTGTACCACGTTGAGTGCATTTCTACGAGGGGGTGATGATAGGACTCCAAGTTACGCGTATGTTACTTGGAAGTCAGCTGTTCCTTTTGATGGTGTTCTGGAGCATTGGGCTGTAGTGTCGTAATGGTATGACCATTGATATGACCATTAACTTGATAATAACTTAATTCGTTTATACTAATTAATCGTGTTGAGGCTTAGTCCGACCCATGGCTGAATGGTCACCATTGAGGCCTTCGGTTCAGAGGACCGCGGCTTCGATTCCCGGCCGGGTCGGGGATTTTAATCGAATTTCATTGATTCTTATGGCTCGGGGTCTGGGTGTTTGTGTTTGTCCCAACACTTTCCTCTTCATACAACACAACACACCACACTACCAACCACCACAGAAACACGCAGTAGTGGTTTGATGAACCCACAAAGACGTACACACGGATTTATTCACAATTATTTACAAATTAAATATACATAACCTTAATAATTATTATTTACATAACCTTAATCACTGCCGTCACAAACAAAACACTTCACTCCGAAAACATCAACAAAACACCATTTTTAACCACTGCCTATCACGGAACCCATGGTGATTACAACCTTGAAACAGTTGACTGCTGAGTGCCACACCATGTCGGCACAGACACAACGCGTGGTCATAAGTACAACTTCTGTTAAACCATAACTCCAAGTTAACAGTAACTTATCTCTACCATCAAGACCACCTCCTTATATATGTGCCTGGCCAGGCTTCTAGAAAGACATGATACAAAATAATTCTCGTGAATTATAGAGTGCTAATACGTAGATATAATGTACAGAATATTCTACCATCATCTAGTGCCAAAGATACGTCATTCTGGATGTTACAGTGTGTTTCACATTACTTTAGTGGATTACACATCATATATACAGGTAATAATAAATTATATACAGGTTCCTACATTAACTGAACTCCATATACACTGACTGACAGAGCAAATGCAACACCAAGAAGGAGTGGTCAGAACTTTATGCCAATTGCAGGGTAGACTGACGTCACTGAGGTATGCTCATGATGTGAAATGCGCCGCTGTGCTGCGCGCGTAGCGAACGATAAATGGGATACGGCGTTGGCGAATGGCCCACTTCGTACCGTGATTTCTCAGCCGACAGTCATTGTAGAACGTGTTGTCGTGTGCCACAGGACACGTGTATAGCTAAGAATGCCAGGCCGCCGTCAACGGAGGCATTTCCAGCAGACAGACGACTTTACGAGGGGTATGGTGATCGGGCTGAGAAGGGCAGGTTGGTCGCTTCGTCAAATCGCAGCCGATACCCATAGGGATGTGTTCACGGTGCAGCGCCTGTGGCGAAGATGGTTAGCGCAGGGACATGTGGCACGTGCGAGGGGTCCAGGCGCAGCCCGAGTGACGTCAGCACGCGAGGATCGGAGCATCCGCCGCCAAGCGGTGGCAGCCCCGCACGCCACGTCAACCGCCATTCTTCGGCATGTGCAAGACACCCTGGCTGTTCCAATATCGACCAGAACAATTTCCCGTCGATTGGTTGAAGGAGGCCTGCACTCCCGGTGTCCGCTCAGAAGACTACCATTGACTCCACAGCATAGACGTGCACGCCTGGCATGGTGCCGGGCTAGAGCGACTTGGATGAGGGAATGGCGGAACGTCGTGTTCTCCGATGAGTCACGCTTCTGTTCTGTCAGTGATAGTCACCGCAGACGAATGTGGCGTCGGCGTGGAGAAAGGTCAAATCCGGCAGTAACTGTGGAGCGCCCTACCGCTAGACAACGCGGCATCATGGTTTGGGGCGCTATTGCGTATGATTCCACGTCACCTCTAGTGCGTATTCAAGGCACGTTAAATGCCCACCGCTACGTGCAGCATGTGCTGCGGCCGGTGGCACTCCCGTACCTTCAGGGGCTGCCCAATGCTCTGTTTCAGCAGGATAATGCCCGCCCACACACTGCTCGCATCTCCCAACAGGCTCTACGAGGTGTACAGATGCTTCCGTGGCCAGCGTACTCTCCGGATCTCTCACCAATCGAACACGTGTGGGATCTCATTGGACGCCGTTTGCAAACTCTGCCCCAGCCTCGTACGGACGACCAACTGTGGCAAATGGTTGACAGAGAATGGAGAACCATCCCTCAGGACACCATCCGCACTCTTATTGACTCTGTACCTCGACGTGTTTCTGCGTGCATCGCCGCTCGCGGTGGTCCTACATCCTACTGAGTCGATGCCGTGCGCATTGTGTAACCTGCATATCGGTTTGAAATAAACATCAATTATTCGTCCGTGCCGTCTCTGTTTTTTCCCCAACTTTCATCCCTTTCGAACCACTCCTTCTTGGTGTTGCATTTGCTCTGTCAGTCAGTGTACATGTCTATATACAGTACATTTTTCATGACATAACCTCACAAACAAGAAGCTGATCTGGATGTAAACAAGTGTCATGGTGGCGTAATTTGCGGCTCATAATTCCAGGTGTTTTGAAGGTGTATAGTACTCTTAGTACGGTCCTGTGTGCAAGCATTGATTTAGTGAAGTGAAAGTGACCTGTGAATGTGTTAGGGCAGTGTATCTCGTTGTGGAAATATAGCATTTATTTCTTTTAAATCCATAAGTTTCGAAGTTAGGTTAGGTATGGCTGGAAGTAAGAAAAACAGAAGAAATGTGGCGCGATCTTCAGCTGTCCAGGGTCAGGGAGCAGCTACGACTCCCACATCACGCTTGTCAACTGTCTCTAGACAGCGTTCACAAACACGGTCAACCCTCCACCCTTCTGCTACTCTACCTCCGGCTGAACGCAAGCGCTCTCCCTCGGAGACTGACGGGACCACCACCACCTCGCAGGAAGCAGCGCCATCCCTTCCATCTGACTCGACCCGGGCCTCACGATCGTCAGCTGTAAGTGAGCAGCTCTCCCTCACAACACCAACTAGCGGCAACACCAACATGCCGAACACAGAGCCCTCCTACATCACAGGTAACACTAATTTAACTGAAGACAAGATTGTGACCCTGGTGCAAGGTATAGTGGGGAACTTATTACAAAATAGCGACTTCCTTCAACCCTTGGTAACAGTTCTCGCACAAAAAGTTTGTGAAGAACTAAAAGAAACAATAGACTTCAATTCTAAAGTTATCAGCGATTTAAGAAATGAGTTAAAAGCTCGCGAAAATGAAATTCTGGAATTAAAGTCTTTATTGAATTATAAAATGGACGAAATTGAACAATACCAAAGGCGAAACAGTATTCGTATTTTCGGGTTGCCCGAAGAATCTGGTGAGGATACAACTCACTTAGTGCTCAATGTGGCCCAAAAATTGAAAGTCCCCTTAAGCGCTGAAGATATTGACCGCTCGCATAGGGTTGGTGCCCCTGGGTCTGGGAAGTCAAGGGCTATCATATGTAAATTTGTCTCCTACACCAAGAGATCGGCAGTTTTCCGTGCGAAGAGGCTGTTACGTGGTTCCAAGGTGACGATTCGTGAAGATCTTACCTCTACCAGACATCATCTGTTGAAACAGGCAATTTCCATCTTTGGCGAAAAGCAGGTGTGGACTTCTGATGGCACAATTATCGTACTACAAGGGGGTGTTAAACACCGTGTGAAAAATACTGTCGAACTTAAAAAGATCTCTCCTCGCTGAAATTAAATTAGTATGTTCTATTCAGTATTCTCTTCTCTACTTTGCTTCAGGTAATCTAAAACTGTATGTAATTTTATTAGGACCTATAACTGAATATTAATTTTCTGGAATTTTGCAACCAGCCAAATTCAAGTATGTCTTCTAAACTTAAGTGCTCTGAAATTCACAAAATCATTGAAGATCTATCAGAAACCTATCCCTCTGATTTGAAAATAATTCACATAAATGCTCAGTCATTAGTTGATAAGGTACATTTCGATGAGTTTTTTGACTGCTTTGTTGATTCAAATATTAACGTTATTGCTGTAAGTGAGACATTTTTCAAGGGGTTCATTCCGGACTCAGAGATTAACATTCCTGGCTTTAATCTATATAGAAACGATAGATTGGGCAAGAGAGGAGGAGGGGTGGCTGTGTACGTGAGGAGCAATATAAAATGTAAAATAGTTCACACCTCCCCTGCAGAATATTGTCGTAAGCCAGAGTATATTTTCCTAGAACTTGAATTACCTATAGGTAAAGTATTATTTTCATGCATCTACCGTCCTCCCAAAATTGGTTTCATGGATTCGTTTGTAGAGGCGATGTATAATTACGTTTTTCATTATAAATATGTTATACTTGCAGGTGATATGAATGGGCATTTTGGATCAGGGTCCTCGGAAACTGTAGTAATCGATGATGCACTTGACTCATGCAATTTAACTAGAATACCATTTGATGACACATACCATACTGCATATTGTCATTCTAATCTCGATACCATAGCTTCAAATTGTAATGATACCCTTCTTAAATTTGGGCAGACCCCAGCGAGTGGATTTTCTGGACATGATATGCTATATGCTGTCTTCTCTATATCGACACCCAAATATGAAAGAAAATGGATCACATTTAGGGATTTCCGAAGTTTTAATCCTGAAGATTTTCGAAAAGACGTAATTTCCGCTCCCTGGTATGAAGTATTTTCTCAGCGTAATATCGATGATAAAGTCATCAAATTTAATAGTTTAATTTCCGCGTTGTACGACAAGCATGCCCCATTAAAACTAATTCGAGCCAAACACCCACCTAACCCGTGGATAACGTCTACAATAAAGAAATTAATCTCTGCGCGGGACAAGGCAAAAAGAAAGCACATCAAAACCAGGAAACCTGAAGACTTTGAAACCTTTCGCATCTTGCGTAATAAAACCAAACTCGCGATCCGTGATGCTAAAGTCAAACACATGCATTCTTTGTTCAGTAAGAGAACAACTCCGTCTGCTCTCTGGGGAACTATAAAATCACTAGGTATTGCTAAGAAAAATTCGCAACATACTTCCTCATTCATATCTGCAGAATTGCAAAATGATTATTTCTTAAAGATCTCACCAGTGAACAATTCTCACAGAATATCCGAAATTATTCATAGTTACATGAACACAAATGAACCTCAACATGATCTCTTTCACTTTTCGTACATTTACCCAGAGGATATAGTCAAGGTATTTAAGAACATGAATACCAAGGCTGTTGGACCAGATGGTATCTCACATCCCCTCCTAATGAACTGTTTGGATATAATCACTCCGGTTATAGCTCACCTGTATAATTTCTGTTTACAGTCAGGAGTATTTCCAGCTGTATGGAAAATGGCCAATATAAGACCTGTTCCTAAAGTTCCTTCTCCTCAAAAATTTGATGATTTCAGGCCAATTAGTATTTTGTCAATATTAGGTAAAGGATTAGAAAGGATTGTTTACCAACAACTCACTTCGTATTTAAATACTCATTCTATACTTAACACATTTCAGTCTGGTTTTCGAACAGGCCATAGCACTACGACGGCACTTCTCAAAGTCACCGATGATATCAAGTTTGCAATGGACAGAAAGGAACTAACGCTTCTGGTATTATTCGATTTAAGCAAGGCATTTGATAGAGTTCATCATGACCTCCTTCTGACTAAATTACGTACAATGGGCATATCTCTATCAGCTCTCTCTTGGTTTGAATCGTTCTTGAAAGGGAGATCTCAGCGTGTAGTATTTGACAAACAAAATTTTTCTAAGTGGTCTAGTGTGCATTCTGGCGTCCCTCAGGGTTCCGTGTTGGGTCCCGTTTTGTTTTCGCTGTATATAAACGACCTGCCTGGAGTTTTACGCTACACGAGACATCATATGTATGCCGATGATTTACAGATCTATTACCATTTTCCTGTGAATCGTGTTGTCGAAAGTATTAGTAAAATAAATCTAGATATAGAAAGACTACATCAATATACACTAAGTCACAATTTACTATTAAATGAAAACAAAACTTTAGCTATTTTTCTAGGATATCGAAGAAACTTATCAAATCTTTTCAACAGGGACATTCCTCCAGTAATTGTAAACGGTTCTGTAGTCAAGTATCAGGAATGTGTTAAGAATTTAGGTATTCTAATGGATAACACTCTGTCCTGGACCTTTCATGCCAAGCACTTGGTCAAGAAAGTGTCTGGCATATTGCATCAGTTTCGACGAAACTTGCCGTATCTTCCTTTCTCGGTGAGAAAGATGCTGATCCAAACTATGGTATTTCCTATTTTAGATTACGGCGCTGTAATTTACAGCGATATCTCTGAGAAATATAATAGCAAACTCCAACGTATTCAGAATGCCTGTGTTCGATTCGTCTTCAATATTCGTAAAGACTGTCACGTAACATCTTACTACAAAGCCGCAGAGTGGTTGAAACTCAGGGATAGACGATCATACTCAGCTGCTTGTTTACTTCTGAGAATTTTAAAATCTAATGCTCCCTCATATTTGACCAAGTCCTTTGTCCAGATGAGTCAAGTGCACGACCGGGACAATAGGTTTACAGCTAACACCCTTCAGGTTCCGCAGCATCGTACGGTAAAGTGCAGTAAGTCGTTCATTGTCACTGCCTGTCAATTATACAACGATCTTAAACTATATGAAATTCAGCAAAGTAGTGTTGGAACTCAGAAAAAATATCTTAAATACCGCTACCTTTCCACTTATTAAGCCATGTAAATGAATTTTCACCAAATTAATTAAATAGTACGAAATATCATAATCCCCTAGATACATTTTAGATGCTAGTTTTACTCTTAATTCATCCTCGGCTTTAAAATTCTTAGGTTTCTGTTTCGTCTTCTGTTCCTTGTTAGTATAGTGTATGTTTATGAAATGTTAAAGTATTATTGTAACCTCCTAGATGTTTAGTTTTTAATCTTATTCTTATATCCTCTGTAGGAAAATGTATCTTACGCTTTTTATGTATTCTTTCATTAGATTTTGTATGTTAGGTGATACATTTAAGTTAAAGTGGCAGTTAGTTACAGCCAAAGGGACCTCTGGTCCTACTTGTAATTAACTTTAAATAAATATATTTCTATATTCTATCATCTGACTACGTAAATAATAATAATACTAATACTAAATGGATGTAAACACTTCATAGTCATACATTACAAATCATAACAACAACAACAACAATAATAATAACAATAATAATTTGAACTCGACACTTGCATTATTTACCAATAGGTGAGAGAATATTGTTTTCAAGTTATATCACTTTACCACACTTGTGTCAGGTTAAACCTCTTCACATAGGGTTGGCGTCAAGACGGGTATACGGCCGTAAAACAGGGCCAAATCTACATGTGCGACACAGTTCACAACCGCCACCCCACAAGTGTGTGAGAAGCGGCAGAAGAAGAAGGATCAGGTTGAGGCTTAACTTGGGAATTATTAGCGACTGGGTCAAATGTTTCAGTGTTGGTACGCCCACCTATACAGGATCAGTTATGTTATTTTGTTATCATGCAATTTATGCATGATTTAAAGGATGCTTGCTTCTTGGCCAACTGTTTTATGGCATGTGTGTTGAGTTACCTCATTGTTTGTAGGAACTTCAGATTATGAAATTAGGAGTTACGGTTTGAAAATCCTGATTGATATGCTTAGCTTGTTTAAGGAATGATTTTAGATTTCATTTGGAGCTTTTGATAATTTTCTAGTGAGTAAGTTAATAAATAAAATTCATCCCTGTATTTGATAATAGAGAAGGAATTTTGCCTATCCCTGCTCATTTTTACACTAACATTTATTCTAATTTGGTTGTTAACATTATTGTTCAGATATGAGATTATCTATTACCTACCAATACCAAATAAGTGGTAGTCCAAATAGTCGAGGCTAAATATTTTCTTGATCCATACATTTTGTACTTGAACTTGTTTATATTTTTTATTTTCTTTCATAGTTGATAAATGTATAGTTAACGTTTTAAAGCTACATCCCCTGTATTTTTATTTCACATTTTATTTTGATATATCACTCACCCTACCTGTCAAGGAGTAGGAAGGACCGCCTACCAAGGTAACTACACTACTAGGTAGGCTGCTCCGGTGATTGAAGCTCCCATTGGCTGGAGTGCTATGACGTCACGCGATATGAACGATAGCGAGTTAGGTATACAGTCGCAGTACAGCAAGCCTGTCAATTATCGCATCTCTGAAACCTCCCCAATCTTTCATCAAATAATAGTCTGGTTTAGTCCGATTCGATAAGTAACGGTACTTCCAAGAGATTTAAAAACAATATGAGTGAATATGCGTTAAATTTCGTCACAGGCTGAACAGGTAGAACATCAACTATCAAATACATGACATATAATACGATAAGAAATAATATATTGCCATGCAACTCAAAATGATTCATTTCTTTCCTGGTGCAGTAAATATGTAGATCAAATGGCATAGGAAAATATGCATCATATCGGCAGTTTTATGTAATTATATTAAAGTATTAAAACTTACGTGTCAGGAGACTTAATTAGTTGATGAACCAGCCCAAAGCTTAGCATTCTTATTGACATATTTTCTCAATGCTAGTTCCTTACTCTTTGCATTTAAATGCCGCATCCTAATATATGTCCTGGTCCTTACGTAGAGACAAATAATTTTTTCATGGAATACTGGAAATTTTGACTTAATAATACAAATAAGAGTTTTCATTATGTTTTTGCATCTGGATACAGTCTGACCGTGAAACTCACCAAATGCAATTTCGAACTGGGCTATGTTTCTTAACCACTAATGACTGGGATGTGTGAGGCCCCCTTTTGAAATAACTGAGATCTAGTTACAGGTCTCTTCTCGCGGCAGTGAACAGTTTTATTTAGAGGCACTAAGAGTTTCATCAATCGAACGACACTTGAAAGCAACATAACCCGCGAGGTACTTTAGGGAATCTTGGGTGACATCCTCCCCTCCTACCGACTGACATGAACTCTCCTCCCTTAACAACTCGGTTTTGACGTCCTCAACAAATATTTCAGTCTCTGAAGACTCGTCAACAGTGTCAATGCACAGCTCATTTGTAACAAAGAGCATTAAATTTTCTTCGGTCTCGGGTTCCACAATACTTGTTGATGGGCCATTAAAGTCTTCTCCGACCGATGTGCTTCCAGATAAAGGAATCGAATTTGCATTTCTCGATAATAACAGCAGCCTAATTCTATTTCTCACTTCAAATGGAGTTGGGTAGTTATAAAAAGCTCCCAACCCACGAACACGAGAGAAAAAGTTCTCCAAACAATTCTGGTTTAGGCGCGATGTTAGTATGTAAGAAATACCTTGCCCTTTCAGGTTCTCAAAAAAGTCCGAGTAAGGACTTAATTGAAATTACAAATCCCTTCTTTTGCCAACCCTTATTTGGGAGATAATGTCCAGAAATCTTTTCCCCACTTTTTTGTGCTAACAATTCTTGTATCATACCACTACGTAATTCAGTTCCGTCGGGCAGCACAAGACCTTCATCTAAGAAATGGTTCCTCAAAAGCTTTAAAAGACGAGCCACATCACAAAAAACCCACACTTTTCTTAATTTGTCCACGGGATTTTAAAAAAAAGTGTTGACCATATTTACATGCAGCTCTTTCCACACTTTAGCGTTTTTCCCACCCGTAACACATGTTACGGCAACCAAATTAATGTGGCAAACAATGTTTCCTATAATGTCCTGCAGAAGTTCGGCTGTCATGTTCTTAAAAGAAATAAGTTTCATAATGATAGATCCGTATTGAACTGTGATTACAATAGAGTAAAATAATATATTATTATTGGTCCACCTTTTCAATACAAAATGAAAATTACATAGGGACTAGTTTCGACCTAGTAATAGGTCATCATCAGCCTGAAGTAAATTAAAGCGTAAATATCGAAGAAAAACATAAACAATGTAAACACAAGTACAGTCTTTTTGAAGGTACATACCATGTGGGAATTTGAGTAGAGATATATTAAAAATAATAACTCTTCCAATTGACGAAGCACTGAGCGGAAGTCATGTAAAGTTCGGTGCGCCGTATATTATAAAAGACCACTGTGCACTAAATGATGTAATAAAGAAGAAGAGTAGGTTGAATGCTGGCTTCTTCTTAGCTGTTATATATTCGAAGAAGATTACGTCGTATTTTATAAGGTATTGAAAGACGTCAAAATACAAGGATGTTGGAAAGGCTCTTCATTTTTTGGAACAAGGCAATTGTTGCGCGAGGAGGCTTAGGAAACCAGAGAAGCGCTATATTATGTTAAAAAATAGAGATCCTTAAAAAAGTTCCGTGCGTCGTATAAATTGTGGAAATGGAAATCGAAAAAACTTGGTTCTTAAGCGATAATGTTGTTCATTCAGAGATCAATTGAAAATAAAGAATCGTAACATTGTCTTCTCAAGATGTTTATAAAGTAGAATTAATAGACGATGCGAAGTATGATACTAGGAGAAAGCTCTTCTGCTTCTGGAATCTTGAAGGACGATGGATGTTTCACGAGGTGGAATAACATATATGGAGTTAAATAAAGGTGGATATAAATTCGCAGTTCAATGCGGACCATAAATTTGATTCTGAATAAAAGACAGTAAGATTTTTTATTTTATTTTTTTAGCTGAAGAGAGAAACGGAGGTGGGTAAGGATCAAAGGAAAATTTATTTGAGGAGGTGAAGGAAGGAAAATAAAGGTATGAGTTTTTTTTAGCTGAGGAGGTGAAGGAAGGAAAATAAAGGTATGAGAGTTTTTTTTTATTAGCTGAAGAGAGAAACGGAGGTAGGTAAGGATCAAAGGAAAATTTTAGAGGAGGTGAAGGAAGGAAAATAAAGGTATGAGGTTTTTTTTAAGGTGGGGCTGAGGGATGTGGGAATATGGAAGAATGATTAAGAAAAGAGTAAAAATAGAATGAACAATCGGACATCTAAAATTTTCCTTTGATCCTTACCTACCTCCGTTTCTCTCTTCAGCTAAAAAAAAAAAAAAAAACTCATACCTTTATTTTCCTTCCTTCACCTCTTCAGCTAAAAAAAAACTCATACCTTTATTTTCCTTCCTTCACCTCCTCAAATAAATTTTCCTTTGATCCTTACCTACCTCCGTTTCTCTCTTCAGCTAAAAAAATAAAATAAAAAATCTTACTGTCTTTTATTCAGAATCAAATTTATGGTCCGCATTGAACTGCGAATTTATATCCACCTTTATTTAACTCCATATATGTTATTCCACCTCGTGAAACATCCATCGTCCTTCAAGATTCCAGAAGCAGAAGAGCTTTCTCCTAGTATCATACTTCGCATCGTCTATTAATTCTACTTTATAAACATCTTGAGAAGACAATGTTACGATTCTTTATTTTCAATTGATCTCTGAATGAACAACATTATCGCTTAAGAACCAAGTTTTTTCGATTTCCATTTCCACAATTTATACGACGCACGGAACTTTTTTAAGGATCTCTATTTTTTAACATAATATAGCGCTTCTCTGGTTTCCTAAGCCTCCTCGCGCAACAATTGCCTTGTTCCAAAAAATGAAGAGCCTTTCCAACATTCTTGTATTTTGACGTCTTTCAATATCTTATAAAATACGACGTAATCTTCTTCGAATATACAACAGCTAAGAAGAAGCCAGCATTCAACCTACTCTTCTTCTTTATTACATCATTTAGTGCACAGTGGTCTTTTATAATATACGGCGCACCGAACTTTACATAACTTCCGCTCAGTGCTTCGTCAATTGGAAGAGTTATTATTTTTAATATATCTCTACTCAAATTCCCACATGGTATGTACCTTCAAAAAGACTGTACTTGTGTTTACATTGTTTATGTTTTTCTTCGATATTTACGCTTTAATTTACTTCAGGCTGATGATGACCTATTACTAGGTCGAAACTAGTCCCTATGTAATTTTCATTTTGTATTGAAAAGGTGGACCAATAATAATATATTATTTTACTCTATTGTCATGTTCTTGTCAAAGTCATATTACACAGGTTGTTTCCATTAAGAAAACAAACCTCGAACCATGACAACAAGGACGTTCCTGTACGGACCCAGTATTGCATCATCCGTTGAATCACAACAAATGCGAGAGTCAATATTCATCTCATCAAAACTCAAAACAGCATATTTTTCCAGGCCTTGGAAATTTACTGCGTGAGACTTTAATAAATGGAGCACTTCCTTCAAAATACCAGATCAGCATTTCAGTTTTAGTATCCACTACTGCAATGTTGATCTAGCAGGTAAAGGCGTGTTTCCCTTTCTAAGGTACGCATAAGCCTCCTTAGAAAGTGCCCATAATGCAAGGGCACTTGCAATGTCTTCTGAGGACCATTTCATTCTTTTCTTCGCGCTTGTCCTGGTGTAAAACATTTTGACAGTATATTCTCTACCTCTTTTATGATAAGATGTTGTGTCACTTTGGGTGGTGACGGTAGTCTTTTGACTGATACGACATACCTTGGACCTCTACATTCTTTAAGCGCGTCTTTTGTAACTTTCAGCGTCACCAACGTAGCAGCATGCTTCCTTTTTAATCCTTCGACTTGTCTTTGAAGTTTTTCTATTTCCTTGTCCTTATTATCTTCATTTGTGTATGTAATAGTTAACTGGTCGAGTTTCCTCTTCTTGGGGGATAATATAGTTTCCCGATTTTTCGACCTTCGTGCCGTATATCTCGTTCAGTAGAGACATGTGGAATGCCAATACATACTGTATGTGCTTTAGAGCAGTGTTTTGGACACCATTAGGCCAAAGTTTTCAAAGCAGCTTATACCCATGGAAGTAAAGAATACATACCTGTGACGTAGTTTCACTTGTATTAGGCCCTCCATGTCAGTTGGGAATAAATTGAGATGGCACAGCATCTCGGCGTAGTATTTTCTTGGTGGGCAAACCTAAAAGATCATTTTTCATATCTCACTCATAATATGTTGGAAGGAAATGAACAGAAGATATGCGAGAATTGTCCGGATTTAACTTATCAGTTCGCTTACAGCGAGAAATCCACAAACGCTTCAACTCGTCATTTTTTGGAAACCGGTGGTACATAACACCGGTACGTTTAAATACGACACTGCATCACAGCACAACAAATACGACTTTTAATGTTGATGATGATGCTTGTTTTAAGGGGCCTAACATCGAAGGTCATCGGTCCCTAACTTTTAATGTTTCCACTCATCATTACACTGCACAGGTTCACATCAGACCAAAACACAAAGTAGAACTAACTGAAAAGATCGGCGGTAGAAACACGTGTTTCGCCAGCAGGACGGGCGAGGCGAGTGCTGTCGTCATATCACATGACGTCACGCAGAAGGCGGCCAGGGAGAGAAATAAGTGAGCGTGATGAAGGCAGACACCCCACTGCCGCCTACTATCTGAGGTTTCTTACTCACCACCTTGTACCAGAAGAAGGAGAAGAAGAAGAAGAAGGAGAAGAAGGAGACGAAGAAGAAGAAGAAGAAGAAGAATTCATTAGAAAGAAGAGAGGCGAGTGTCTCGATATTATATGAGACCCCTTTAAGTGTGCAGTAAATTATAGTCTATAAGAAACAAAATAAATAAAATTCCTGGAAATAGAATGTCTATTCCAGGGTCAGCCAACTGCGTGTACGTGTGATGTCAGGTAACACGTCCCACACTCTGCTCGGGCAGTGAAACGAAGTACTTAGTACTGAGAAGTGAAGGCTAGAGGGGCGAGGGGAAACGCAACTTCATTCGTAGAGGGAGGCCCAAGGGCTGCAGGTAGTACAATGCGGTATGTGTAGTACATATTTCTCTCCACATAATTTATTGTAACGTAACTTTGTTATGAATTAACATAAAAGTTATAAAGCAACTTTATTTCTACATATACAAACTAAACTAACTTTTTCCGGTGAATCTTCGGAACTGATATTGAACACAAAATTGCCGTGTTTTACAATATCACCCACTGTAAAAAATAGTGCTAATAGTAACAAACAGCACAGTTTTACAACAAAAATAGTACAGAGAGTAATCTGTAAACTCGAAACATACGTTTTATCTCATGATATCGATACTCAGTTGCCACTCGTGGGTTTCTTTGATTTTTGTAGTATTGTTTCGTTTATTAGTTTTGCAGTATTTGGAGTTAATGTTTGAGGAAACACTAAGTTTAAGAACACTCTTCAAATCGTGATCTGACAACTGGCTTCAATATTTTGGTTTTGTTGATTTAAAATAGAAAAGATTCGTTCACAGGCATACGTGGAACCCATTATACTCAACATTCCCGCTGCAAACCTATGCAATCGGGGAAACCTTTCTTTTTAATATTATGAGCCCAACTACTCCAGAATTGCTCCCTACCATAGAAGGTGCACCATCTGTTGCTATTGAAACTAGTTTGTTCCATGGCAAAGAAGCATTTTCAACAACACTTACAATGCAGTTGAGAATGTCGATGCCTTTCGTGGTATTCTTCATAGGCACTAAATCCAGTATTTCCTCCCAAATTGTTAAGTTTTTGTCAACTCCTCGTATGAAAACGGCTAGCTGGGCCGTGTCAGAAATATCTGTGCCCTCGTCAATTGCTAAGGAATATGTCCGGAAGCTTTTTCTCAGTTCTAATAATTGTAGGTGGACATCATCAGATAGGTCTTGAATTTTTGTCGACACTGTGTGCACGGACAAGCTGGTAGGTTCGAACTCTTGAATGATATTTAGACAAAACTCCTCACCTGCTAGAATTAAACATTCCTTTACGAATTCACCACCACTGAACGGTTTAAGTTTCTTTGTAATTAAATATGAAATTTTATAACTCATTCGAACTGCTGACTCACTGATCGAATGCTCGACATGGTTATTTATTTTACCTTTTAGTTCTGTAATTACACGTACCCTTTCCTCGCCTTGATACTGATCACAATTTGCAGCGTGATACAAACTTTTAACCACGCCATTTTCAGTTGTTGCAGATAACGTTGATCTAGACCTACAGTTAGAGTTATTAGATTTACAGTGTAATAGAGAACTAAGAGATAAATTTTTAAATAAGAAGGATCTGTGTGGTTTTTTGTGAAAAGTGTCTATAAAAGCCGTAGCCACCAGCATGTATGGCACTTCACGTGTTTACTACAAAGCGAGGCTGTCTCTTCGTCACCAGTCTACGACAGCGGCTCCCCACCTTCTGCACTCTTACGTCACATGGTCTCTCCGACGTCACACGGTCTCTCTTACATCACACACCAGCCAGTTGGCCGACCCTGGTCTATTCTAAGGGAAAAAGCTTCGGGTATAGAATGAAGAAAAACGTAAATAAACAGTGGAATTTTGCTACTGTGCGGTACCATTCCACTGTATTTACAAAATACTTTAAAAATACTCAACCTCTTGTTCTGCGCGAAGCTCTATTCACGTCATCTCTTTCCTGCACCTTCCGCAGCATGGAAAGGGCAACACTTTCACTTGTTGCCTTAATCCTTCAAAAAAAAAAAAAATAAAAAAAAATAAATCGTGTTATCAGCCAATATTGTGTGAATTGTATCATGTAGCTCTCCAAAAGGAAATCCATTTCTTCGAGTTTCCCGTACATTAACAGCATATCCACCAACTCGTAGTTACTGTAACAACCCTGCTCCATTCAGTAACAAACAGTACTCAGCCGGAACGTTTACTAATGCTCTAATGTAGGGCCTCTCAGGGTGCATGCGCTTGGTGCATGCACTGTGCACGGTGCAAAAGACGACTTCCCTTGTTTGACCAGAGTGCAGACCCCCACTCCTCGATTTGGAGCAATAGCGCTGTCTCTCTCTTTCCTCACGCCTGTCTCGCTCGCTCCCCCTGTCTCCCTCTACCACACTCGCTCCGTAGCGCTCTAAATCCGAGCTGAAATGAGCCGAGTAGAGCCGAGCTTAGCCGAACTTAGCCGAGTAACGTAGAGACGAAGCGTTGGTCCGATCTGAACCGAGAGGGACCGATGCACAGTGCACGAAGCTCTTGCGCCTCGATTTGCACGCGTGAGATTTTGGGCGTTTGAGAGGCCCTGCTCTAACGTGAGCAGCCATAACGCCAGAAAGTACCGTTTCCCTGATAAACAATGATTGAAACTCCACCTAGTGAGTCGTAGAAAGACTAATTCGCTTCTACTGCAAACCTACAGCGTTCGCCTTTAGTGACAGTACTCCGTCCCGCTAGCGAGATTTCGACGAAAATCTACTTTTCCGAAACATCTCTTATTTAGGTCACTCACATACTGACAGCCTCTGTAGCGTTACGGTTCGCACTATTAGCTGCCGTCCTCGGAGGTTCGGGTTCGATCCCCGATACTATCAGGCATTTAAGAATGGCGGAGGGCAAATATGTGGTTAAAATACTGTAGTACGTAGATCTCACATCCATTGAAAAGAACTACACAACCTCAGGGAAAGAATACGTCCTTTTTACCTGACTTACTGAACTGTATGCACCCGAAGCACGTACTCTATTCATTCGACTTATAGCTTTTAAAAATAATTGAAATGAATAAATCTTTAAAGTGCTTTTCCCTACAAGTAACATTCCACAGCTAATATATTTAAGACAATTCATGCTTAGACTTGAACATATGGACACTGCCAAACTAAGGAATTCGTTCAATATTTTCGCAGAAAAGAAAAAAAGCGAAACACAACAGAAAACGTGAATGGGGATACTAGTAGTTAACCGGTTAAGAAATAATCAGTCACGTAATTTCTTCATCACCCTTATATATGTGAACTTTCGTTACACTTCGACTGGAATACCTACCTATTTTCTCATTGCTTTGTCATATTCTTTTTGATTTGTAGAATTATCATGTATCCCCCCCCCACACACCTAGCGCTACCGCCTCCAAAGGGCCTTTGACCTACCAAGCGACTACTGCTCAGCCCGAAGGCCTGCAGATTAGGAGGTGACCCGCGATCAGCGTAACGAATCCTGTCAGGTGTTATTCTTTACTTTCTAAATCGCCGTCGCCATCTCACCGTTGTGTTTCGCTTTTTTTCTTTTCTGCAAAAATATTGAAGGAATTCGTTAGTTTGGCAGTGTCCATATGTTCAAGTCTGAGCATTTGTAATCAGTAATCACGTAGGCTGAGTGTATCCAGAACCAGCTCTCAGGTCCAGGAAGAAATCAATAACCTGGCTGGTAATCGAATCTAGAGCCTCCACGTAAAGGTTAGGCGCGCCAAACGTACACCACGGGGCTGGCAGTTCTCATGTACAAAATATAATATTTTTAAATTTGAATCTCCCAGTATACACGGCCGAAAAAACAAACAGAAAAACATGCAACATCCTCAAGGACTGTTTTCAGTGGCACCAGGGTATAACATGCACATTTTGAGGGGTGTTGTGTTAGTGATTAATTTGTCACGGATATAGGTGATCAGATGACGCTCAGGAGGCCTCTCGTACGCATTCTGTTTAAACTCTGCAGGCCGTAACTGTGCTGAAGTTAGATGTGAACAATGTTTGCAGCATTCATTCTATGGTACAACCATGAACCGCCGATGGGTACGTGCCATTTGAACGGGGTCGCATTGTGGACTTGCGGGAAGCCGCACATGTTGGGCACAAAGTATCGGTGTATATCCCTGCTTTCAGCTGTGGTCTGTGGAACATTCCCACACCCGTAGACCAGGTTCCGGACGTCCACGTAGTACAGACGCACGTCAGGATCGACACATTGTGAGAACAGCGGTGGCCGACCGAGCATCATCCAGGAACGAAATCGGGTCACATGTTGCACCAAGAACTGTTGGAAACCGTCTGCTTACAACAGCAGTAAGATCAGGCATACCTCTGGCCAGGCACCACTGCCAAGCACGGCCACTCGGGTGTTGTGAAAGAATCGACTAGAGAGGGGATTGGCTGTTGTCTTCAGTGACGAGAGTAGGTTCTATCTGTATGCAAGTGACGGACGTACACCTGGTGAGCTGCCTATTCCAGAGGGCATTCACCCATGACACCCAGGCTTCGTGGTGTGGGGGACCATCAGTTACAACTCACGGTCACAGTTGGTGTTTCTGCAGTGCCCGCTACATTGAACAGGTTGTTGTCCCCGTGCTACTGCCATTTCTTCGACAGGAAGGTGATGCGATTTTTCAGCAGGACATTGCACGTCCACATACGGCACCTACGATGGAGCGTGCTCGACGTGGTGTACAACAACTGCTCTGGCCAGCAAGATCACCGGATATCTCGCCAATTGAACAGGTATGGTGCATGATGAAGCGGGAACTTACGCGTTCTCTAGAGCCTGGAAGAACCATTGCCGAATCGCATCAAAAGGTGCAAGATGCTTGGGACAATCTATCGCAGAATGCCATTCGGCACCTTTGTGATCGTTTGCATGCGCGGGTACATGCCTGCATTGCCGTCAGAGCGGCGACTGTTTGGGCACCCTTTACTGTGACAGTTGTTTCATTTTGTCTGAATTTGGTTCTGCAATGATGAGCTTACCTGTCACATCATTTGTGAATAAAATGACCTTGTCCTTGAGGATGTTGCATTTTTTCGGCAATGTATATCTTTTTGTTATTCTTTCCTGACCCTAACACTTACCTAGGGAGAGACCTAATGAACTATGTCCTCTATTTATTCACGATTAACAAAGATTATGTTGTCTTTTATGAAAGTAGGCAGTCTTCGGAGGAGTTGGAGGTGGATGGCCTCTTGCTATGATTAACGAACGTCCCTTATTATATCACTGTAATTTACAAACGTCATTCAGTCCCCGCCAAACAAAATAAACGAATTCTTTTGATCTTTATTTTTCAATAAGTCTGCCCTTGCAGCCTCTTTGTGACTTTAAGCTGGAATGTTCAATTCAGATTCCTTCTTTGTTCCTTAGGGAAAGCTGTTCGGGGAATGTATTTATTGGTCTCCTACAATTCTCATGTCCTTGGCTTTGAATTTCACAAACAGAAAAATTTTATAAGAGAAAAGAATGTGTTTAAGTATTATAAGACAAAATTAGTTACCAAAGCAGTATTTTATCATTCAACAAGCGTTATGAAATCCAATTCTTATGTCTTCATAACAAATTTCCGAATTATTACCCTTAACAAAATTACTTGGTAAGCTGTTTCTCAATTTATAGAAAACAAATAACGCAGTTCTTTCTCATGTCATGTTCTTTGGAGTTAGAAGACACTACTTAATAGTTAGGGGGTGGATGTTGTTGACCTAAAATATCACTGAAAATGATCGATAAAATACCCCTAAATGTACGAGAAAATGCTCTAAAATAAGTAGAAAAGAAAGATTTTAAAATATTTGACCAAACTGAGTTCTGGTGAATGTAACAATGGTTTTACAAGTAATACTGTATATCCTTGTTCTATTCACTGCTGATCTCCTTTTTCTTTTTTTTCCAGAAATAATTATCTCCTGATATAATTTACTATGAAGTGTAGACCAATATAAACATGAACATAATAATTTGCTGGATGTAGTGCTAACCACTTTGGCTCCGAAGAACCTGGGGACACTTGTTCTTCGCACTCGTTACAGCGTTCAGATTTTTCTTCGTTTAATATGCTGTTGTCAACAACTACCTTTCCTCACTCACTTAACACTATGCATTTTATGAAATGAAACACGTCCATCTGTTGTAAACACGTCTCTTCCAAATTCATTCACGAGGTGAATTAAAAATACTTTTTTTTTTTGCTAGGGGCTTTACGTCGCACCGACACAGATAGGTCTTATGGCGACGATGGGATAGGAAAGGCCTAGGAGTTGGAAGGAAGCGGCCGTGGCCTTAATTAAGGTACAGCCCCAGCATTTGCCTGGTGTGAAAATGGGAAACCACGGAAAAACATCTTCAGGGCTGCCGATAGTGGGATTCGAACCTACTATCTCCCGGATGCAAGCTCACAAAAAATACATTTTGTCACACCGAGCAAGTGTCTGCGTGGTTTTCATCACGTAGCTGTCAGCTTGCATTGGAGATAGAGGGTTCGAACCCCACTGTCGGCAGCCCTTATCGTAATCACAAAGACGCGCACAGTAGATGCTGTCAGTTGCGTACATTGTTTTATTTACAACTCTTATTTAGATTATATACACACACTAATGAACTGCCATCTTCAACTGACTCCAATAATAATAATAATAATAATAATAATAATAATAATAATAATAATAATAATAATAATAATAATAATAATAATAATAATAATAATAATAAGACTGCCATAATGCATGTCAACCAACTAACAACACAACAAACTCACAACATGAGTTCACACACTTACTAACAACTCCTCACTAACAACTCAACTCAAGTCAACTCCAGAATGTCTCTTTATATACCTTGCCTAGACAGGCTTCTAGAAACATATGACACAAGATGTTTTCTCGTATCTTCTCGAGTCTACAATAACCTGTGTACAAATGGATAGAACATTCTATAACTCGAGTGACAAAGGTGCGTTGTTCTGGAATCATACCCTGTGTTGCAGAACATTTCATCGGATTTATACATCATATTTAAAATGGCTAGAAATGGCCACGCGGAATTAATTATTAAGTCCGTACTGACAACCCGTCGTATATAACTGTGTAGATAATAATAATAATAATAATAATAATAATAATAATAATAATAATAATAATAATAATAATAATAATAATAATAATAATAATAATAATAATAACAAATCGCTTGGCAAAGATGGAATTCCCTGAAGAATCCAGAAAGATATGAAGACTTTCTGAAGGCTAGGAAACATGCAGCGAAAGTGATCCGCCAAGTAAAGCGCGCATTTGACAAAATCCAACTGACACAGATCGAGCAGGACTTTAATAAGAATAATACTAGGGATTTCTATAGAACCTTCAAACGCAACCTCACGAAGTACACCCCACCAAGTCTACATTTCCGAGATCACAATGGAAAGGTTGCCTACAACGACAAGGATAACTGCCAAATCTTGGCTAAATATTTTGAATCTCTTCTTAACTGCGAAGAACCAGAATCAGAATTCACCTTTGAAGAATCCAGACATCCCAACCCAGACTCTTCTCCCCCCACAAAAGAGGAAATCAAACAGATAATTACATCATTAAAGAACAACAAAGCACCTGGAGAAGATGCGATAATTGCTGAACTCTGGAAGTCTGCAAGTGAAAAGGCGATCGATAAACTAACTGAGATCATTCGCGAGATCTGGGAAACAGAAAGGATCCCAAATGATTGGAGAGCAGCCCTGATTCATCCCCTACATAAGAAAGGTGAGAAAACAGATGTAAACAACTACCGCGGCATCTCCCTTCTCTCAGTAACATACAAAATTCTTTCCAAAGCCCTTCAAACTCGGGCAGAAGAGCAACTTGATTCACAGTTGGGTGAATACCAAGGAGGCTTTAGAAAAGGACGATCTTGTGCAGAGCAGATCATGAACCTTAAGTCCGTCCTGTCGTACCTAAAATCCAGGAATAGGAATTTTGTAGTTACTTTTGTTGACTTCCAAAAAGCCTATGACTCCATAGATCGACACACTCTCCTCCGCATTCTGAAGGAAATGGGCTTAGACAACAAAACGAGAGCTATCATTCAACAGACCTTAACCAGCACTACGTCCAGGGTGAAATTCAGGGGAGAAATTTCACACGTCTTAGAAATCAAGACTGGTGTTAGGCAAGGGGATGGACTATCACCCCTTCTCTTCAACTGCGTTCTGGAGAAAATCATTCGGGAATGGCGCAAAGAGATGTGCAAGGAAGAGGTTGAGAATGGCCTTAGAATAGGATATAAGAAAGATGATCTTATCATAGACTGCCTAGCTTTTGCAGATGACCTAGCGATCTTTTCTGATTCCCTAGATACTGCTGAAAAACAAATTAACCAACTGAGAATCCAAGCAGCAAAAGCTGGCCTTCAAATCTCTTTCCAAAAAACAGAGTTTATAACCAACATCAAGCCAGCTCCCAGAGAGCTCATTGTGGAACAGGGAAAAATCAAGCAGGTGGAAAAGTTTAAGTACTTAGGTGAGTGGATAGTACCTAACAACTCTGAGAAAGAAGCAATCATGTACAGAATCAACAAGATGGAGATGGCATATCAGCTGACTAGGAATGTCTACAACAAAAGATCAGTGTCCATCAACGCCAAGCTTAGGCATTATTGTTCGGTTGTACGCCCGGAAGCACTGTACGCAGCAGAATGCCTTGCAATGAACAGAAGAGGTCTGATGGAGAAGCTAGAAGCTAAAGAAAGAAAAATCCTGAGAAAGATTCTTGGACCAATCAAAGAAAATGGTGAGTACAGGAGACGACACACCAGCGATCTGTACCAGCATATGGAGAGGATAACGGACACGATTCGGAAAAGGAGGATTAATTTTTATGGCCATATGGCACGCATGAGCACACAGAGACAGACCAATAGGATATTTTCCTACTTTCTTAATAAGAAAACCAAGGGACCCTGGTTTATCGAAGTTGAAAAAGACCTTCAGGAAATAGGAATCACACTCGAAGACATCCAGAAACGTGCTCCTCTCCAGAAAAAGCTCCAGGGATACAAGAGGTTCCAAGAAAGGCCAAAGTTGAAAACAGGCAAGAAGTGGACTGATGAAAGAAAGGAGGCTCACAGAACGAGAATGCGTGAGTACTGGGGAAGAATTAAAGCTCAAGGATGCAAACGGTTGAAATAACGTGGTCCACAGCAGGCCGAAACGAAGAAAGAATAATAATAATAATAATAATAATAATAATAATAATAATAATAATAATAATAATGATAATAATAATGATGATGATGTCTGTCTGTTAGGTCATCAGCCCAGAAATGATATACTATTAATTATGTGTTCTTACATTAAATAAAGCCTTATTAATATACATACAGCAGACGTATCGTGACAACATGTTTTGTTACTCAAGACAGATCATACAACACACAAATAATAAACAATACGACCACGATTTATACCAAATAAAGTCCGTACTACTCGCTGGCTGAATGGTCAGCGTACTGGCCTTCGGTTCAGAGGGTCCCGGGTTCGATTCCCGGCCGTGGTGGGGATTTTAACCTTCATTGGTTAATTCCAACGGTCCGGGGGCTGGGTGTTTGTGCTGTTCCCAACATCCCTGCAACTCACACACCACACAAAACACTATCCTCCACCACAATAACACGCAGTTAATTACACATGGCAGATGCCGCCCACCCTCATCGGAGGGTCTGCTTTACAAGGGCTGCACTCGGCTAGAAATGGCCACACGAAATTAATTATTAAGTCCGTACTGACAACCCGTCGTGTGTGTAGATAATAATAATAATAATAATAATAATAATAATAATAATAATAATAATAATAATAATAATAATAATAATAATAATAATAACTGTACCGCGAGGGTACACCCACCCCGTTCATTTAAATCAAGCGCCTTTTGAAATGACATTTTACACTTAAAACTTGAACCAACTAGAGCAAGAAGTTCGGACTTTGATCAACAGATGTCGCTACTACAGTGTTAAAGTAATTTTTGTATTCCTTTGCTGGCGGGACCTAGTGTTTACAGTGCACTATGTCTTCTGGTATGGGCTAGAGCAATTTTGTTACTTTCATTGATCTGTCTCAGCTTTATCCTTGGCTTTGACAAAATGAAAGTGACTGAGGTATGAGTGATACTAGTAATGCCATTCCTTCTGCAGCCAGTCCCTGCTATGAATGGTGTGAAAATATTGCTCATAGGGTCGGTTGGTGCATGCATTTCAGTGGGCTTGGCAGACTGATATGTAATAGCAACTTCTGGCTCGGTGAGGAAAGCAACGGCAAACTGCTGCTCGTCATTCCGCTGTCATAGATGGCCTAGGCATCACCGAAGGGGTGTATTAGGGAAAATGAGGAGTGAGGTAATTACTTTAATAAATAATCGCTGGGGGTATCAATTTTGCTGATGACCTGTTCTTGAAGCGTTCTTCTGGGCAGTTGTTGTCGTTGATTGACTCAGAAGATTCCCTGCAGCTTTCACTGCCCTCATCTGAATCTCTTTCTTGACTGTTTTGTAATAGATCCTAGAAATAATACAAATATGTTACTAATTTAAATTTATTTAAAATATTACATTTTACTGATTTAATTTATGACTTTCATTGTTTGCAGGTACCTAAAACAGTTGATGAATAGAAAGAAATCAAACATATATTCTTCCAGCGTTGACCTTTTCCTAGATATTTAGGGGCCATCGACGGAAAACACGTTAGCATTAAAAGCCACCCGTGTTCCATTTCAGTCTACTTCAATTACAAAAAAACCTATGGTATTATATTATTTTCTACAGCTGATGTCGATTACTGCTTTACTTACATCGATGTAGGTGGAAATGTCCGAGCAAGTGACAGTACAGTATTTAGAAATAGCTCTCTGAACATTGCTATGGAAAGCAATACTCTTGGGATGCGTGCCGTTATTACTGGAGATTATGCTTTCACTTTAAGAACAAATCTTCTGAAACCTTAAAGCAAATCTGGTCTCAGTGCTGTGGAAAAAGTATTTAATTTAATTTAATTTAATTTAATTTAATTATCGTCTTTCCAGTGTCAGAAGAGTTGTAAAGAATGCTTTTGGCATACTTTCAGAGTATTTTCAAGACCAATTCAGTTGAAACCCGAAACTACTGATAAAGTCATTTGGGCTACGAAAGACAGCTCCAGGTAACAACTTTTTTTGCTAGTTGCTTTACGTCGCACCGACACAGATAGGTCTTATGGCGACGATGGGACAGGAAAGGGCTAGGAGTGGAAAGGAAGCGGCCGTG
Source organism: Anabrus simplex (assembly GCF_040414725.1). Classification (NCBI taxonomy): domain Eukaryota; kingdom Metazoa; phylum Arthropoda; class Insecta; order Orthoptera; family Tettigoniidae; genus Anabrus; species Anabrus simplex. The sequence goes on along the minus strand of NC_090265.1, from coordinate 1,553,262,595 downwards.
GCCTTAATTAAGGTACAGCCCCAGTCAGCATTTGCCTGGTGTGAAAATGGGAAACCACGGAAAACTATTTTCAGGACTGCCGACAGTGGGGTTCGAACCTACTATCTCCCGAATACTGGATACTGGCCGCACTTAAGCGACCATAATTTGTATATTTGTTTGTAACGGATAGACTCAAAAACTACTGAACCGATTTTAAAAATTACTTCACCTATAGAAAGCTACATTGCCAAAGAGTAACATGGGCTGTATTTTATTTTCAAAACAATTCGAGGGAGGGGGTGACGGGGGGAGATATAGAAATATAAAAATATTAGGCTAATATAGGCGAAATCGAATGTGTCGTACAAGGACGAGACAAAGCTCATTTTAAGCCCTGTGGCGCAAATAACAAAACTCGGTAAGCCCTATGGGTCCGAAAACCATATTTTAAGCTCATAAAACCAACAGTTACGGAGATATTGGCACCACACTATCTCTGCTCTAGGAATCGGATAAAGAAATGAACTGCCGTAACCATGGCAACGTCAGCTCTAGGATTCTATAGCAGCGAAATCTATATATATAAAATTGAATATTGGTATATTTGACGTTAATAGACTCAAAAACTACTGGACCGATTTCGCTGAAATTTTCACAATTTGTTCTTATTTCATTAGAAAGGGATTATGAAGTGGTTTGAACGAAATCTGTAAGGTAGTTTTATTATTATGAGTAATTTTATGTAATTTTATTAAACTGCAAAGCCGCACCAAGATTGGATCGACTTGATGGACAGATTGTCGCTAGGCGACAGCAGTTTACGCTATACCATGATATTCCGCTAAATGAAATGGCGTATGGTTTTTAGTGCCGGGAGTGCCCGAGGACATGTTCGGATCGCCACGTGCAGGTCTTGTGATTTGACTCCCGTAGGCGACCTGCACGCCGTGATGAGGATAATATTTGCTGTATATAGGAGGATGAAAACACGCCGCATTGACTTACAAAGTACCTTTCTTGATAGGAGGTGCATTCTTATGCCTATTATTTTGAAATAGCAATCCAACATGCCGTGATCGAGATGTACTTTCATGTCATAGTACCAACATTGATAGGTCTGCCCATTTTGAAGAATGTGCCTGTGTATTAGACGTGTAAAATATTTAAGAAACTTTTAAAAATATAGAATATCAACAACGGAATGACAAGAGTTATCACCCCCCTCCTAACGAAGAGCAACTGGGGGTTCCCAACGAGCAAAGGCGAGTCTATGTAATCTATAGGTCTATAGGTGGGTATGTAGGTATGTATATATTGCATCTCCTCCTATACCACTCGAGCGATTTCAACCAAACTTGGTACACTTATACTTAGTATCAGGAATAAAAAGTCGTGGGGGAAAGACACCACAAGCACGCTTAAAGGGGGGGGGGGCTTGGGGGACGAGTTAAGAAAACAATCGAAAATTCATACTTTTCGGGGTCGCTGAGATAAATAGTGACACTCCGGATTTTAAAGTCCAATTTCAGTCCCCTTCGGGGCGGGAGCGAGGGGAGTGAGAAATAATAATAATAATAATAATAATAATAATAATAATAATAATAGAAAATAGAGCCGAATTCATCATTTTCAGGGTGGCTGAGATGAATAGTGATACTCCGGAATTTGTTGAAGTCCAAGTTCATCACCCTTTGGGGTGGCAGGGACGAGGGGGGAATGATATATAAAAATAATCGGAAATAGTGTCGAATCCATAGTTTAAGGGGTCGCTGAGATGAATAGTGACACTCGGGATTTTTTAAAGTCCATAATCAGCACCCTTAGAGCCGGGGGGGGGCTAGGGGGAGGGAGACATAAACATATTAATAATAGAAAATAGAAGTCGAATCCATAGTTTTGGGGTCACTGAGATGAATAGTGACACTCCGGAATTTTTGAAAGTCCAAGTTCATCACCCTTTGGGATGGGGGGCGATGGGTAACGAGATATAAAAATTATCGGTAATAGTGCCAAATCCACAATTTTCGGGGTCGCTGAAATGTATAGTAAAGCTCCGAAATTTTTGAAGTCCAAGTTCATCACCCTTTGAGGTGAGGGACGAGGGGAGTGTGAGATATAAAAATAATCGGAAATAGTATCGAATCCATAGTTTTCGGGGTCGCTGAGATGAATAGTGACACTCCGGATTTTTTAAAGTTCATATTCAGCACCCTAGGGGGGGTGGGGACGAGGCGGGAGTGAGATATAATAATTATAGTAATAGAATATACAAGTCTAATCCATAGTTTTCGGGGTCGCTGAGATGAATAGTGGCACTCCGGAATTTTTTAAATTCAAAGTTCATCTCCCTTTGGGGTTGGAAGCGAAGGGTAATGAGATATAAAATTAATCGGAAATAGTGACGAATCTATAGTGTTCGGCGTCGCTGAGATGTATAGTGACACTCCGGATTTTTAAAAGTCCATGTTCAGCATTAAGAGATAAGAATTTCGTAGTGTTCCCTATTGAAGTGAGTTCAGCGACCTTGGGGGTGGGGTGGGGGTGGGGGGAAGTGAGACATACAATTAATCGAAAATAGTGTCGAATCCATACTTTTCGGGATGGCTGAAATGAATAGTGACACTCCGGATGTCGTTTAAGTCCAAGTTGAGCCCCAGTAAGCAGGGTTGTGAGAAGGGGGGAAGAAAAGAAAATGTGCAAATGACCGAGACTTTGGGTATTTGTATGCATGTTCCAGCATAGGTGTCAACTAAACTTGGTACAATACTAAATTGATTTAATAAATTCACACTATCTGTGAAAAATACTGCAGGGGCAAGACACACCTAGAAGCCCTAGGGAAGGGGGCGAAATATAATTATAACTAAAAAGACCGATATTAGTGTTGAATCCATAGTTTTCTGGACTACGGGAGAGATTTCAGCCAAACTTGGTACATTTATGACTTACTAGCAGAAGTACCTGCTCTTCGTACGGGTTATCAGAAACTGGCTTTAGTTACTCATACTATCGGTGTGACTGACTTCAATAGATATTTATATCACTGGTGTATTTACTTAAATACGTAGAAATTATTTGTCATGTTTGGAATTATAGTGTACCTTCTTCTTCTTTTCTTCATGGGGGCCTCTAAATATCAGTTCCTAATTAGCGTCGACTTCTAAGATTTTTTGCTACCATATTTTTCTTTCATTCCCACTTAGATATACCTGCTCCTTTCACAAAGCTGCAGGTTTAGTGTAAGTATTCTTCCGCTAGATAGTACCACAAATATAAATACGGTATTATTGAATGTATTTGTTTGGTCCGACATTTTGTAACTATTACAAATTATCAAGGAAATACGCGATGGATAAAAGAAACTACTATAATTATCGAGAATTATAATTCTCAGGGCTTGTCACTCATGTCGCACATCATATAATGAATCTGAGTTAAATGTTGAGAAATTTTTTCTAGTCATTTTTTCTTGACAATTGTGTACAGTATATAGGTTGTTTTCATGGTTACAATGATCGTAAAAGTGGACCAAAATATCGGCACTAATAACATCAGTTATCCCACTGCTCCATGATTTGATAGAAAATAGTTTAAACTATAGGTAACAGACTCCTCAAAATGCTGAAACCTAAGCCAATACGTAAAAACGGAGGCCCGTCGGCAACTGCTGGTCGCTGTACTACGGAGATCTCCGCGGCTATTACTTTTATACTTCACTCCCTTTCCATCCCCGCCCAAAGGAGTGCTATGAGCGTCTTACACAACAGTTTATTTTTTCCCGATAGTAAGTCATATGTGTATCAATTCTGGTTGGCAGCTATGCCCAAACGTACATGCATAATCTAGCTGCTGTAGAATCCTGGAGCTGGCGTCGCCATGGTTACGGCAGTTCGTTTCTTTATCCGATTCCTAGAGCAGGGGTAGTATGGGTCCAATATCTCCGTAACGGTTGGTTTTAGGGCTTTAAACATTGTTTTCGGGCCCGAAGGGTTTACCGAGTTTTGTTTTTTGCGCCAAGGGGCTTAAAATGAGCGTTGTCTCGTCATTTTACGACAAATTCTATTTCGCCTATATTAGCCTATTATTTTAATATTTGTATAACTCCCCCCGTCGGCCCCCCTCCAATTGTTTTGAAAATAAAGTACAGCCCATGTTACTCACTGGCAATGTAGCTTTCTATAGGTGAAGTAATTTTTAAAATCGGCTCAGTAGTTTTTGAGTCTATCCGTTACAAACAAATATACAAATTTTTCTTCTTTATAATATTAGTATAGAAGTATAGATTACATCCCTACACATACGGTTGCCGTCAGGAGGGGCACCCAGCCGTAACCCAGCGTCATATCCACATGTGCGCACAGTTCGCACCCGCGACCCCCACAGGTGTGGGTAAAGGGATAGAAAAAGAAGATGCACATTTTAAAAATTCACCCGCTTTTTTATTCTTTTCACCCCCTTAAGTGGATTTTCCAAAAAGAGTGTGTTCATTTTTAAAGGAGATTCCAAGTACCAATTTTAAAGTCTGTAACATCTTCATATTTTTGAGATATATGTATCCTCATATAAATAATTCAACTCCTTCCTCACTTCTATTCACCCCGCCCCCCACCTTAAATGGCTTTTCTGAAAACGAATATTTGTGTTCTTTTATTTTTAAAGGGGATTCCAAATATCAATTTTCATATCTGTAACATGTAAGGTTTTTATGATTTATTGTACATAATTTCGCTGCTGTAGAATCCTGGAGCTGACGTTGCCATGGTTACGGCAGTTCATTACTTTATCCGTTTCCTAGAGCAGGGGTAGTGTGGTGCCAATATCTCCGTAGCTGTTGGTTTTAGGGCCTTAAAACATAGTTTTCGGGCCCGTACCGAGTTTTATTCTTTGCGTCAAGAGAATTAAATTGACCTTTGTCTCGTCCTTGTACGAAAAATTCGATATTTTGCCTATGTTAACCTATTATTTTTATATCTTTCCCCCGTGCCCCCCACTTCGAGTTGTTTTGAAAATAAAATACAGCCCATGTTACTCACTGGAAATGTAGCTTTCTATAGGTGAAGACATTTTTAAAAGGTTCAGTAGTTTTTGAGCCTATTCGTTACAAACAAACAAACAAACAAATTTTTCCTCTTTATAATATTAGTATAGACTATCGCGAGACAAACTGCGAGGAGGTATGGTAGACGTGGTACGCTAGGGGTGAGGTGGGAAGGGCTGTGATGTAAAAATAGTCGAAAATAGTGTGGAGTAGTGAGACGAATATTGATACTCCGGGCGTCGTTCTGTGTATGTTTCTTTCAGTATAGCCCTCATACAAAATTGGTACACATATGACTTACTATCTAAAAAAATACTATTGGGTAAAACAGCAGTAGCACTCCTCGTGGAGGTGGTGAAATATAAAAATAAACGAAAATGACTGATATTAATGTTTACGAGTTCACTGAGTTGAACTGTGACACTCTGGATGGATAAGTCATACTTCACTGCAATTGGTATGGAGGTTGAGAAGGGGTGAAAATGAATGTAAAAATAACCGTCAAAAATTTAAAAATAATAGAAAATAACCGATATTAATGTCGAATTCATTGTTGTGACTCCCTGAATATCGTTTAAGTCGACGTTCAGCCTCCATTGGGACGGTGCACTGAAAGGGGTTTTGTAGTGTAGGCCTATAGTATAAAATGACCGAGATTAGTAGTGAATCCACTGCGTTTGGGGTCTCAAGGCTAATTGGTGAGAGTCTCAATGACAGTTGAAATCGTGTAGATCATATCTATACCGTGACTGATAAATAGATGAAGTTATCACTTATTATCTTTTTGAAAGGATCAAATACTTCCCAATCGATTCGAGCTTCCACAGGATAAAATTTTTCCCAAAATGAAATCATTTAAAACTTGAAATCAAACACATCTAAATAACTCTAAAACTATATAATAGATTGTAAAAATCCATATCCCAGAAAGGAATTCTATAAAAATTCACTTTAACATAACTAACTGGTGATACTAATCTTAAAAGTAAACATCCTAAACCAACCGGGCTACGCCGGGTAGTCAGCTAGTATAGTATAGAGTTCAATTCGGAATTTCTTTTTTTCGAGAGGAGAGGTGAAAAGAAAAGATAGGATAAGGTAATAAAGGAGGAGGATTAGTAGATAAGAGAAGATTAAAAGAACTGGACGTTAAAAGAAAATGGGAAAGGATAGGATAGGGAAATAAAGGAGGGGTAGTTTAGAGTGGGTTAGGAGGATGGATTATTGGAGGTAGAAAACGTGGGTAGGAACTGTGTAAGGCATGCGAAATTGCATTGTGTACATATTTATTACTAAAAACTAACAGGGTGTGGGGTAATAAGCTTACTTTTCACAACATACCATATAATTTCTGGGAAAAGGAGATTGGCGTTCGGTTTCCCCATTAATTTTGAGGTTAAGATATTTTACTGTCAATGAAATGAAACTAGGAATTCGTTTGATAGAACAATATATATTCTTTAAATAATATATCAAAAAATAGTGAGTCTTGTTGCGATAAAACAGATGAGAATATGAAATTATGACATTGCAACTGAAAGAAAATAGGCATGAATTTAGATTCTTCTTGACCGGACATTTAACAATTTATACGAAATATTTCCCTCACTGATTCACTTGACTGTACCTTCAACACTTTGAGTGTAATTACGACGTAATCCATTGCTCTGGTGTTTACTGTAGATGTGTCACGCCTAACGTGGTGATACATCCTTGAGACTGCTTCTTCTCCATATCATCTGACTTCTTTGTAAGTCAATATGGTATGACCTCTTGGTAGGTCCAGGGTTGCCCTCTCTGACTCCTTGTTAAGCCTTGCGTCCGCGTCTTCCACTAAGTGACGGACCAACCATTTGGTCTCACTCTCTCAATGACCAATAATGGCTCACTGAGTCTTCACCATCTCTCGTTCACACTGGTTGGCTGACCACTTAAGGCCTCTTGATCTAGTAGACTACTTCACTGTACTGCATCCGTATAAGTAATGACTGACGCTACAATGTGCATCCACCTTATATAGACGTTGGTTGACACAGCTACGTAATCTCCAGAAATAACAATGACATACTCCCACCTACGCGACAGATATTACATACAGTGGTGAAATAGCCCCGCGGCGATCGACTTTGCAGAATCTCCACTGGTATAACAATATAACAACGTCACTTCCAATCTCTGATATATACAACAATTCTCACTGTACAGGTATTGAGTGTTATACTACACATACGTATATATGTATACATCTAAGTGCAATCTTGCAAGCAACAGGCAATTGCAAAATTGAATAAAACGGATAATTACAATAATAGTACAATATCACAGATAACATAATAATAATACTGACATAATAATAATAATAATAATAATAATAATAATAATAATAATAATAATAATAATAATAATAATAATAAAATACAGATAAAATCATACAATAATAAAAATACAGATATCATCTTGTAACGGGATTTGAACCGTTACAATTCGCCTCCCTCATAAATAAATCGAAGAACAAAGAATCGATTGATTTATGAACAAAATTATATATATAACACTGACACATATAAACACTTTAAATGAGTATACAACAATAATTTTCTTTTTCAGCATCCATACATTTTATAATACATCACATATATGAGAATTCTTCTCGCACATTGTCATCGCAGATAACTGTCCAGTGTCCCATTCTCATACAATTCACAAGAGCATAGCCCTTAATTTAACACACACAAATAATTTTCAATCAATATACAACATTCTTCTCCTTTTTTTTAACATATCGAAACATTTTGTGAAAATTTACTTATATGAGAACTTTTCTTGCATATTGTTATCGCAGTAACTGTCCAATGTCCTGTTCTCAGTTTTGTCACACAGAACATGACAATGTAGCACTTATTCTTCCAATACACCAATACGACACTTGGTTCACACGCATATCGCAGATGTTAGTTTTATTTTGCCAGTTTCTTACAAAAATTTAATCATCTTACTCTTATTTCAACAAATCTCACGTGAAATACTCCTTTACATATATAATACTACAAATACCGACAATATCCCCTTCCTGATCTTTTAAGGAATATGCACACTTCCCGATACGGTTCACAATAGTGAAATACCCCTGATACAAAATAATAACTTCAACATATTTCCCGCCTCTGCAGATGATGAAATGGAACTCTGAGTAGCACTCTGTCACTCAAACTGAATCAATTTTGCCCTTATTAACTTACATATCTCAATAGATTCACATCCTACTTGGCAACAATAATTAAAGAATCAATACTATGGCTACAAGATGGTTCAATTATTCCGTAATCCAGCATAATGTTTATTTGTTCTTAGACTCCACTAGCACATTTAAGTTGAATGGGGTACTTACCTCCCACAAACGATCATTGGTCATTTACTACAATTTATGTTCATATACGTGTTCTTCCTCACTTACCACTAAATACCTCTCGATGCTTACCTAACATCGCATACAAGTACTCCTCCTGTAATTCACTCAAATTACCTCACGTCACTGCCTCATACCGACTATCCCTCGGATACTGGTCGTACAGGCACGTAACACACCCAACAAAACATTTCCTCTCACTAGGAACAACTTCACTTACCTCTCATATATTTCAAAGAACACACGTCACCAACACATACCTCAGACCCTTCATAATTCACACATACTTCTTTGCTAGCTTCCTCATAGAACAAACACACACTACCTAAATTAAAGTCTACTCTACTTCCATGATTTGCAACCAAGTCAGCTCCTGAAACAACTGAATACACAAGTTCTGGTACAACAAGGCGTGGCTGAAACTTACAATTATATTCAATTTACTGGTACCGCTATCTTTTTTACTCACTGTGACTTACCCAACGGCTGTTATAAGATCTGATAGTACCTTCTTCATATCACAATTTCCATAATTGGAGTTACTACCTCACTACGTACATCACATTCTCGGCATTACAAGTACTTACATCACTTACCAGAACACTTCTTACGTCTAACTTACTGCTACCATTAATTACAGCATGATCTACGACTACGGCACTACTTAAATATCTCACTTAACATTACTTAGGTCACAATCACACTACTCTTAACTCTACTTTCACTACATAACTACTTATACTAAATACCAGTTCATCTACTACCTTCAGCCTGTCTACTTAACTTACCCGATTCCCTGTGAATCTGAAATACTCTGGCTTGATAACGACACCTTGATAACATTCATATTGAGACTATCATAGTCTCTCTGATAACTCAAACCCGTACGCCTCCCATCTTCCGATTCTCTCAGATTACTCTTCTGACCTTCTCTCTCATAACTCAAATACATACGCCTCCCATCTTCCGATTTTCTCTGATTACTCTCCTGATCTTCTCTCTCACAACTCAAATCCATACGCCTCCCATCTTCCGATTCTCTCTCGTTACTCCTCTGACCACTATCACCATCAACATAACACTTAATCCTCTGCTCATCAGGATCACCTCCTCTCCTCTGATACACGGTTAGCATTTTCCCCCTTCTCTCTACAATATTACTTTCCCTAGACATCATGCGCTCTCTCTCTCGCGCGCGCCCTTGCACACATTCCTCCCAAAGCCTATCAATGAACACTTTAAACTCTCCTAAATTAGACATATTATCCCAGTACACTCGAAACCATATTTTACTTTCACCGATAAAAACATTAGACAAGATTTCCACCACGTATTCCCATTCAATAACATTATTCCTCAACTTACTTGCAAACGTTTTCTCAACTACTTTTACAAATTCTATAGGATTAAACTGTTTTCCAGAAAACTTGGTTAAATCACGATCCCTACTGAACAAACCACTCGCTACTATCACGTCTAAACCTGTCTTACCTCTACCTTTTTGCCGTATCACTTCCTGGCAACTCAAAATTTCTTCTTCTTCTTCTGCTTCCGCTGCTCTCTCAGAATTCTCTTCCACTATTCTCACGTCTTCCTGCAATTCTTCCTCTCTCTCTCTCACCTGCTGTGATAGCGTTTCCTGTTCGTTCCGCAGTTCACTGACTTCCACAAGTTTGCTTTCAATTTGTTCAATTCTACTAATCTGTTCCCCCGTATCTTCCCCAATTACATTGCAAATCTTGTCCAATCTCTTCTCGACTACCTCATGAATTTCTTCCCGATTACTAGATATTTCTGACAACTTAATAATTACCGGTACGATCTTGTTACTGTCCTCTGTACCTATTTCTTTGACTTGCTCGGTTTGAATATGAAGACTGCTCCGATTCAACTTCATTTCATCTTCAATTTCTACGCACTATTTATTTGACTTACTTTCTAACTTACATGTTGACTTAGATGTTTGATTATTTATCTCTAATATCTTAGAATCTATTTTACTAATGATCGCATTACAATGTTCGTTATTACTGCTAATAAACTGATCCATTTTGCTACATAGAGAGTTACACAGTTTATTAAAATTTTCATTACTACTATCAATTAATTCTTTCATCTCTTTCTTATTATTTTCACTCATCTTTTCCATTCGTTTATTACTATTTTCACTACTACTACTACTAAATAATTCTTTCATCTCTATCATCTCTTTCTTATTAATTTCACTACTAGTATCAATCTTTTCCTCCTTCCGTTTATGACTGCTTTCAGTACTATTAATTATTTGTTCCATTTCTTTATTATTATTATTTTCACTACTAGTATCAATCTGTTCTTCCATTTTGCTACAGCTACCAATCACTTCTTCCATCTGTTTATTATAATTATTTTCATTACTAGTATCAATCTCTTTCTTCCACTTTTCGAAACTCCTATTCATTTCTTCCTCGAACTCGTCCATTTTGGCCATCAGCAAATTAAAAAGATCCTGGCTCATCCCCCCCGCGATTTCCTTTTGAGTTTCAGTGTGCTTCTCAATATCTGCACTTTCCTGAATTATCTCAGAATCTTCCATCATATTCACCTGTTCCCTATTCTGAATTTCACCTTGGATGTCCGCAGAAGCAATGACCTCGTCGTCGCATGACTTGTCATTGTCTTCCTTGTCCATCTTTGGTTCACTAGTGATAGTACGCGATCTCAAATTAATTTCCCTCTTCAAATCCCTTGACATATCCCCAAAATACAAATATATATCACAAAATTATACTCTTGACATTTACCGGTAATAATTTCCGTTGGCTTAAATGCGCACACTCCTCCCAAAATGAACCTATAATATGCTGTCATTCAGAACAAATTCTGAATTTATTCGAGTCCCACGTTGCGTCGACACATTGTGTACATATTTATTACTAAAAACTAACAGGGTGTGGGGTAATAAGCTTACTTTTCACAACATACCATATAATTTCTGGGAAAAGGAGATTGGCGTTCGGTTTCCCCATTAATTTTGAGGTTAAGATATTTTACTGTCAATGAAATGAAACTAGGAATTCGTTTGATAGAACAATATATATTCTTTAAATAATATATCAAAAAATAGTGAGTCTTGTTGCGATAAAACAGATGAGAATATGAAATTATGACATTGCAACTGAAAGAAAATAGGCATGAATTTAGATTCTTCTTGACCGGACATTTAACAATTTATACGAAATATTTCCCTCACTGATTCACTTGACTGTACCTTCAAGACTTTGAGTGTAATTACGACGTAATCCATTGCTCTGGTGTTTACTGTAGATGTGTCACGCCTAACGTGGTGATACATCCTTGAGACTGCTTCTTCTCCATATCATCTGACTTCTTTGTAAGTCAATATGGTATGACCTCTTGGTAGGTCCAGGGTTGCCCTCTCTGACTCCTTGGTAAGCCTTGCGTCCGCGTCTTCCACTAAGTGACGGACCAACCATTTGGTCTCACTCTCTCAATGACCAATAATGGCTCACTGAGTCTTCACCATCTCTCGTTCACACTGGTTGGCTGACCACTTAAGGCCTCTTGATCTAGTAGACTACTTCACTGTACTGCATCCGTATAAGTAATGACTGACGCTACAATGTGCATCCACCTTATATAGACGTTGGTTGACACAGCTACGTAATCTCCAGAAATAACAATGACATACTCCCACCTACGCGACAGATATTACATACAGTGGTGAAATAGCCCCGCGGCGATCGACTTTGCAGAATCTCCACTGGTATAACAATATAACAACGTCACTTCCAATCTCTGATATATACAACAATTCTCACTGTACAGGTATTGAGTGTTATACTACACATACGTATATATGTATACATCTAAGTGCAATCTTGCAAGCAAATGGCAATTGCAAAATTGAATAAAACGGATAATTACAATAATAGTACAATATCACAGATAACATAATAATAATACTGACATAATAATGATAATAATAATAATAATAATAATAATAATAATAATAATAATAATAATAACAACAATAATAATAATAATAATAATAATAATAAAATACAGATAAAATCATACAATAATAAAAATACAGATATCATCTTGTAACGGGATTTGAACCGTTACAGTAGATAAGAGAAGATTAAAAGAACTGGACGTTAAAAGAAAATGGGAAAGGATAGGATAGGGAAATAAAGGAGGGGTAGTTTAGAGTGGGTTAGGAGGATGGATTATTGGAGGTAGAAAACGTGGGTAGGAACTGTGTAAGGCATACGAAATTGAATTCGTATTTAGAAATTTAGCATTTTTGAGAAGAAGGATTAGGAAGTCGAAAAGAATATTGGGTTTTTCAGATATGTCGTTTAAATTGAAATTAGGGTTGAAGTATTGGTCAAGGTGAATAAAACGATTTTCAGTAGTGTTTAGAAGGGGGCGTTTGTTAATGATTTTAAGTATTTTAATGTCTTTTTCAATATTGGTGAAATTATGTTTGGAGTCTCGTATGTGTTGTCCTATAACAGAGAATCTGTTGTATTTAATGGCGCTGATGTGTTCGGAGTATCTGATATTAAAGTTGCATCCAGTTTGACTGATGTACGAGGAACTGCAGTTGTTACATTTGGATCTGTATATTCCAGATTTGAAAAAAGCACTACCGGTAGATTTATTTTGTGATTTAGAGTTGTGTAATATATCAAAAGGCCCCCTGGTCGCCAACCCACGCTTCCAAGTTAAGAGCCCTGGGGCTTTCATGTTCTTGTATAAGCTTCACAGAAATTGTGAAAGTATGTGATGGAGAGTTAAAAAAGGTTAACTATTATATTAATGTGAGATGTAGCTCGTGGGGGAAGTTTTTATATAGCAATGTAAGGTAGTATTTAGAATTTATGGGACATGCATATGGACTCTAGGGTGGAAGAAAGCCTCGATACGGCCTGTATATCACGAAGGAAGTTCTCTGAATAACTGGAAATGATATTACGGTTCAGTTTTTAGAAGCTTGACATGTCGGATTTGTTTCTAAGGAAACGTATAATCTCATTATTGTCACAAAAACGTATTAATATATGAGAAAGTGGCAGATTCTCATACATGCGACAAATAGTAAGCACAGATCATTGAGCGTGATGCACCATCTCCAGGACTGAGGTAGAAACATTACTACAGTATTTGATATCCTTAAAGGAAAAATGTCCAGAACAGAATGCGAGGGCAGAAGTTTCACAGCCCAATTCAACAATCCTCCGGAAGGAAACAATATACAGTAATATACGAGAGAAACTGAGTTATATTTTCTTACGACCTTATTCCTTAGTGTAATATACCTATAACTTTAAGTTCTGGTAGGAAATAGTGGAATTGGGAGAAGCCTTCGTTCTGCTCCATAATCGCAACACATTCGGTGCACAGTCACAATAAGACACGACAGAAACATACTATTGTTGAACAGGTCGCTTACTGTGCAGTCCGCATTCAGTTCATATAAGAAGGATAAGAAAAGTTGTCGCTATTCCCCGTTCACCCAGCACGCGTCCGTAAGGATTCCGGGGGCGATCAAGCGTGCTGACTCTCTGGATGGTTGCCACGGGTGATGGCGGGGAGGGGCCATCACTACGGGGAAGCCTGCTGCGATCGCAGTTGGTACTACCCCGCTGTACTTGTTAATATCGTCGGGGTGACAGTCGAACTCGACACGAGGTACTGCTCCTCAGAACAGGGGTTTTCTCTGTTTGGGGATTCAGTTCCGAGTGTCGGAAACGACTGAAACTTCGGAGATATTAACAAATACGCGGGATGAGGTGCGCGTCCGAAAGGATTACGGGGGCGACAAAGCGCATCGACTTACTGGATGGTCGCCACGGGTGATGGCGGGGAGGAGCCATCACCTCTACGAAAGCTTCCTGCGTTAGGTCAAGGAGGCATCGTGGAGAAGTTCTACCCACTATCTGACAAGAAAGAAGAAACGTGCGGTGAATCGACAAAATGACGCATGTTCAGTTGATGTGAAGAGTTTCAATTGTAAAATGTTGGTATCAATGGATGGTAATAAAATCTATGTATGGATACTTTTGTATATCCCTATGATATTCGCTAAATAAAATTCATCATCACTGTTCTTAACTGCAGTATTTTTTAATATTCAATCAAATAAAGAAGGTTAAATGTATTTACACTGATGGGTTATTGAAAAGCTCACAACCATAGTGTTAACAGGAAATTTAAGATAATACACACCTCCCATAATTTCGGAAATCATAGAGCCGGGAGATGGTATTGATTATTTTAATCTTAATTTTCGATACATGCAGTTTACAAAAATGATTATGGTATAATTGAAAAACGTGCACTAAAAGCACAAATAAAGAATAACCTGTCCGGAAATATGATGAATAAAAATGTAATACAAGTATTTGTGAGTAATTTAGAAGTTGAACAGAAAAAAGAATGTGTTAGAAATATTATTGTAAGAAATGGAACTTCTCGGACATGCTATCGAGGAAACATGGCACCCGCCCCAAAGAGGTCAGCACAGTAGTTATCCTCAGTCCCTCCATATGTCCGACTCCTGAAATGAATATTAATATTGACTCTCGAAAGAAAAACAAAAAACGTGGAGACTAATAGAACTATTATGATAAAATTATTGTATGCTATATCTATAATCTACGTACCTAACTGCTCTACTCTTCAACGGAGTAATATTTTGTAGTATATACATATAAATGAATGTTTGTTTGTATGTCACAAATGGAGTCAAAACCTACTAGACCGAAATGTCACAATGTTTTCTTATTACTCTTGGGAGGGTTTAGGAATTCATTTGAACGAAATCCGATGGGTAGTATTTTTGTAATGAGTAATTTTATGTAATTAATTTAATTGCAAACCCGCACCAAGATCGGATCGACTTGAACGACAGACTGTCGCTAGGCGACAGCAGTTTACGCTAAATGAAATGGTGTATGGCTTTTAGTGCCGGGAGTGTCCGAAGACACACTTGGCTCGCCAGGTGCAGGTCTTATGATTTGGCTCCCGTAGGCGACCTGCGCGTCGTGATGAGGATGA
Organism: Anabrus simplex; assembly: GCF_040414725.1. Taxonomy (NCBI): domain Eukaryota; kingdom Metazoa; phylum Arthropoda; class Insecta; order Orthoptera; family Tettigoniidae; genus Anabrus; species Anabrus simplex. Next base: position 1,553,247,101 of record NC_090265.1, on the reverse strand, counting down.
AATGATGATGACGACAACACATACACTCAGCTTCAGTGCCAGCGAAATTAACCAATGATGGTTAAAATTCCCGACCCTGCCGGGTATCGAACCCGGGACCCCTGTGATCAAATGGCTAATCATTTAAGCCATGGAGCCGGACAGTTTACGCTATATCATGATAATTTGGTGAGAAATGCTGTACATAGGAGGATGGGAACACGCCACCAAGCTTTATAAAGTACATTTCTTGCTAGGAGGATCATAACCGTGCCTGTTATTTGGAAATAGCAACCCAATATGCGGCGATGGAGATGTACTGTACTTTCATGTCATAAGACCAACTTTGATAGGTAGCCTATGCCCAGTTTGAAGAATATAGCTGCGTATTAGATGTGAAAAAGTTAGGGTAATTGTAGCCTATCTCAAAACTGAAGGTCACAGGCGTGAAAATTGGTACTTGGAATCTCCGTTAAAAAACGGAAAAAAGGGGTGCGTGAAAAGAAGTGAAAAAGTTGAATTATTTTTATGAGGATACGTATATCTCAAAAAATGAAGATGTTATAGACGTGAAAATTGGTACTGGAATTTCCTTTGAAAATAAAGACACAAGCATATTCTTTTTTTCGGAAGATCCACTTAAGGAATGGGGGAGGGGTGTGAAGAAAATGAAGACTGGGTTGAATTATTTTTATGGGGAAACTTATAAAACTGATGTTACAGACATGGAAATTGTTATTTGGAATTTCCTAAAAGAATGTATTATTTTTCGAGTTGAGAGAGTGGGCTGCTTCTCACATGGACAGTTCCATGTCACAAGATCCAATGCCACACGCGGTTTTCAAAACGTTACTGGGGTAAATGAACCTCACTTTTCCGGTAAATTTTTGTGCCTTAGGAAGTTTCAGAAAATCTCTTTGTGCAGTAGCGAGGAATGATTACTTTTATCAAAGTACGAAATCCACGCCAGCAAAGCCGCGGGTAACAGCTAGTTATCTATATAAATAAAATTGTAGGGGGTCCGCCGTCTGTAATTTCCTTTGTTTTGCCAATTTTTCAGATGTTTATCCGTTTATCCGTTTTAGGTCAACTCAAGACCGAATCGGTGGTTTTTATTTTTCAATCAATGTTATTTGCTTTACGTCCCACTAACTACTTTTTAAGGTCTTCGGAGACGCCGAGGTGCCGGAATTTAGTCCCGCAGGAGTTCTTTTACGTGCCAGTAAATCTACCGATACGGGGCTGTCGTATTTGAGTTTTTATTTTTCGTGTCTGTTTGTTTGTCTGTCTGTTTGTCTGTTTGTTCCACCACCACGGCAGAACGGCTGGATAGATCTCAACCAAACTTCATATTTAGATTATACTCATCCCGAGGAAGGTTTCGATATGCATATCACATTAAAATCTTTCAATAGACGTGGGGTTTATAGAAAAACCAGAACGGTTGATTTTCTGTGAACTCCGTGAACCGCATGTGAAACGCATCTTCATTATAAATAACTTTCGTGATGTTCATAATTTACCTTACTCTTCAAATGACGGAGAAATTTACTATTTTCTGCGGGAATCATGCTCTGCATTGAGTGACCGACAGACTGAAAACGAACCTACAGGTTACCATGGCAAAGTCTCTGACTGCATGCCACCAGGGAGGTAACGTATTGCCATTTTCGTCATAATTCCTGTAAATTCGTGGTTGTTCCTTGATAGAAAGCAAGAGAGGGGTCAATCGGACATTCTGCGGGATATTGGCGGAATATCGTTGGAGGTTATAATCGTCCTCGAATAGCTTAAGTAATAACACCATTAGTCATCATCTTATCTGTTTACCTAAGAATCCCTGCGCCTAAATTTTTCCTCTGTTACCGCTTTCTTATATCCATAACTCACACCAGCATAATTTATTGAGGAGCATTTTGATTTTCCAATACATTCACTTAGAATTTACATATTTGTACTCATCCCGCTGTCCTCAGTTATAATCATATTTTCTGTTAATTTCAACTTTCTTAACTTTATTACTTTCTTCATTAATTACTCCATGTGTATGCGAGTGCTAATCCCGAAACCTGGACAATCTTTTCTTGGAGGAAATACATCTTCTAGGCCATGCAAATGTATAACTTTTGGCCCCGGAAAATATCGAAATATGGATGCAATTTTAACGACGATGCCGACCTTCCTTTCGGAATAATTGGTGGCTAAACCGTAAGTCGCATCACAAAAGATCGCGCTTCAATTCGGAGAGATCTACAACTTTGGTCCTATGACATTTTGTCGTATCTCTATCCCTAATTCGTTAAATAATACTGCATTTCTTGAGTTCAAGTTAATGTTGTACTTTTTACACGTGTATGTTATTGTTTGACACACTTATAGGAAAGATGCAATCATAACATTGCGCAGGCACTTTGACATGACCAGTGGCTATATGTTCGCAAAATTTTATGATTCCAGGGTCACATGAGTATTAAGAAAATAAAGTAGTATGTGAAAACTGTACCAAATTTCACCCCGTTCAATGAATAACTGAATCTAACCCATAAATATAGGAGATGCGGGAAAATGTCACAATACCAACCATATAGAACACTGAACGAGTCGTCTGATGGTGAAGTCCGTTTGTAGGTGCAATTTAATATAGTCTTACTCACTGCATTTACAGTAATTTACGGAGAAATCCGTATACAATGTAGAATACCGTAGCGAAGCACGGGTACATTTGCTAGTCCACAATATATCATAAAAACCTAACATCTTACAGACATGAAAATTGGTATTTGGAATCTCCTTAAAAATAAAAGAACACACATTTTTGTTTTCTGAAAATCCACTTACGGGGAGTGGGGGGGGGGGGTGTAAGAAGTGAGGAAGGAGTTGAATTCTTCATATGAGGATACACTTATCTCACAAACTGAAGATGTTACAGACGTTAAAAATGGTACTTGGAATCTCCTTTAAAAATATATGAACACACTTTTTTTTGGAAAATCCACATAAGGTGGGTGAAAAGAATAAAAAAAGCGGGTGAATTTTTAAAATGAGTATCTTCTTCTTCTACCGCTTTTCCCCATAACTGTGGGGCTGCGGGTGCTAACTGTGTCGCACATGTGGATTTGACCCTGTATGCCCTTCCTGACGGCCACCCTATGTGTAGGGCTGTAATTACTATTGCGTTTTCCTGTTGTGGTTAGTAAAGTGGCGTGTTGAGTGAATATGAAGAGGAGAGTGTTGGGATAAACACAAACAACCTGTCCCCGAGCCAGAAGAATTAATCACACGCGATTGAAAACCCCGACCCTGCTCGGAACCAAAGCCGAAACCCTGTGAACCGAAGACATCTACGCTGACCACTCAGCCAAGGAGTGGGTCAGTTCTTAAAATGAGTATATCTACAGTATATCTCATAAATTAACATGTTAAAGTTGTGAAAATTGGTATTTGTAGTCTCGTTTAAAAGTAAAGAAACAAGTAATTTTTATTTTCGGAAAATCAACTTAAGCTGGAGATAAAAAATAAGTGAAGAAGGAGTTGAATTCTCTTTATGAGGATACTTACTGTATATCTCAAAAACTAAGATGTTACAGACGTGAAAATTGGTATTTGGAATCTTCTTTAGAAATAAAGAAAACTTTTCTTTTTCGACAGAAAAGAGGACTGTTTCTCACATACAGAGTTCCGTGTCGCATGTTCCAGATTTAGGTCTGCCAGTAACCTTAGCCCCAAAAGGCAATGCCACAAACGTGGTTTACAAAGAGGTTCTAGGGTAAATGAAATGCAGTTTTTCGATTTTTTTATACTTGGGATTTACAGATAATGTCTTAGTGCGATACCGGGGAACAAGTAATTGTTATCAAATTACGAAATCCTCGTGAGCGAAGCCGTAGGTAACAGCTAGTTATTACCATAAGATGAATATGGAATAAGTTACCTTCCAAGCTTAAAGGTGAGTAGTACCGTCTTGTGTGGAACACCGTGAGTTTCGCTACTTTTGATTAGTACCCCAACATGGCAAATACCATGGTTCTACTTTACTCGAGACATGTACCATTCTGTGGGGCCTTAGACATGGATTTTGCACCCCTTTAGACATCAAGCATCATCGTGCTTTATGAGTGGTCCCTTGGTCAGTAATCAATTATGTATGATCTTTGTTTGAGTCTGATTCACTGTATTTTGTTTGTGTGTTTCCTTTTTTTTCTTTGATGGGTTCATGTCCATCCATTCATTCTTCATGACATTATTATTATTTTTTGGTCAGTGGATGAATTTGACATTTTTGTTCTTTCATTTCGTACCATTAGGGGCCGATGACCTCGATGTTAGGCCCATTGAAACAACAAGCATCATCATCATCATCATCTTTAGACATACGGCTCCAGGAGGAGTCACAGTGTACTCTCGGTCGTGCCTGGTGCCAATAATACGGGATGTACAATGACGAGAAATAACTTCCCGAATCATCAATAATGGTGGGAAATTTTGATGAGTGTACAAGTCTATTCAGTCTTATCAACTGTGACAATGACTACCATCTGAATTAATCCTCCTAAAGAGTAAGGAACTATCAATCGACGTAGATTTGACGAGAAAAAGAGGCAGATCACGATTGTAACACCAAAGGCACATGCTCATCTATCTTTTGGTTACGTGCCAGATGCGACCGTGCCGGATGCGACCAGGCCATTGTCGTGCCAATAGCGATCGAGTGGATAAGCATTGTGCCGCATGCGACCCATCAATCACTTAAAATTGATCTGCATTAAGGGCTGTCACCAAGTGGCAGATTGCTTATAAGTAGCTAACTTGCTCTTTTCTAAAATAAAGGTCCGACACCGTGGTTGGCAGGTTCGAGTGCCGTTGGTCGAAAGAAAAATACAACAATGTTGCTGGCTTTACGTCCCAATAACTACTTTTATGGTTTAAGGAAACGCCGAGGTGCCGAAATTTAGTCCCGCACGACATATTTTACGTGCCAGTAAATCCACCGGTACAAAGCTGACGCATTTGAGCACGTTGAAATACCACCGGACTGAGCCAGGATCGAACCTGCCAAGTAGGATTCGGAAGATCAGCATCTCAACCGTCTGAGCTACTTAGGCTGGATGCAAAAAAAAAAATTCACCATCAGAATGTTGGCCGGCAGGGCAGGAAAGTTGTTGGTAGACAGTTTCTAATCACTAGATTGCATGCCAAAAGCCGGGATTCAAATCCAAACCTTTTCGCAGTGTTCAAATGGAGTGAGGGGATATGATGCTGTTGATGGTGATTCGGCCGTCGGATGGCGACGTAAATCATTGAGCAGACCCCTTGGTATTATTCGAGAGAAGTTGGCTACGTGCCGAAATCGGGTTTCATATCTCCCTACTTCATTATCATAATCCCACATCCAGAAGCGCAGGCCGCCCACGGGAGGCAGGTAGAAAGTCCTGCACCAAGCAAGCCGAACACGTCCTCGGACATTCTTGGTACTAATAGGACACGATAAGTAAGTAGGCCTAAGTTGTAAATAATTTCAGAGAATTAGGATTTTTTTTCTAGTGGCATTACGTCGCACCGACACAGACAAGACTTAAGGTGACGATGGGAGAGGAAAGGGCTAGGAGTGGGAAGGAAGCGGCTCTGGTCTTAATTAAAGTACAGCCCCAGCATTTGCCTGGTGTGAAAATGGGAATCCACGGAAAACCATCTTCAGGGCTGCCGACAGTGGGATTCGAACCCACTACCTCCAGAATGCAAGTTCAGGGCCGCGAGCCTCTAACCGCATGGCCAACTCGCCCGGTGGGAAAAGACGTAAACGCATCACCATGTTTCGTGTTGTAAAACGAGTTTCCCCCAGAAGTGTTATGTAAAGTAAGGGCAGCAGCTGCTTATAGGACTTATTGAAATGGCATTGCATTTCGTTTAGCTTGCCTTATCTTGGGTGATGACAGAACTTACTAAATGACAATTTGCTTGTCAACGCCGGTCGCATCCGGCACGGTTACAGATTATGCGGTCGCTACTGGCACGGGTCGCATGCGGCACGGTCGCATCTGGCACGCCACCTATCTTTTGGGCTATCATATTCCACCAGTCGTATACAACAAAGTAGGCGGGAAAATACCGAAAGTACACTTTCGACGCTGTCAAATCTGCTACAACATTACGCAAGACAGGAAAAGTTCGCTTTATGTTAGGGAGGAGGAATAGTTATTTATGCTTCTTGTGCGTAAAGTAGAATTATTTTGCGTGAATGGAAAGATTTAGCCTCCTGGGCCTGGGACTCCATTTTGATTAAAGTTCCATACCAGAGATTTCTTAAAAAATAATCTTCTTAAGGAATAATAGAAAAGAGTATTTGATATCTCCGAGTAATTAATGTGGTATGCACTTTTAAAAGTTCATTGGGTCCCTGCTTTGTACTAAGCCACTTCCTCTTTGTTGTTTTAAAGGGGCAGTGGGTCTCAATGAATGCCATAATGTTATTGATGTGACTGAAAGGAACTATTTCTTATTCCATTATAAGAATTACACTCAATAATACTCAGATTTCCGATATCCACAGGTCAATAAAATTAATACATTTGAATATAAGTTAATTTGAGTAAAACATTCAAAGCAAAGTTTTCACTGAGAGTGAAAATCAGCATAGTAGTTCCTCGTCGCAGCGAGACGCAAGAATATAAAATCAGAGCATTGGTCCCCAAATGAAGATCGCTAGGTTCGATTTTTAATGATTTAACCGCCTGATGCTACTTCTTGTTGGATGCAGCATTTTTGCTTCTGTCGCTCGGTACAGGTTAGAGCAAAATATAACTTTCACCGAAGTTCCAGTCTCAGTTATGAATATGTACTCAAGTAGGGGTAGTGTTGAGTAATGACATTCGGGCACGACTAGCGATTCTAAATCAATGATGTGCAGGTGCTGGGAAACTGGCAGTGAGCTGCTACACGGGCAGCGGGCACATTGCATTGGCACAGTCCGCTGTGTTCTCGTGCACTGTTGAGTCGTAGTTAGTCTCAGGTAACTACTGATGGGCTGCGAATGGACTTGTGAAGAATCGAGCCTGGGACCGTGAAACTCGAGGTACTCGAGTCCGGACTCGAAGCCGAGGACGCTGGCAGCGTTTTCTGCGAGCTGTGTATGAAAACAACACGATGCATAATATTGTAGGTAGGCCAAAATATTGGTTCCGTTTCCCAATAATGCACAGTGATATAATGTACAAGCTAATGTTGCGATGCGGTAATGAACATCACTTTAAAGAAGTGTGTACACAGTCTTCTTCTTAATCTGCTTAACCTCCAGGGTTGGCTTTTCCCTCGGACTTAGCGAGGGATCCCACCTCTACCGCCTCAGGGGCAGTGTTTGGAGCTTCAGACTCTCGGTCGGGGGATACAACTGGGGAGGATAACCAGTACCTCGCCCGGGCGGCCTCACCTGCTATGCTGAAGGGGGTGGGAAGATTGGAAGGGATAGACAAGGAGGAGGGAAGGAAGCGGCCATGGCCTTAAGTTAGGTGACATCCCGGCATTTGCCTGGAGGAGAAGTGGGAAACCACGGAAAACCACTTCCAGGATGGCTGAGGAGGGAATCGAACCCCCCTCTACTCATTTGATCTCCCGAGGTTGAGTGGACCCCGTTCCAGCCCTCGTACCACTTTTCAAATTTCGTGGCAGAGCCGGGAATCGAACCCGGGCCTCTGGGGATGGCAACTAATCCCACTAACCACTACACCACAGAGGACGATATTATACGGCAGGACAAAATACCGGAGGTGGAAACATTATAATTATGTTATTCTTGGATACCTCACCAAATTCTCAGAGCATTCCTTCAATCAGTTGAGCTTTGTGGACGTTGAACTAGGGCATGCGTTGTTCTACTGCACAACAACATATACAGCCGAACATGTTGTTCTACTGCACAACAACATATACAGCCGAACATGTACATTATGCCATATTTACATGAATGTATAGGCCTACACAACAAAACCTTATTGTAACGTAAACTAAGGAACTTGTGGACACAGGTGCTTATGTACCAAAATATCACCGGCTTACCGTCCGGCTCCATGGCTAAATGGTTAGTGTGCTGGCCTTTGGTCACAGGGGTCACGGGTTCGATACGCGGCAGGGTTAAATTTTGGTTAATTTTGCTGGCACGTTTGCTGGGGGCTGGGTGTGTGAGTTGTCTTCATTTTCATTTCATCTCATTACGACGCGCAGGTCGCCTACGGGAGTCAAATCGAAAGACCGGCATCTGGCGAGCCGAACATGTCCTCGGACACTCCCGGCACTAAAAGCCATATGCCATTTCATTTTACCGGCGCGCAGTGTGAAATTTTGGAGCAGGCAGGACAAAAGTAATTTTGGAGGAATCTATTTTTATTATAAAGGGCATTATTTCGCTTTTGACATCCTTTGGCCAATACCTTAATTTTTCGACGTTTCGGATCCCTTCCATTTGTTCTCCCTGAATAGTGTTGTATAGAGGATGATTGCCTAGTTGTATTTCCTCTTAAAACAATCATCATCATCACCACCACCACCCTGGAGGAAGTATGTAATACCTACAGTGAATAGTTATGTTCCTAATCTTCACACCGTATCTCAAGTTATCAAAGGCTAATCTAATGGGCGATATAATGCAAAAATGCAAACTCATGTCCTCATCCCGAGGTGGTGCAGCAGGTACGGGAGTGCCACCGGCCGCAGCACATGCTGCACGTAGCGGTGGGCATGTACCATTTCAACCACATACCAGCCCTCATGACATTCTAAAATATCTGGCGGTACCGGCAATCGAACCCAGGCCCCACATATGGCAGCTAATAACACTAACCGTTACGCTACGGAAGCGCTGTAATGAAATAGCCCAACTAAATATAGACGAAGGAAAAAAAGAAGAATGTGTCTGTGTGACAAACTAAACGAATGGCATTTCGAAACAAATATGTACCTGTGTTTCACGTTATGGTCATCATTTACTTAGCTGTTGTCATTGGAGTATTTCTTCCGACTGTTCGGCAACAGGTCGCAGTTACGGATCGTGATGTCACCGTGGAGACTCGAGTACTTCGCACGGGTTACTCGGAGAGGCTCGGACTCGCCAGACTCGATTCTCGCGAGTCCAAGCTTCACTACAGGTAACATTGTAACCGTCCAGGCTTCTCCAGCCCTACTAATTTAATATAATATTATTTTACGCGATATCATTTGATATCAAGTTTATCCGCCATCGGCAATTATTCGTAATAACATATTTATTCAACGTCAATCATTTGTAATTGAGGCCTTTTGGAATCATATTGTATATATGATAACATTGTTTTATTATTTAAATGATTATATTATGTAGGATAGGAATTCATTATGTTGTAGATACGGTCAATATGTTGAGACATAGTTGTTTTCATTTCATCTCATATTTGTTGTATACGGAAAGTTATTCTTAAAGTTGGGATTTTGCGTGACTCATGGGTTTGGCGAAGGCAGTAAACAGCGACCCGCGCGCGAGGCTTGCATACCAGCAGAGTACATCATAGCCACGCCTACTGGACTCGACAAGGAAGAAGAGAAGGGGAGATGATAATGCGATCTACGAATCAGATGTTTCGTTATATAGAGATCTGAGATGAAGCTGTTACCAAGAGTGGGGGAGCCCGGTGATATTATCAAGTGCGGAGCGAGATACTTACAGATACTCCATCACTAATACTTCTGCTGTGAACATCTACTTTGAACGACGTTATTTGATTTTTGAAGCAGTGTGTGGTCGCTCCGCGACATAGTTATTTTTGTACAAGGTGTTGTCGCTACGATACTGTACTTAGGTGCGGTAATGTTATCGGATCTGCGTGAAACGAAACAAGCTTACGGCTTGTGTTATATTCAGTAAATCTTCTGGACGAAGAACTATGTTTAGTTCAAGTCTACGGAATTTGGTACAAGTCTGTACCGTATAAATAGTATAGCTCAGTTGGTTTGAGATTTCTACTAATATGGAAAAATTCATATCTCTGAATTTTCTCCTCTTACGATCAACGCTGATCAGTTTTTACAAGTATAGGGCCAATGTCTAATTTAAAGACTAGGCAATTAGGGAGTGTTAGTCCAGATAGCCCGTACCATATCAGAGAAGGAATGAAGGATGTCAATGGAACAAATTCTACATCGAGAAGAAGAGAACGAGTAACCACGGAAACCAGATGACTTCAACGGAAGCTGCAATTGGTGAGCTTCAATTAGATAAAGCAAGCAATTAGTAAATTCAGTAAAGTAAATTCTAAATTCCTCCACGCTTTAAGGAAACTTTTCCGATTCATCTCATTTTTTTGTATAATAAATTCATTTGTATTTTATATTGCGTTAATTTTCTTTCTTAAGCGATACTTAATGGTCAATTATTTAAAATCCTACCCCTGTGATTTAAGTATAAGTCTCTATGCTAGTAAATATAAATTTTGGTTTACAGTTTTGTTTAAAACTGTAACCCTGGCGCCCAAACATTACATAGAGAAATGGGAAACCATGGAATGTAATTGTTTCTATTTGCGTGGCAATTTGCGGGCAAGCCACAAATAGTTTATTAGATATTCATGTGTCCCAAGATAATAACTTTCATCTCCCCAAGTGTAATGATGAGGGGTAGAACAGTTACAACATAATGGAGCTTACTGCGGAAGGTTCAAAGCAGACACCCCACTTCGTTGTCATTTCGACATGAATGGGAAGTATCATATTTATGTACGCTCAAGGGTCGGCAACAGGTTTAATTTGTTACAAAATCTTGAATCAATTGAAGAAATGCAATCTAAAACGGCATTATATCGTTTTAGTAAGCATCGCGGTCAATATAAAGATGAAGAACATCTAGCATTAATAAAGCGACTAAAGGAGGAAATTATCAACGAAAAGGTAGATATTATATTCACATATTACAGAGTTTATGATTAATTTGGTACTTCTGGATCAATAGACTGATATTTATGTATGATCTTCCATGTGTTATACTTCATATGCAAATTTTTCGAGTGTTTCATTTATAACTATATACGATTAATTTGTTCATGTATATTTTTCATATTCAGTATCTCCTTCTTGTATATATTGGTACCTCTGACACGAATAAATAAATAATATCAGCCTATTTGGTTCAAAACTGAATACGTACTAACTACGACGATGGCGTTCTTATCTTATCTTAATCTGTTTACCCTCCAGGGTTGGCTTTTCCCTCGGACTCAGCGAGGGATCCCTCTTCTACCGCCTCAAGGGCAGTGTCCTGGAGCTTCAGACTTTGGGTCGGGGGATACAACTGGGGAGAATGACCAGTACCTCGCCCAGGCGGCCTCACTTGCTATGCTGAACAGGGGCTTTGTAGAGGGATGGGGAGATTGGATGGGACAGGCAAGGAAGAGGGAAGGAAGCGGCCGTGGCCTTAAGTGAGGTACCATCCCGGCATTTGCCTGGAGGAGAAGTGGGAAACCACGGAAAACCACTTCCAGGATGGTTGAGGTGGGAATCGAACCCACCTCTACTCAGTTGACCTCCCGAGGCTGAGTGGACCCCGTTCCAGCCCTCGTACCACTTTTCAAATTTCGTAGCAGAGCCGGAAATCGTACCCGGACCTCCGGGGGTGGCAGCTAATCACGCTAACCACTACACCACAGAGGCGACCGATGGCATTCTATTACGCATTATTGCTAGAGGGTTCGTAAATATGATTATTAAAAAAACTAAAACCTGAAATCTATATATAATATATATAAAATAACATGTCCTGACTGACTCACTGATTCATCACCGCCGAGCCAAAACTGCTGGACATAAAGAAATGCAATTTTGAGGATACATTTATACTACAATGCAGGTGCTCACTAAGGGAGCATTATTGGGTATTCCATCGCTAAAGGGGTGAAAAGGGGGTGGATTTTTAAAAATGAGTGTACCTATGTCTCAAAAACTTAATAGTTTGAAGACGTGAAATTTGGTATTTGGAATCTCCTTTAAAAATAAGGAAACACGTGATTTTCTTATTTCGTAAAGTCCTCTTAACGGGGGTGGAAAAAGGTGAAAAATGGGTTGAATGCCTTTTATGAGGATACTTTTATCTCAAAAACTGAAGATGTAAGAGTCATGGAAATTGGTATTTGGAATCTCCTTTAAAAATCAAGAAACACGTATTTTTTGCTTTTGGAAAATCTACTTAAGAGGGGGGTAAACTGGAGTGACAAAGGGGGTGAATTTTAAAATGAGTATATCTGTAATAGTCCGTCTCTGTGGTGTAGTGGTTAGCGTGATTAGCTGCCATCCCCGGAGGCCCGGGTTCGATTCCCGGCTCTGCCACGAAATTTGAAAAGTGGTATGAGGGCTGGAACGGGGTCCACTCAGCCTCGGGAGGTCAACTGAGTAGCGGTGGGTTCGATTCCCACCTCAGCCATCCTGGAAGTGGTTTTCCGTGGTTTCCCACTTCTCCTCCAGGCGAATGCCGGGATGGCACCTAACATAAGGCCACGGCCGCTTCCTTCCCTCTCCTTGCCTATACCTTCCAATCTTCCCATCCCTCCACAAGGCCCCTGTTCAGCATAGCAGGTGAGGCCGCCTGGGCTAGGTACTGGTCATTCTCCCCAGTTGTATCCCCGACCAAGAGTCTGAAGCTCCGGGACACTGCCCTTGCGGCGGTAGAGGTGGGAACCCTCGCTGTGTCCGAGGGCAAAGCCGACCCTGGAGGATAAACAGATGATGATGATGATGATATCTGCAATATATCTCAAAAACGTAACATGTTACAAGTTGCTTTACGTCGCACCGACACAGATAGGTCTTACGGTGACCATGGGACAGGAAAGGGCTAGTAATTGGAAGGAAGCGGCCGTGGCCTTAATTAAGGTACAGCCGCCTGGTGTGAAAATGGGAAACCACGGAAAACCATCTTCAAGGCTGCCGACAGTGGTGTACGAACCCACTATCCCCCGAATACTGGATACCGGCCGCACTTAAGCGACTGCAGCTATCGAGCTCGGTTAACATGTTACAGACGTGAAAATTTGTCTTTGGGATATTCTGTAAAAGTAAAGGAACACGCATAATTTGTTTTCTGAAAATCCACTTAAGGGGAAGTGTTAAAGGGGATGAATTTTTAAACTGAGCATATCTGCAGTATATCTCAAATCCGTAAAATATTACAGATGTGAAAATTGGTATTTTAATTATTTTTAAAAACAATGTAACACGTATTTTTTGTTTTCGAAAAAACACTAAGGGGGATTAAAATGACTGAAAAAAGGGGGTTGAATTATTTTTTATTAGGATACTGGTATCTCCAAAACTGAATATATTAAAGACGTGAAATTTGGTATTTTTGGAATCGACTTTTAAAATAGCGAAACACTTATTTTTGTTTTTGGAAAATCTACTTAAGAGGATTAAACAGGAGTGAGAAAGAGGGTGAATTTTTAAATGAGTACATCTACAATATATCTCTAAAACGCAACAAGTTACAGGCGTGAAAATTAGTATTTGGAATCTCCTGTAAAAGTAAAGGAACACGCACAATTTGTTTTCAGGAAATCCACTTAAGAGGAAGTGTTAAAGGGGGTGAATTTTTAAAATTACATATTACAGTCGTGAAAATCGGTATTTTTAATCTTTAAAAAAATAATACACATATTTTTTGTTTCGGAAAAGACACTTAAGGGCTAGGAGTTGTGAAAAGGACTGAAAAAGGGGTCGAATTATTTTTATGAGGATACTTATATCGCAAAATATGAATATGTTACAGACATGAAAATTTGTAGGTATTCTTTTGTTTTTGGAAAATCAAATTAAGAGGGGGGATAAATGAATTGAAAAATGAGTCAAATTATTTGTTTGAGGATACTTACAGTATATCTCGAAAACAAAGGATGTTACGGACGAGAAAATTGGTGTTTGGAATCTCTTTAAAATTAAAGTCACAAGTATGTTATGGCGAGGGAGTGGAACCAACTTAAGGGGCGTGTAAGGGGAGTTGAATTCTTTTTACGAGGATACAAATAAAAAGTGAACTTAAACAATACATCCCAAAAAGTGTTTTGACGGGGATGGGGGGTGCGATGAGGAATGATGACAAAAATATGCATTTATATGAAACCGTTTGAATTGTGAAGTTAAAATTTCAAATGATATCCTAGGTGTTAAATAACAGAAGGATTGAAACAAATTTGACACTCAGAGAGTTAAATAGGGGTTATGATCCGAAAACAAATATATTAATTCCTTCCTCTGAAATGGTTTAAAAGACAAAATTCCAAATAGCGGTATATATTTTAAATCCTAAAATATTTTTTAACGTTCCACTCCTAAAGTGTTACTTGAGGTTAGCTCTATAAACGAAATTATTCATCCCTCCAAAACCGTTTTGCGTACAAAGTTGTAATTTTACAACAAGGGGATATTCTTTTATGTCCTAGATGTAAAATATCGTATACTTCAAAATATTTCTCCCCTAAGAGGTTCAGATGGTAGTTGACTCTCAAAAACACAATATCCATTCTTCCAAAACCGTTTCGGCACCAACTTATTTTTTAAAAATGAAGAGTGGTCTTCTATATCTTAGATGTTAGTAAATATTTAAAAAACATTCACCCCTTAATAAAGTATTCATTCCTCCATTACTGTTCGACGTACAATCAAACTTTCACAGGTTGGTCACTTTTACATCCTAGATGTTAAATAAGACCGGGTTTAAAATCATTTAAATTATTCCGTATTTGGTTCAAATGAGTGTTAGATCAGAAATTAAATAATTATTCCTCCAAAACAGCTTGACGTACGAACTGAAGGCGTATTTTACAGGCTCAGCTGACGGTGGACTCACCAAAATATAAAACTTTGAATAATAACTCTCAGTTTAAAACCGTAGCGAAACACGGGTATCTTGCTAGTTTCCATATATAGAATTATTTAAAGTAAGGGTAAGTTAAGTTTACGTCACTCTGTTTACTTTCAAGACAATGAAATTAAGAATATAAACGATGAGCCAGCCATTCGCCTCTCCTACAGAATTTCTCTTAAATTGCGAAACGATTACGAAGTTCATCAGATGGAGATTTGATCAAAAATGTTTAAAATGGCGTATGAAGAATTTAGTCCAAATCTGATAAAACAATGTCTGTCTGTCAGGTCATCAGCCCAGAGGCTGGTTGGATCCTCAAATAGCACCACCAAAGGTTATGCGGTTATAAGGAAACCGCAAAAACCAATGGCAGCACCAAAATGAGGCGTACTAGGCAAGACTAGGAGTGAGGTAGTTTGCCATTGCTTTCCTCACTGGGTCAGAAAGTGCTATTGCAGCACGACTGACCCTATGAGCAACACCTTTCATAACACTCAGATGCACTAGTTGTGCTCTGAATGTTAATACTCAGCACCACCCATACCCCAGCAAGCAGCTTCCATATTGTCACAGCCATGGATGAGACTGGGACTTCGGTGAAAACTACACTTTACTCTGGCCTGTGCCAAAGGATGGATACAAAAGTACTGTATCCATCAAGAAATGGCAGCATGAATGAGTAATCCTATAAAGATGGACTGCCGAGCTCGATAGCTGCAGTCGCTTAAGTGCGGCCAGTATCCAGTATTCGGGAGATAGTAGGTTCGAACCCCACTGTCGGCAGCCCTGAAAATGGTTTTCCGTGGTTTCCCATTTTCACACCAGGCAAATGCTGGGGCTGTACCTTAATTAAGGCCACGGCCGCTTC
Organism: Anabrus simplex; assembly: GCF_040414725.1. Classification (NCBI taxonomy): domain Eukaryota; kingdom Metazoa; phylum Arthropoda; class Insecta; order Orthoptera; family Tettigoniidae; genus Anabrus; species Anabrus simplex. Next base: position 1,553,231,388 of record NC_090265.1, on the reverse strand, counting down.
CTTCCCACTCCTAGCCCTTTCCTGTCCCATCGTCGCCATAAGACCTATCTGTGTCCGTGCGACGTAAAGCAACTAGAAAAAAAAAGATGGTCTGTGAATCGACGGATTGAAGATCGTAGCAAGGAAGTACGGGGTTGTTATTGCCAGCCCGCAGGTCACCGCGGCTGCTCATAAGGCCGGTTGCACTGCAGTGACCCATTCTGGTCCAGTGTGGAAAGCAATGACAAACTGTGTCATTATTGATATTACCCAGAAAGCCTCATTTTGACACCACCATAAAGTTTTTGGTTTCCCTATAACTGCACAAACTTTGATGGTGCCACTTGAGAATCCAACCAGCCTTCAGGCTTGATGACCTAACAGACCGAATGATAAGGGCTGTGGAACTAAACGAGGCCACAGATCTAGTTGGAAATAAAGGATTGTGGAGACGTTTAGTTAATTCACCAGAGATTTATAGACTGGACGCTGAAAGGCTAAACAGTCGACAATGAAAAAAAAATGAAATGGCGTATGGCTTTTAGTGCCGGGAGTGTCCGAGGACAAGTTCGGCTCGCCAGATGCAGGTCTTTTGATTTGACTCCCGTAGGTGACCTGCGTGTCATGATGAGGATGAAATGGTGATGAAGACGACAAATACACCCAGCCCCAGTGCCAGCGAAATTAACCAATTAAGGTTAAAATTCCCGACCCTGCCGGGAATCGAACCCGGGACCCCTGTGACCAAAGGCCAGCACGCTAACCATTTAGCCATGGAGCCGGACAGTCGACAATGAAGAAGCATGTTATAATCATTCTATGAGTTTGCGTATTTCCTCGTGGTTTACTGAGGTCAGTTTGGTACGGCAGCTTGGGAATTGTGCTACCTGAGTAATAGTTATCGTTCCCAATTGTCTGTGGCGCATATGTATGTCCATTTCTTGCCGTTACGCTCCGCGCTCGTATTTTGTTAACATGCACGTTCTTTATCCCGGCCGACGCGAACACATCCTTATTTCCTGGACGTGCAACGGGTGTGTGGCAGCAGATAACGAGCTGTTCAAATGGGGAGTAGCCTCTTCACTTTTTTGATATGTTGCTCTTCAGACTACCGATCAATAACCTACTCCTTGTGTGAAGTTGAGAGGTGCACACGAGAATATCTTTATTGCTAACAATAAAATAAATCGCCATTCCGCCTTCAGAAACAGGTTCGGGAAATATTTCATCTTAGAACTTTGACCTGTAAGGAACTGTCATCTAAGGTTGTGCGAATTATATCAACGAATTATCCTTCTCAATGGTATATGTCAGTATATCTCCGACAACATCGTCACTTAGCCGTTTCGCAGGCGCAATGTTGTGCGAATGTTTGTTAATTATGTGATTATTTGCTGTCACATATACTTGTAACTACTATGGTCGTTTGACGAGAAGCCGCATGGATGCGTGGTAAGAGGTGCGAGGGGTAAGCATGGCTGTCGCGCATGCGCCCAGCTCAAGTCTCAAAGCCTGACAATAAACATCTGTTCCGTCCACGGTGTCTCTTGCGATTTGAGGTGCTGTCGTGAAGTTTCAAGGTGGTAGTGCAATTGTGCTTTAGTTGTCCAGCTCCATGGGTAAATGGTTAGCGAGCTGTCCTTTGGTCACAGGGGTGCCGGGTTAGATTCCTGGCAGGGTCGGGAATTTTAACCAACACTGGTTAATTTCGCTGGCACAGGGGCTTGGTGTATATATCGTCTTTATCATCATTTTATCCCCATCACGACTTGCAGGTCACCTACTGGCGTTAGATCAAAAGACCTGCACCTGGTGAGCCGAACATGTACTCGGACACTCCCGGCACTAAAAGCCATGAACCATTTCATTTGTGCCTTAGTTACATATTTACTGTATGTACTGCATAATGAATATGCATTGATTCAGAGAGCTCTTATGGTCTGTCACGACTGATGTTTGTAACTAAGAGTGTAGTACCTGTTACTCGTGCTGTACTAATAAGATGCCGCGTCTTCTCGTCAGACGCAGATAGCATACCTATATAGGCTTACAATAATTACGATAAGAGGCCAGGACTTGAAATAAGGAATCTTTTTGGAGTATATATGGAACTAAAGCCACACTAACGTTCGCGGCGAAATCAATATTACTTTTATCTACTCCCACAAGAGCAAGGTGTTTTATAAACAGTTTTGCGCGTGAAAAGTAGTCTTTCCAGAACACTATATGAAATAAAGTTATTTTATCGCACAAGTAACCTTACCACATGTTCTACGGTACTGTGTTTCATCGCTGACTTCACAACTCGACCATAGACATGTCACCCCATACTGGACAGCTCATGGCCTAATATAGATCACAACCAAGATACGTAATATCAGAGAGTAAATACAGTATTTATTGTCGGGCTGAGTGGCTCAGACGGTTGAAGCGCTGGCCTTCTGACCCCAATGCGGCAGGTTCGATCCTGGCTCAGTCCGGTGGTATTTGAAGGTGCTCAAGTACGTCAGCCTGGAGTCGGCAGATTTACTGGCACGTAAAAGAACTCCTTCATTACGGCATCTTGGCATCTCCGGAAACCATAAAAGTAGTTAGTGGGACGTAAAGCCAATAACATTATTGTTATCAGTAAGAGACGGATTTTAATGACATGTTATATTTTTGCTTGAAAAGTCATGTTTTGGACAAATTTAAGATATTGGTCATAATTAAGCTTGACGCACAATAAGTCATATTTCCTGGCATATTCTAAGGATTTTCATACTGAGTGAATTTTTTTGGCAAGCTATTCAGCGAGGGAATCCTGCCGTAATAGTTAGGGAGTCTATTTGTGGACTGAATATTATTCTGTATTCAGGAATGGGTAGGTAGCAGGTAACTGGAATTATGAACAAGGGATCTTCTTGGAATTTCCTAATGAGGAGCATAAAGTGATTGACAATACTGGAGTACATACGTAGCTAATGAATTGGTATTTCTGCTTCCTAGAAAAGTGATGACTGTTTGGCTTGTTGTTTTCAGACCACTTCTTCAGTGTAGTTTCAGCATGCCTAAATCGAACTGTTTCAGAGAGTGTGAAATTAAGGCAGTTTGTTCAGGAATTTCGAGAGCAGAATTCTAGTAGTGATGGTGTTATTTTGTATTGTAAACTGTGTGAAGTGAAGGTATGAGCTCCAGAACGTTTTAATGTGCAACAACACTGCGCTATAACTAAACGTAAGAAGTGCTTAATAAAATCTTCCGCGGTAGAAAATAGGCAGCGTTTGCTTTTTGAAAGGGCCTCATGTGCAGCTACTGCTCCGTCAGATAACAGATTCTGTAAGAATCTTTTGCGGGATGATGATTACTTCAAATATTCCATTGAAAATCTGAACAGAGAAGTGTATCAGTCAACCTATTCCCAATGAAGCAACTTTGAGAAAATTTTATATCTCGGATCTCTATGAAAATGTTTTTAAGAAGATAAGATTTGAAGTTCTCCAGCACAAGATATAGGTTTCATTGGACGAAACAACTGATGTAAATGGGAGGTACGTAGCTAACGTAATTATTGGCATTCTGAAAGATGACAAGCCCGGTAATATATTTCTCCTGACGTGTGCGGTTTTAGAGAAAGTAAATCATTTCTCCATTGCAATGCTGTTTGATGATGGTATGAAGTTCCTATGGTCAGATGGGGTAAAAAGAAACAACGTAACGTGCCTTGCCCCTGCTTTGCGTGGAGTGGCAGAAGAGGTTCGGATCAATTACCCTGAAGTAGATAAGTTCATTGGAGATGGCAATAAAATATTCCTGAAGGTTGTTTAAAAAATTGAATGAAACTGCTCCTACTCTGCCTCTTCCATCTCAGTCTGTCCTTACTCGTTGGAGAACTTCGATCGACTCTGTTCAATATTACTGCAGCAATTATGATTCCTTCAAGGCGGTTGTTCAGGAATTTGATCCTTGTGATTCATCATATGTCAGGATTGTGTAAAATTTGTTTACTTCTGCCAGCTTGGTCGGAAATTTGGCATTCATATAATCATTCGTCTTGAGACTGTGGGGCTTCCACTAAGTGATACGTTGGATATTATGAAGATCATTGAGTGTGATTTAAAGAAAGGGAAGAGTGTAGTTGCTGAAAACAAACTCTGAAAAAACAGCAAAGAGTGCTGTTCTCAAATGAAGGTTATTCTATTCTTTGTAAGATAATTTACATTCTATGTGGACACCATACAACAGTTGGGAATTTTCAGCAGCAGTTTTCTCCGGAGGTCATAACCTTGTTCAAACTTACCCCCATAACATCGTGTGACGTCGAGCGGAGTTTCTCCAGGTACAGAAACAGTCTTTCTGACCATCGAAGAGGGTTCGAGTTTGACAGTTTGAAAATGCACATGATCGTCAAGTGCAATTTCACTGCGGAAAGCAATACTAAGACCTGGTATGGATATTTTCATCATAATTTTTATAGAAATTTGCTGATTTAGAACTAGTTCTGTTGCTAATTATTTCTTGATTTTTTAGGATAAAAATGAACTATGTGATTAACAGAAATTGAATGTAACAAAAACTGACAAATTTTCATTTATAGGCCTAAATTGATCAACTATAATGTGAGGTCATTTTTTCCTTTTTCTGTCATATATCAACGATATTTCGGTCATATTTACTTGTATATTTCGAAAATTTTCAGGTCATTAAAATCCACACTTTAGTTCTCAGGATACAACATTTTAACAAAGGAATCCCAACGTTGTGTTTATCTTAATACACATCTTGGTTTACAAATAGCACATCACAGTAGCAACCTCCACAGAAACACGTACCGTAGTAGTGAATATATCTCCCACATAGGGTTTGGTATCAGGAAAGGCGTCTGGCTCAGTTCATACAGAGTGCCAACCTCCAGGTAATAAGGCCAGGAATAAGATGATGTATTGATTTATAAACCATTGCACTGGCTTGTACAACTGAGCCCGGGAGGGTTACAGAAAAGCACGCCTCGCCAAAGTTATTATTCGCTTATAATTTTCAGTATCTGGTGCTTCATTTTCTCACCAATATTGGAAAATGGTGACACATTCCCCTGCTCGTAATCAAACCTTAATTTCTGCTTAAAGTTTACACAAAATTCTTTACCATTTGCTCTAAGTTATTTAATCTCATCCTACTATGCAAATAGTACGTTTCACTCGAGAGCAAAGCCATCTTCTCGTATCTCACTCATTACAGATGGCTTAGGAAGCTTCCTACTCGTTTGATCTCGCTGAGTTGTGTACATACAGGAAGCTCGCCTGCGATTCATCTACACATTAGTTGATTCTCTCACCTCTTCTTCATCCACCATAGCGGCTGTTGCAAAACAGCCAATGCATATGCGATTTTAGAAATAAGGAAAGGAAATAGGAAGTAAAACCTCTGGGAGTCGGACTCTATGTAAACTTGTACGCTCCGTGGTCAAAAGACCACAAGATTACAGTTATATAGTAGTCGAAATAAACTTTGCTTTAATTCTGAACAACGATCGTTATACTGCATATTGCAACATTTGGAAATTTCGAATTCGCATTCTATTGTCACATTTGCCACTACAAGTATAAATTCTCAAGATTTTTATACATGTACTCCACTAAACGCATTTGTTGCCTTAGAAATTTATTTGTCATTCAAGTCCAACTAAATACGCTACCACATATCGTAATAGCAGCCACTATGACACGTTTACGTTGTACTTAGCTCTTAATAGTAGTAACAACAACAACAACAACAACATATCCTTGTTCTTATTCTTTCTGGCCTTATTTGAAATTTATCGGGGCAGCACTTAGTGTTACGTCCGGGGTCTTTTCTGACGCCAACTCTATGTGGAGAAAATTGTTCAGTATTGACTGAATTTGTGCTGGTTAATAGTGTGGTGTGTTTTGTTATATGTTGATAAAGGTACACGAGCCAAATAAATTATGCACACGCATTTAAGATTTGCAACCTGTGTAATATTAAATAAATATAATATACATGGAATAAATAAAATAAATGAAATAATTAGCTGAAAAGTCCGGAATTTGAGCGCCAGAGTTCACCAAAATGGATCCTTAGAATTTTGATAGAGCATGAATTCTCTCTCCCAGGGCGTGTACATCAAGCTACTGGTACATGTGCTTCGGGCCTTACCTAACCTTCTGAAAACGATTAAACAGGTAGGAATTGAACCTAGGTTCTCCAATAACTTCTCCACTAATTTAAAATAACAATGCATATCATAATCTGTACATTGGCACTTCAACAACATACAATGAATGTAAAATAACACCCTCCATAAATATTTACAACTGCTGGAAGACTCTCTATGTACATTCAATAATCCTAGAACAAAAAAAGCCGTTAGAAATCGCAGCGAGGACTGCACTACCATTTGTAGTGAGCTCGGTGATCAATAGTTACAATGCATACACCAAGTGTTTTTGTGTCAACACAAATTGCTGGCTCTCGCCTTCAGCTCATGGCATACCACTTTGATACTGTGCCTAGCACTTGGTTTGGACAAACACACGCTATTGGTCTATGCCTTGAAACCAGGCCATAGATTACCGACATTTGTTACAAGATATAGACGACCACGTTCGTACACTAGACCAATACACTAGCATAAGAGTTGTGTGTGTATTAGCAAGTAAACTACAACACTGCTCCGTTCGTCCATAATCAATCGTACACTCGTTAATGTTCACAGTAATAGTAAAAATGTTCTCTGGACCGCGTCTTTCCGAAGAATAAGTACACTTCCTCATCCTCACTTCGTCTTGATATCTCCCAAAGTTCGTACAGGCGTTTCTGTCTAATCGTGAGCGAGAGATTTCGAAGCTGAGGTAACGCGTGGCTCATTCCCGACCACACCCGAAACTATGCCTTCAGGATATCCATGTCTTATGACTTGCACTCTCCGTACGATTCAACAAAGTTTCCCTTGATGCTTTTCCAACCCTGGAAATAGCTGTGTTTCCCAACTGTACAAAATAAATTACTATTATGTAACATGGAGACCTTCCAGCTTCAAATATTCTTACATTAATACTCCAATAATTTTTTTTTTTTTTGCTAGTTGCTTTACGTCGCACCGACACATATAGGTCTTATGGCGACGATGGGACAAGGAAGGGCTAGGAGTGGGAAGGAAGCGGCCGTGGCCTTAATTAAGGTACAGCCCCAGCATTTGCCTGGTGTGAAAATGGGAAACCATGGAAAACCATTTTCAGGGCTGCCGACAGTGGGGTTCGAACCTACTATCTCCCGAATACTGGATACTGGCCGCACTTAAGCGACTGCAGCTATCGAGCTCGGTAAAATAATAATAATAATAATAATAATAATAATAATAATAATAATAATAATAATAATAATAATAATAATAATAATAATAATAATAATAATAATAATAATAATTGTTCCGGGGTTATCCGTGGAGCAGAAAGAGGTGAAAGAAGGTGCTGGGTTTGAATGGGTCTAACTACGATATTAAAAATTGTATTAAAACTTTAAATAAAGGTTATATTTCTTTCAAAAAAACAAACTTATCAAATTTTCACTAGGTGTCCGGCTCCATGGCTAAATGGTTAGCATACTGGCCTTTGGCCACAGGAGTCCCGGGTTCGATTCCCAGCGGGGTCGGGAATTTTAACCATAATTGGTTAATTTCGCTGACACGGGGGCTGGGTATATCTTGTACTGAGTCGTAGCTATGGTATATTTTGCACTCTCAGGGAAGTTTGGCAGTGATAACATTTTAATTCTGTCGACGTCTTTGTGGAGATGTTCACTTGAAATGTTATCTTGTGGCAATTCAATTTCTTCCATTGTATTCAGCAGTAATTTCCCGTTGTCTAGCTTTAGAACATGTACAGCAAACTGGCGTTGTTTAGAATCAACACGCATGTTTCCTTCGAGTGTAAACATCTTAAATAGTGGCCATAGAGAATATCTTTTTATGGAAAAATCTAATAATTCATTTCCGTTTCCTCGTGGCTGTACAGGAAGACATTGATTATAGTCTCCTCTCAGTGCTATCACTTTGCCACCAAAAGGGAGATCCAGACTTCCAACTCTTCGTAAGTGTTAATCCATGATATTCAATCCGTATTTTGGAAGCATCGGAGCCTCATCCATAAGTAAAATATCTGTTTCTGCTAACTTCCAGGCTTTGGGCGAACCTGGTTTGATACTCGAAACTGACGCTGGTGTTAGTGGTACTTTGAGTACAAAGGTTTTATGAGAAGTACGACCATTAGGGAGTAGTATGGATGCGATGCAGATAAATACCATAAATTTTACGTTAAGATGTCTCCTTTTAATCATGTAGAGGAGAGTTTTATAGGAAAATGTCTTCCCGTTGCGACCTAAACCATAAACGAAATAGCATTTTATTTCAAAATTTTCATCATTTATTTCACGATGTATGGTATTGATGAATTCTATGTGATTATCTCTGAGAAACCGATGCATTTGCTCTCCCAGTGCTGCTGATTGGTCGGCATTCAGAATATCCTGATTTATTTCATTCTCGTAATTGTCAATGTTCTCAAAGCCAAAAGTTTGTACCCAGTATTGGATATTTCTGCCTTCTGTTGCTTCAGTGTTTACTTTTTAGGAAATGAATTGGTAAGCGCACTTAATTGCATGTCTGTTTGTCCGACCTGCATGTATAAAATCTTCTGCCAGATTTTCTTTAAATGTTTCCCAGAGCCGCTTACGGTTTTCAGGAGATCAAAAGATTAATGTTTACGTAAAAGGGCTTCGCATCGCTGTGAGCACTTTAGATAGGGTGGATTCTCGTAATCCTGATCGTCACAGGCTAAACCACGAGCTAAGCAAGCTTGTTTATATGTCTCATATCGGATGCTAATTATAGTTCGAAGGTCTTCAAAACTTGTTGCGTCTTTTTCATGATAAAGTAACAATCGTAAGTGGTATAGTTTCGGCTGTGCAATACAATTTACATTGTGAATTCTACCATTGGCTTGCAGCTGGCAAACTCTCTGCACCCATTCACTCCATCTTCTAATCCGTCTGAAATTTCCCGGCATCTGCCAGTAAAAAAAAAACCACTTCAGTTTCAAAATGTACATTCGACATATCCTACTCCTTAAAGACCCGAAAGACAAAACCAAGGACTATCATATTCAGAGATCTCTCTAAAATTGACTACAGTATGTTCACTGAAGACGCACTAGACTTTCCATGGCACCATATAGTGACAGTTGCCGACATTGACATTAAAGTAAACATATTTAACGAATATCTGACAGCACTCTATTATCGACACGCCCCGCCGAAAACAGTACGGGTAACACGAGCCTCAGCACCGTGGCTAAACATAGAGCTAAAGGAGTTAATGGCAAGACGAGATGACGCACATCGAAAATTTAAGCGACAACCGACACAAGACAATTTTGACGCATTTAAACGGCTACGAAATAAAACATCGCAGGCAGTACGCAACGCTAGAATTAGACATGCACATACCCTGCTAAAACAAAATACTAGACCTGCTATGGCTTGGAAAGAATTAAGACACATGGGAATAGGTAAACAAAGAGACGAGCATCCTATTGACATATCCCTGGAATCCCTCAATACATATTTTACCATTCCCGGGCATACCATTGACAGAGAAAAGAAATATAGAACACTATACAGCAATTACAACTCCCATGCACCTGACAGAGAAAAATTCTACTTTTCACATGTGACACTCTCGCAAATTATTTCGAATAAAATTGAAGTCCAAAGGGGTAGACAACATAGAAATAGAGTTTATTAAGACAATAATTGACATAATTTTACCTACTATAACTCACATCTTTAACCATTCACTAATGACTGGCACGTATACTTCCTTATGGAAAGCTGCTGTTGCCGTCCCGCTCGCTAAAAAATCACCGTCTGAAGACGTAACTGACTATAGACCTGTGAGCATTTTATCAGTCCTTTCAAAAGCCCAAGAATTCAATGTGCACCAACAAGTCTCCATCTACTTGCAAGTACACGATATTCTTGACGAACACCAGTCTGGTTTTCGACGTAACCACAGCACTAGTACTGCATTACTTAAGGTTACAGACGACATTCGCAATGCGATGGACAAAAGACAAGTTACCATCCTAGCTCTTCATGACTTCTATAAAGCTTTTGACTCAGTTGACATAGACATACTACTTTCCAAACTATTTAAACTCCATGAATTCATACCTCCGCGGTCGTCTGCAGTGTGTAAGAAATAATAATGAATATTCATCCTGGCGAACCGTAGAGGTTGGTATTCCACACGGGTCTGTCCTAGGACCGCTTGTATTTTCTGTCTATATCAATGATATTACGTCATCGTTAAACAGCTGCAGACACCACATGTACGCTGACGATATACAATTATATTTGCACTGTGAACCGGAAAGACTAACCGAAGAAATTAAAATTTTCAATAGAGACTTACAAGAAATCTGTAACTTGACTGACATGCATGGACTTAGATTAAATAACGTAAAATCTCAAGCTATAATAATTTCACATCCTCGGCTTTGTTCAAAAACCATAAGCAACTTCACTTTACCAAAACTCTACCTACAAAATTCACCCATTGATTTCAGTAAATCTGTCAAAGATCTCGACGTTATGATAGACGGACATCTTTCTTGGAAGAAGCAGGTTACCAGCATCTCCAGGAAAGTATTTGCGACACTTAACTCACTTAGAAGATTCCGCAACATATTTTCTCGAGTATTAAAAGAACGCCTCATTTGCACTCTGGTATTACCTCATTTCGACTACTGTGACGCCGTGTACAACGACCTGACTGCTACTCTTAACGACAAACTACAACGCGCGCAAAACACCTGTGTTCGCTATATATGTGACCTGCGTTACTTTGACCACGTTACACCTGCCTACGGTGAACTCGGTTGGCTAAAACTCAAACGGCGCCGTAATCTTTATGCTTTATGCCTTCTTCATCGAATACTCTCCTCATGCTCACCTACCTACTTGTACAGTCAATTTCATCACCTCTCATCCAATGACAGTTTTGGAACACGATCAAAATCTGATACACTCTTATCTATTCCACCTCACCGCACCACACGATACACTAACTCATTTGTTATTTCTTTGGCACGACAATGGAATGCACTACCCGTCTCTGTCAGAGAAGCCTCACCTGCTAGTTTTAGGCAACTTTGTCACCGCTACCTACTAAGTAATGCTATGGAAATATTGTAGATTTAGCCTTCCTCAAACTATAGACTTTATATAATCTCACTGTTATTACCAAGGATAATAGAAATTAGCTAATCATGTCATATATGTGTAAATAATCATCTTAATCATCATCACCATCATTATCATTCTCCTATTTTTTCCTATATTTGTTTTTTATCATAATATTGTATTGTTTAGTAGTTGCAAGATGTATCAATTGTAAGTGTATTTTCAATTTTGCACATGTAGATACTGTATTTTCTGGTTAGATGGAAGAGAGGGCCTAATGGCCTTAATCTTGCCAGATAAAATAAATCCATTGTATTGTATTGTATTGTATTGTATTGTATTGTATTGTATTGTATTGTATCTCGTCTTGTTGTTTGATGTTTGTATTGTGCCTGGAGTAAGCTTCTAATATTAAACCTCTTTGACCGATATCGGATATATATTCCTGAGTTTTTTCTAACTTTGCGATCTGGTAAATGTGTGTTCAAGCGCTGAACGCTGTGGCTTTTCTTTTGAATTTCAAAGGAAAATAATTGCCAACACGTTTCTGCTGGTGTGACGCACCATCTTTCAATGTATGTGTTCGCTTCACTGTAAATGACTGTTTTTCGTTCTTCCAGAACTTTAATTGCTGCACCTCTCACGTATTTATAAAGATATTTCACAGCCAGAATACTCCTCACATACTCAACGTTAATACGAAAATTTCATTTTTATTAAATATGTATTGTACGGGGCTACATGGTGATTGTCTCTTGTTATTCGACGACTATTTATGTCCTTGCGATAAACGGCATGTTCGTGTGAAAATTTGAAACTATGAGGGTCCAAATTCGTGTCGTAATTTCGCGGACAATTTGGTTTTCCATCCTCTATTAAAGATGTTTTTCCTGAAAAGATTTGGGCTAGACCACGGCCATCTTGATATATAGAGGCCTGCTACCAACAGTTGTGACGTCAGGCGTATAGTGTTCACTCTCCGTCGTCGCGGTTAATTCATATATTGCTGATACGATACTTTTTATCATAATTTGACAAAGAAAATGCAATAATAAGCCTATAAACACAAAGCACCGAAGAAACACTATCAAAAGTATACATACGAATACACAAATATATGCACTCAAGGTAATATATTACATATTGTAAAATGTTCGACTGAAGGCTACTCACCTGGACTGTACGATGACGGTGAATAGGCGAATGGTTTTCTCTCAAAACAATGCAATTCTTTTATGCTTGTCTGAGCACATGAATAAGTTAAAAAACGTATTTTCCAAAATATGACAGATCTTGGTCACAACACTCATTAACTCAGCAGCACACATCCACACTTGTCACAGGTTTTTCAATTTTCATTATCAAAACATTGAAAACATTGAAAGAAACATCCCTAGAATTTCCACTGTCTAAAAATATCTTTGAATCAGATATCAAGGTATGATTTAATGTGTAACTTTCCACAATTTAAAAAGTAGTATGATGGTCACTAGGCAAACTGTTGCTGTTTCTAAAATGCCATTATATTACACTTATTTGAGCACATAGTGTTGATAATTAATTATTTATGAATGACAGGAAAATATTTGCTATGATATGATAGATCTTGAACACAACGCTCATTAACTATGCAGCTCACACCCACACTTGTCACAGAAATTACCAGGTTTTTCAACTTTCATTATAAAAACATTGAAAGAAACATCCCTACAATTACTACTGAATGAGGTATCAAGGTCTGAGTTAACGTGTACCTTTCCACAATTTGAAAAATAGTATGATGGTCACTCGGCAAGCTGTTGCTCTCTCTAAAATGCCCTTATATTACACATTACACTTACTTGAACATATAGTATTATTAATTATTTATGAATGACAGTTAGCAAAAATATGTGCCAGGATATGATAGATCTTGGACACTCATTAACTCTGCAGAACACACCCACACTTGTCACAGAAATTACCAGATATTTCAACTTTCATTATCAAAACATTGAAAGAAACATCCCTACAATTACCACTGAATGAGATATCAAGGTCTGAGTTAATGTGTAGTATTTCACAATTTGAAATGTAGTATGATGGTCACTCAGAAAACTGTTGCTGTCTCTAAAATGCCCTTATATTACACTTATGTGAGCACATAATGCTATTAATTATTTATGAATGACAGTTATGAAAAATATTGGCCATGATATGATAGATCTTCGACACAACACTCATTAACTCTGCAGCTCACACCCACACTTGTCACAGAAATTGCCAGGTTTTTCAACTTCCATTATCAAATCATTGAAAGAAAGATCCCTACGATTTCCACTGTTTAAACATACATCTTTGAATCAGATATCAAGGCCGGAATTAACATGTCCCTCCATAATAAATCATTTAATGCTCAATAGGCGAACTGTTGTCTCTAAAATGAATCAATTTTGGTAGAAAATTCAAGTACATTTAGGGTTGTTAACTTACCCAACAAGTCCTCATAATTTGATATCTTGTCTCCTTCTTCTGGCGATTTTCGTTTGGCAGGTGTTGGTTGAGACATATATGACGGCTGTCCAGGAAATATAGTTGGCACAGCTAGGAAACGCAAATGTTGAGATAGCCACCTCCTTATTTGAACGGTAATTGGATTTAGGCCTACATCCCAGGCACTCTACACGTTCGTCCCATTTTACAAAGAGGAGCATACACTACACTAACACATTATAGTAATAATCATAATTAAATGATAAACTTTAGAGTACGTTAGACAATTCATAATAGCTCAGTGGGTACACGTAACCTAGCAATACTTCCTAACATGAGGCTGCTCAAAGTAGAATTCTATAGTATTTAACACATACTATTGCTGAAAATACATCCTTTACTGATGCATTTTCATACAGTTGTGACTTTTAAACACGAACGAACACTTCTAATAACGTTGAAATAACAACAACGGGCTACGAAACCACCATGTAAACAAGACTCGTGCCTATATATCGCTGCACTAAAAAACTGACGTCATCACTATGGGACTGTCATGTGTAGCAGGCCGGAACTTCGAGTTGGCCGTGGCTAGACGAATTGACACATTGTTCGTCCATATTTCTTGACAATAAACGTCGCATTTGGATTTAACTCTGCACATCGATTGCGAATCATCCACTTGAGTACGAGTTCTCTTAATCGTAAATTTCTGTTGCTGGACATTTCAACTGGAATCAAAATCGTCTAGCTCCTCTGGTTGACGATGTTTGTCATTTGTAGTCATAATCATAAGCAAGTGCATATGTGGGAGTCCTCTCTTTTGAAATTTATGTTCGAGCCCCACTGTCGGCCGCTTCCTTCTCTCTCCTAGCCCTTTCCTATCCTATCGTCGCCATAAGACCTATCTGTGTCGGGGCGACGTAAAAGAAATTGTAAAAAATAAAATAAAATGGAATTCTATAGTATAGTATACAAAAGCGGTGACCCTTTCAAAGACCAAAAGTGTGTCGAAGTCTTCTATTATTTGATCGAATATCAACTTAGCAACTTTGGCTGCGATATCAGGACGATTTTGTGGCAGCTGCTCCATGGTAGTCCCGTCTTGTGAAGAAATTCGCAACGCTTGTTTTACTTCCGACCAGTTAGGAACTGACGTCACTATGATAAAGACATCAGGGGATCCAAGCTGTCGAACTATACCCATCACATATTCAAAATTCTCCGTGTAATATCGAGTTGAACCTGGAAACGAGGAAGGCTAAAATAACTTTTCACTAACTGTGACATTCTGTTTTCCACTAGTTCATTAATGAAAGACGTTACTCCCTTGTATTGTTCTGAGAAAATCTTATTTTGATTAGGTTTTGTCCATTGAATACGGTCACGTTCAACACGAATGTACCTATCCACCGAGTACTGTTAAAAATCTTCCAACGAAATGAAGTTCGTTGAATGGAATCTGTCGTAAATCAGCTCCCGTTTTTGTTACTGCATCCAATAAGCATTTAACCAGCTCACGTCGAAACGAAAGTCTGTACTGTTCCATCTTAAGGCGAGTTATATGATGGCGTCTAGCAAAAGTTGTATTATTATTATTATTATTATTATTATTATTATTATTATTATTATTATTATTATTATTATTATTATTATTACTACAAGGTGTACAACTTTGCTTCCGTCGTTTTGTCCCCAACATTGGGGGCTTTAATGAAACAGATTACTTACACATGGGTCATTCAAAGTAGTGTCCATCGCTGACCACGACTTTCTCCCATCTTTCGGGCAGTGTTCGAATCCCGCCTCGAAAAAAATGTTCATCTTTTGAAGCGATCCACGAATCGATCCAATTTGTGACTTCTTCATGAGATCGGAAGTGTCGGTCAGCCAGGCCATGCGCCATTGATCGAAACAGGTGATAATCAGAGGGAGCAATGTCTGGAGAATACGGCGGGTGGGGTAGGACGTCCCATTTTAACATTCCCAGGTATGTTTTGACCTCTTTTGCAATGTGGGGTCGAGTGTTGTCGTGTTGCAAAATCACTTTATCGTGCCTCTCGCTGTATTGCGGCCGTTTGTCTTTCAATGCTCTGCTCAAACGCATTAATTGCGTTCGATAATGAGCACCTGTGATTGTTTCACGGGTTTTAACACCTTATAGTATACGACGCCGAGCTGGTCCCACCAAATGCAGAGCATGATCTTGGAGCCGTGAATATTCGGTTTTGCTGTCAACTTTGAAGCGTGGCAGGGAATATTCCCATGATTCTTTTGCGTTTAGGGTTATCGTAATGAACCCATTTTCGTCCCTGTTCAACGTCTCTTGGTTTCAACTCATACGGGACGAAATTTCCTTCTTTCTGAATCATGCCCATGGTCTTGAGACGTTTTGAAATGACTTGCTGTGTCACTCCTGTCGTATATATAAACAAGTTTTTTAAAGTATACTTCACTCCGTACCAAGAGAAAACATAGTGACATCAAAAAAGATACAAAGAAATCACACACAGACAAAATAAAGGCATCGTTAATCCTCCACATCCTCCCCATCCTGGTCGATCTCCAATGGTACGACCAGCTGTACCGGTCGGGCAATCTCCGTTCCATCGCTGAGTCGGAGGACGTGAGTCCTCGCCTTCCCGTCACGGCCAGGTCTCACTCCAGTGGTGCGAGCTCGTTGCCATATGTGACGTGGACGCAGATCGTCTTGAAGCAGAACGACATCCCCCTTCCGGCACTTCGTCGATCTTCTGTCTGGTTGCCGCACCTCGTGGAAACTTCTTAGGGCGAGAAGGTACTCCTTCTTCCACCTCTTTCAGAAGTCGTCTTGCATCTTTGCCCTTAGTCTTGCTTCTTTTCTCAGATCTGTGTAGACGCTAGGTTCTGGACCGTTGGGTAATGTTGTTAATAGTCCCCCGTTTATGAAGTGGTTTGGTGTCAGTACGTTGGGACCGTCTTGTATAATTGGTTTGATGTTGATGGCGGCTTTTATTTTTTTGCCAGTATTGTTCTCAGAGTTTCCTCGTCCACTTGAGACGTGCCCAACACTTTTCTCAAGCATCGTTTTGTTGTGCCCACCATTCGTTCCCACCAGCCTCGAGATCTGTTTCTGCATCCGACGCTGCCTTTGTAATGTCATTACTGAATTTGGTTATGTTTGCTCGCACTGTCTTTCGTTTTCTCTTCATCAACATTCACACCTCATCTCCGTTCTCGTCTGCCATACTCGTGAAATATTACTTTAAACAGACTGCAAGGGAAGTTCTTGTTGGTTATGTTGCTATAAGTATCCGATAGATAGCAGCACTAGTCACATATACGTTCTTAGATTCCTTTAGCACTCATTGCGTCTAAGAAAACAAGATGGCTGCTCTTTCCCTTCAATATTACTGGCCACTCTCTCGCAAATAAAGGAATCTGGCATTTAGCTATACAACCTCAAATCAATCCTTAAATGGCACAAGTTCAATGAATAACTTCCGTATAATATCTCAAAGTAATTCAAATAGGTAATCTGGATACTTATCAGCGTTCTCGATGTCTCGTGGCGGAGTGCCGGTACCATGTGATCGTGATGTGAAGCTCGTTTAATAAAATGTTGACAATTGCGTTCACTTTCTTCGCCAATTCTGAAATCAACTAGTGGAAGTATTCAAACTTGTCGTCTCGTATTTGTATACCTTCGTAATTAATTCCGTATTTCCCTGAACTTCCAGGGGCGGGTTTCGGCACCAAATTATGTCGTATATATAAACAAGTTTTTATATATATTGTACTTCACTCCGTACCAAGAGAAAACATCGTGACGTCAAAGAAGATACAAAGAATTCACACACAGAGAAAATAAAGGCATCGTTAATCCTCCACAACTCCCACTGATCGTGCCAATACTTCTTGAGTTTGACGCGAGTCTTCACTCAGCAATGTCTCCAATTCCGCATCTTCGAAAACTTTCTCTCTCTTCCACCACTATACCCGTCTTCGACGTTAAAATCACAGTTCTTGAAGCGTTGAAACCACTCACGACACGTTCTTCCACTAATAGCGTCCTCACCATACATACGTGAGAGCATTCGATGAGAATCAGCCGCTGTTTTCTTTATATTGAAACAAAACAGTAACACCTCCCGCAAATGCCGAGAATTTGGCTCGTACACTGCCATGCTCAATCGAGAACAACTTTATGATACTGACACACATCGACTAAGTTTGAATGGGATTATGTTGACCGAGGTCCAAGCTAACTGCCTGACGTCTGCGATCTGTTTCGTTCGACCGCTACGTACCGTTGTCGCTATCCATCGGCAAACGGCCGAAGCAAAGTTGTACACCTTGTATAATAATAATTATTTAAATCCGTTTACCCTCCAGGGTTGGTTTTTCTCTCGGACTCAGCGATGGATCCCACCTTTAGCGCCTCAAGGGCAGTGTCCTGGAGCGTGAGACATTTGGTCTGGGATACAAAGAGAAAGGAGGACCAGTACCTTGCACAGGCGGCCTCACCTGCTATGATGAACAGGTGCCTTGTGGAGGATGAGAAAGGATATGGAAGGAAGAGGGATGGAAGCGGCCGTGGCCTTAAGTGAGGTACCATTCCGACATTTGCCTGGAGAAGAAGTGGGAAACCATTGAAAACCACGTCGAAAATAACCGAAGCGGAATCAACCCCCCTCTACTCAGTTGACCTCCCGAGGCTGAGTGGACCCCGTTCGAGTCCTTCCATTCCGTTCCTTTTTAAATTTCGTGACAGAGCCGGGAATCTAACCGGGCCTTCGGGGGAGGCAGCTAATCATACTACTACACCACAGAGGTGGGCATAAAGTCCATGCAATTGTAAATTAATATGATGACCGTCGGTACCTGCTGGATAAAATAACGGAGAAGTAAATGCCGTTCATCAATATTCTTCAAATGGATAATGCTTTTATTACGCTGATGTGCTATCCTTTCATTATCAGGAAAACTCTGATCAGCGTTAAGTGCAAAGACTGCACAAACCTCACTCTTCTTCTTCTTCTCTTACCGAGCTCGATAGCTCAGTTGCTTAAGTGCGGCCAGTATCCAGTATTCGGGAAATAGCCCTGAAGATGGTTTTCCGTGGTTTCCCCATTTTCACACCAGGAAAATGCTGGGGCTGTACCTTAATTAAGGTCACGGCCGATTCCTTCCTATTCCTGGGCCTTTCCTATCCCATCGTCGCCATAAGACCTATCTGGGTCGGTGCGTCGTATAGCAAAAAAAAATCTTCTCTTCTTTTTCTACCGCTTTTCACACACCTGTGGGGTCGCGGGTGCGAACTGTGTCGCACATGTGTATTTGGACCTGTTTTACGGCTGGATGTCCTTCCTGACACCAACCATATAATGAGGGATGTAATCACTATTGCGCGTTTCTGTGGTGGTTGGTAGTGTAGTGTGTTGTCTGAAATGAAAAGGAAAGTGTTGGTGCAAACACAGCAACACCCAGTCAGCGGGTCAGAAGAATTAATCAGAGGCGATAATAATGGCTTATGGCCTCCGGAGAGGCCGGTGTGGGTCTTTTTCTCGTAGACGGCCTATTCGGCGACCTGCATGACAGTGAAGATGAGGGCCCTACCTAGGATGATTTCTAATGCAGAATACGCCACACACACCCAGCCCCCGATCCATTGGAATTAACCATTTAAGATTAAAATCCCCGACCCGGCTGGGAATCGAATCCGGGACCCTCTGACCATTCAGCGATTGAGTCGGAAACTGCACAAACCTCATTGTATGAGGGTATATTAACCTTCTGTGATCAGTCTGCTCTGATACATTGTTCCTCCATTCCTTGTTCAGTGGCTTGCCAATTTACCTGCCCTTCTACTACTCTCATCTTTGTTTAACCCTGTACATAAACATTGTGCGCTCTCGTCCTGCCGACAGATGGTGTTCGTGTTAACATGGCGAAGTACAATCACTTCGTTGACAGAAACGTATTTAAAAGAAAGTAAACACACGCAAACGCCTGAAAATTAATTATATACATTTTATACCACTGTCTCTCCTCACCTGTCGACCAACAATGCGATGGTAGAAATTTTTGCGATCACTGAGACTCGAACCGTCTAACCCGAGCAACAAATAATTATAGCCATCACTGTATTGTTTTTGTAACCCATTTTTTTCCCTGAAAATGGGACCCTTACCGATCGATTTCTAGTCCCAAGAAATCTCTAGTCTGTGATTTTCATCGAAATCTCTAGAGCCGTTTTCGAGAAAGCTAGTACAGTAGAACCCCGCTTAACCGAACTTCGCTTAACTGAAATTATATTTTAATATTTTGTTTTTACCCTCTCGTTCTTAGCTGTCGATAACACTAGCCAACATGACTTTGCGGTAAAATAGAAAATATGTAATTCTTATGGAAATCGCTGCCCTGATTCCGAAAATGATGCTGTTCTTTTCCTATCACGTCTAGTTTTTACGCAATTCGGTGTTTTAGTATCTGCATGAATTCGTAAGATGTAATGTTGAGAGAGGTTCTCGCGCAACTTTTTTCAGAATACAATTATGTGATTCGATTTGTGATTGTTTGTATTGCAATCTGACGATGGAGAAATAGATTTCGAGCCACATCTTCAAACAAATTCACGCAATCCGAATTGAATGATCAGATAAGGGACTAACCAAAGAAAAATGTGAATTACTTGATTCAAGATTGTGCGAAAAGAATATGTTGGCACACGGTGTTACATTTTCCTGGTACCGAAATCGTGACAAAGAATTCCGAAAGTATTACACTCACGAAGATGAACTTGTATTTTGTACGGATGTGTCAAATTTTCTACATCAATTGGGAGAGAAAGAGTATGATCCTAGTAACTGGCGTTTTTTTATTGACTCTTCCAAAATAAGTTTAAAGGCTATTTTGCTTTATAATACAAATGTTCTGGCATCCGTACCCCTTGCACACTCCACAAAAATGTCTGAAACATACGAAACCTTAAAGTTGGTGCTTGAAAATATTAAATATCATGAGCATGGGTGGCAAATTTGCGGTAATTTGAAGATCATTGTATTGTTGCTGGGACAACAAAAAGGCTATACAAAATTTCCCTGTTTCCTATGCGAATGGGTTAGCAGGATACGGGATAAACATTGGGATACGGTGAACTGGCCAGCAGGATCCAAAAGTCTCTTGAATGTAAGTCTTATTGACCGTGAAAAAATTCTACTTCCACCCTTGCACATCAAATTAGCATTGATGAAAGAGTATGTCAACGCATTAGATAAAAGTAGCCTATGCTTCCAATATTTATCCTCTAAATTTCCCTCATTATCAGATGCAAAAATCAAAGAAGGCGTATTTGATGGAACACAGATTCGTAAACTGGTGAAGGATAAAAATTTCACAGATACAATGACCTAAATTGAGAAAGAGGCATGGAACGCATTCAAAGATGTAGTGACTAAATTTCTTGGCAACATTAAGGACCCTCAATACATTGTAAGGAAAATGTTGGTAAAGTTTAAGGAACTCGGTTGTAATGTGAGCCTGAAGAACAAGGTGAAAGGTTTCATCAGGGCCTCAGAGATGCAGAACGACGCTATCAGGGACGTTGGGATGTGAATATGATAGCCAATTACTGTTGGTCGATTGCGCGAGACTACCCTTCTAGAGATCATTCAAGAACTTCAAAAACCCGGAAATTCCACGGAAAACGGAAAAAGACGGAGGTGTGATTCTAACATGCACATAATGTAAGTAACAAAACTACGTATGTTTAACCATGTAATTTTTATTCTAGCTACGGTTATATTAATTTAAAAGCAACTGTACAGCCGTAACTAAATAGGCGCTTTATGCTTCAGTTTCACGAATTTCAGTATACATTAAAAATATAATACAAACCATCTACTTGCTTACTAAGCAGCATTTATGTGTATTTAATGCATGCAAAATATGATTACGTTTTGCAAGCTGAAATTTACATTAATATATCAAATTTAATCAATACTAAGTATCAACAATTTTACGTAAGAACAAAATAGCATTTTGTAAAATTGCCACTAAACCAGACGTAATACGCCAAATTTTTTTTCTCGAATTCTGCGTTAAGAAATACATAAAACTCACCTATTTTCGCTTTTACCGCACAAAAAGAGGTTTATTTTTGCAGGCTAGTGTAATAGTAATTCTCTTGCTATATGTGCTGAGAGCTACTAGGCGAACCCTACTTTTATATTATGAATTATGCCAGAATGCACGTGTAGCATAAAACAAAACAGTTTCTTATCGTCCAGTTCGTTCCATGATACACATTTTCTTGAACAAGCAGCATTTATTATCAGTATTATTTTACTGTAGTATTATTATTATTGGTCATGAAGATTATGCAGACGACTCTGACCTTGACAATAGCAGTTCTGAGAATTGAGTTACATTAGATGATGGATTTAATGCATTGGAGGTAAGACTGATATTGAATTTTTATTAAAATACAGTACCATACGCTTTAATTACAGTACTGTAATAAAATTACTGTGTACAATATTCAGTTCAGTAGTAACAAAGAATGTTTAATTATTTCAGATTGCTTTGCGCTTAGTTGTACAAAGCAATGAATCTACACCAGCTGATGTATTGTTGATTAAACGGTGGCGCGACATAGCTGCACGCCAGCGCTGCATCAAGAAAATTCAGAAGAAAATCACTGATTTTATACAATGAGTGACATTATGTAAACATTTTAGTGTTAAAATAGAGTATGCACCTTTGCTTAACAAAGTTTATGCATTTTTATTTCGACATTTAACTTCCGAAAATATTTACCATGTGTCATCCGAAAACACGCGTCAACCGAAGTGGCTCCGTCCCCTTTATTTCGGATGAACGGGGTTCTACACAAAAATTGCTCGTTTAATAGTATAAGATAACACAGCTCCTCACGCCACGCTATGCTACGTTAAATTCTAGAGCCTAAATCACGTCAACCCCACTACGTCTAATATTATTCTATATCCCCTGCTTGGAGTACGGAAAACTCCTGCATGTTTTAGAAAATTGGAACTGCACTGCTCTCTCCAACAAACAACCCCTGAGGCGTCTTTTATCTCTACACAAACGTATCCCGCTGAGTTTGCCCGCACTCGCATCATTATTTTTGACATGCCTGTGAAACTTTGTTGTGACAGTTGAAAGCCTCATATCAGGCGGTCTAAATACGATATCCGTGTTCTTGTTTCATAAAGCTCTCGTCCAAACGATTTACGGTTTAATCTTCATTTGTCACTTTGAACTAGAGCGACTGTTTGCTATCAAACACAGACACAGCCCACTATTCACCTCACGTTTCATAAAGAACGTCTTTTACCGCTGTACTTTCATTAACCCTTGTGACACATAGACCACATTCAAGGCTTTGGCCTGCCATGAAGACTCCTACTCAATCAGACGACCTTCAAATAATGGATTGTCATACGGTTAGCGTAATTACTTCCCCAGATGAATTATATGAGTACTTTGACCGGTTCCATTGTGTCTCGCATCACATAGCTCCTCAGTCCTTACTCAAGGATTAAAATCCTTATATGTCGGGCTAAGTGGCTCAGATGATAGGCCACTGGGCTTCCTAGTGTAAGTTGACGGGATAAATTCCGGCTCTATCAAGTGGTATTTGAAGGTGCTAAAATATGCTAGTATCATATCGGTAGATATACTGGCACGGAAAAGAACTCCTGTGGATCAAAACGCCAGAACCTTGGCATTTCTAAACACCATAAATGTAATTAGTGCAATGAAAACCGAATAATATTATCCCTCAGGAAGCGTTGTGATACCCGTGAAACACAATCTGTGTTGTGAGGTCCGGAGGCCGCATATGTTTAAAGGCTGAATAAAGTTTTCAGTTTCTGAAAAGTGTAATTAGTTCAATAATGCTGTGTTTAGTTATTATTAATTATAATCATCTGTCCTAATTTCACTACGAAATAACTCCGTAGGGCGGTTACTAATACATTTTTTGAAATATTATGTTGCTAATATCTACTTCAATAAAGTATGTCAAAAATATTCAGATGAACAGCTTACAGACGTACAAATATATCTAATTCTGTTATCGTAATCTCGATTAAAGTCCTAACAATGAAATTATGAAATGACTTATTCAAAAACAAAGTTATGTGGACACCAGCAGATACTACATATTAGGTACTTCCGAAACCTATTTCATATAGTCTTCATGCAAACACTTGCAAAATGTAAATATATTGTACTCATAACACCAAGATGAAATGTGTAAATATTTTCTTTTCCCATTCATCTCAATCGAAAGATAAAATACCCTTTAATTTGAAGATCATCTATAAGTCTGTTTTTTTTTCTAGGGGCTTTACGTCGCACCGACACAGATAGGTCTTATGGCGACGATGGGATAGGAAAGGCCTAGGAGTTGGAAGGAAGCGGCCGTGGCCTTAATTAAGGTACAGCCCCAGCATTTGCCGGGTGTGAACATGGGAAACCACGGAAAACCATCTTCAGGGCTGCCGATAGTGGGATTCGAACCTACTATCTCCCGGATGCAAGCTCACAGCCGCGCGCCTCTACGCGCACGGCCAACTTGCCCGGTCTATAAGTCTGAACTTGAGCTGTGATCACTTGGAATATAATCTCAGTTTCGTCATTGTCAGAATCCTCTACGCCACTGGTACATTCATTACAAGTCGCTAACACATCTTCTTCAAACGAAACACTGCCAATACCCAATTTAGCCGTAGTTATAACTTGAAACCGATTTTCGTGCAACAATAAATCCGCACCAGAACAGAAAATTTACGTAACCGGTGTTGTGAGGTCCAGCGGACCACTCGAGTTATGTAGTTAGTGTAACAGAGCATATTCCGATATTATCCCAGCAGCTACGGCAAACTAACTGAGTAGGTTCAAGGTACTGGTACTACAAAGGCCATTGCACGAAAGGAATGGCAAACAAAACAGCCGGAGTTCCCAGGCACCACATGACGCCTGCTGAGAGTTATTATTATTATTATTATTATTATTATTATTATTATTATATAATACATATAGGCTAACCAGGCAACGAATCGAAATGGGGCACCTATTATTACCAAGTACTAGCTAAAGTACACGTTCTTCTTACAGATTTATGAACGAGGATTAAAGCGGTTGAATTAAAGTAGCTCGCAAGTATATGCGTGTCTTACAACATGCTCTTGTAGCCGGTAATTAGACCTTCTCATTGGATAAATACTCGACACTCGATGCACGCCACGTAACACTGGCCGCGACAGAAGCACTTGTTCTCTAGAAGCGGTTCTGTCTTCAGCGTCTGACCTTGTGACTTGTTTATCGACACTGCGAAACCCAATCTGACGGAGAATTGCAATATCTTGACGTTTAATGACAAGTATGACGGTATTAGTGGAGTGTGCGTAATAGAAATGCCATGGCCTTTGGCACTACTTCTTAAAATAATGCTCTCGATAGTACTGAGACCGATGGCTGCATCCAAAGTGCCCATCAACACGACTGGCACGCCCACTTTAAGACGAACTTTATGGGAAGGACCCCTAGATATTTTCAACGACTTTAAAAAACCCGTTGGATAACTAAGGGCCTGGTCATCGTCCATAATGGTGCCAGTGGAGGGGAAGGTAGTGCTCTATTCGAGTAATAATTCCATCATCTTATTTATGGTGTTCACCAGGGTGATAACGTTTGGAGGAAATCCGATTCTCTGCTGGTCGTCAGCAGAATCGTTTATCTTATGGAGATTGACGCTGCAGCGCCACCCGCTCCGAATCTTTGCTGATATTGCACGTAACCATCTCGGTCTCGGTGAAATTCAGCTGCAGTTTGAAGGTAGACTGTTCCGTTCTAAATGACACACGCAAATCAATGTGGATTGCTGAAATAAATTATATTACACCAATTCATAAAAATGATAGAGGAGGCTTTAACTTTCAACACATAATTCAACGTTGGTTCCTGAAATAAATCACATGGCACAAATGTTCCGCAGCGCGGTCATATCATGAAAGAAAAACTCTGAATCATGTAAAAATTTGGATCATTTGATACATTTTACTATTTTTAAAGTATTTTTCTTGGTTATTTTAATAAATAGATTTTTCTCCCGAACTGACGTCATGCTTCGCCTTGCTTTATTTGTAGCTGTCAGTTGACCTCATCGTGTCCATATTAGTTATATGTTCCCCATCTGAATCCAGGGTGTATGTATTTTAAAGGCACTTTTTATCATAGTTAGAACTGAGTACCTCTGGGAGCAACTGACTAGTCTGGGGCAAATTACCTTGATGGTAGAAATGGAGACATATAAGTGGCGCCCAACGTGGACGCAATTCCCAGTGTCGCTCCAGCTACAGAAATACTGTTATCTTTACTAACTTGAGCCAAGACAAAAGTTTTGCCAGTGGTCCCTGGGATGTCTAGAATTGAATTGTATTTTACAAACAATACGACTGAAGCTCAGGAAGAAGCTTAGGTAGTATGTCTTGCAATTGCTGTTCCATTTGAATAGTGCCATACGGAATTAATTCCCTTGCCACACCAGTGTTGTGTTATTCACCCTCAGGGGCGTAACGGAGGTGACACGGGGGGGGCCTGCCAAAATAAAAATTCGGGGCCCCTCAAATTAAATGTAAAACCTATGAATAACTAATATAATTACAACAGGTAGAAGTAATGCAATAGATTGCCAAGTTATATAAACAAAGGTAATATTCGTTATCTTAAGATTATTAAAAAGTAATGTTTAGTAAGTTTTATTCGACTGCCTCCGTGGTTTAACGGTTGAGCTGCTGAACTGCCAACCATGCACACTTTAATTGGTTTTATTTTTCAGTAACTACAGAACTATATTCTGTAACCGATACCGAAGTCTCGGTTATAATAATTTATGCGATTACAACACCAAAAACATACGAACATAATTAAATCGAACGCAGTTTAACTAAAGTTTAAAAATATCAAACCGTACAACTGATAAGCCTAGTATATCATCATCTTCGCGCAAAGAGACCTCGTTCGAAACTGAGTTGACTGATTGTTACTACACTAACTTATTATTAACATTATACATTGCAGTCGAATAAATGTGTGACAAACGTTAAATCTTCAACAAAATTTGTGCATAATACGATCAACAAAGAATCATTTTCTAACTAAAATATGATATTTTGGTATCAACTTTCATTGCTGTAATTATTTTTCATTGTTTTGGTGCAGGTCTTTCCTAAGGAGGGTGTCGCGGTGTTACGAGCGACAGTTTAAATTGTTTACAGCTGCGGTACTCTCAACACGATAAACTGCTGCTAGCTGCAACCAAGTGGCAATTCCTCTACGTACAAATTGTAAGAAACAAAACTATTTCGACTGATTCTACAAAACCGCCCTGATCATTTCTGTCCAGAGTGACATTATTTTAATTTTTTGCGAGGAAACTGCGGGGCCTCTTAAAGGCCCGTGCCTGCCTGCATTGCTGGCCCTGCAGGTCCTAACGTTAAGCCCCTGTTCACCCTCTTGAGAACTTGGTAGCCCAGTCTTACTCAGATCATTCTCACATATAGGCTTAACTCTCTGATCTATGTCAAGAAGTGCTTCGTTATAGATCATATCGTCTGCTTCCGCTTCCGACGGTTCATTCCCGAAGTGATGATGTTTTATGTTCTGTTGTCTTTGAATTTGACGCAGAGGTTTCCAGGGTTTTGAAGGCCACATGAACTGAGGAGCATTGCAAACAGGTAGCGTATGTCGGAGGGTAACCAAATCAAAACCGTTTCTTCCACAGTGGTGTCCCAGAGAATATCGCTTTCTAGAAGACCCATAGCTTCACACTCTTCCCTATAGATGCTGTAGACCGTATTATCTAAGGTTATCAAGTCTTGAAAGGACATGCGGTTAAGCACCTTATACAGTAAGCGCACCTTTTAGTGATACATGAACACTGTAGTGCTGAATCGGTCGACCTTGGTTATATTTGAGGTTCGTATTGGCAACCTTTGAAACACAAACTATGAATCGCTTATGCATCGCTGTGCGACATGTGGCGTACACTTTACGTACTAGTACTGTTGTTGTTTACGCAGCAAAGCCAAACAATAGATATCATGCTAGGAACAGGATTCGCATCGAGAAATGCTAAATAATGTTAAATGATGTATGTGACACAGTTGTTGGCGTAAGATAATAAATGTTTAGAAAATTCATATTGATCGATCATATTATCGATTCAATTCAGATTTAATTTCCATTCAGTTGGCAGTATAACCGGAACCGAGAGAGATCCCTCCTTACTCCTCACCCCGTACAAAATAATATCGCTAAAAGGTTCGCGGAATATACAAGAGCAAGCGCAGGCCAAAGACATCTAGTTTTTGAGACGCGCCAACGTATCACTGTATTTGATGTCTGGCTTGTCGTCCACCGGTGCTCGGAGAAGACGGCGTTAAAACTGTCGTGTTGATGTGATCCAAGTGTATTAGTAAGGTACCGCTCAGTACAGAGGCGTCCTGGCGAAATTATCATTTCTGCACAAGTTAAAATTTGCTGTGAGTTGAGTTATGTTAGGAGGGTTGTGGATCTGTTCCTGGAAGTTATCCTAATTAAAACATACACGTTGACAGTTTCCTGGGTGCATCCCCAACTGTATGACTGAGGGATATCTTTCGTGCATAGGGAATGCAAGTATCGTCCAAAAACCCTCATCGCTGCTAATATGGCTGTCCAGATTGGTACATTTGAACGTCTTACCGGTTATCTTGACCACGTTATCCACAATAACTGAATGCAGCCTGGTCATTGCCCTTATCGATGTACTTGCAGATGTACTTAATAGATTTGACAGAGTTACAAAATTCCACGTTTACATGGGCGTCAAGATTTTTGCACAGAAGTGCGTTGTACGGGACTATCAATGAATTATCAATGTCGTCTAGTCTGTTGCCGGTGGCCACCAATTGTGGGTAACGTTATGATTTAAAATGATAAAATGAAGTATGTATACATGTTCCAAAAATGTTCAATTATCACTGTTCGAAAGTTTTATAAATATGTTGAATAATAATAATAATAATAATAATAATAATAATAATAATAATAATAATAATAATAATAATAATTACTACTACCGACTGTGTAGTATAGCTTTCGAGGTAACCAACCACCTTCTCGCTTCAAGATTGGGGCTCCGAAATTCCAGCGCAATCGCCTGCCATCTAGGTGTGTTTGTATGCTAAAGATTCTTGCAGAAGGTATAGTAGTAAGTTAATAAACACGTTTTGAGGACAAAGTTTGCAATATGGTTTCTCTAAAAATATTGACTACATGGTATTATTAGACTATTATTATTTATTATTATTATTATCATCAGTGATTTTATTTATTTACTCATTTATTTAATTATTCTTATTTATCGAATCAGACCCAAAGTGGGTTTGTTTTAGAAAATAAAACACAGTTCGTGCTAGTACTAGAAAGTTAGTAGTCACCTTGAGACAGTTGATTTTAAATAATAATAATAATAATAATAATAATAATAATAATAATAATAATAATAATAATAATAATAATAATAATAATAATAATAATATCATCTTAAAAATGAGAATTCTTGCTATTTTAAAATCCTTTACTATCTGATCCACGTTTGGATTTCCCATAGACACAAAATTTTAATGAGAAGTGCATGCACAAACTAGAAACAAAGATCCGGTCTTTTGTATCTGATTTTTTTAGATACTTATTATGTGCTGAGTGCTATTAATTCAATACAATAATAAATACAATATATCAATTTTTAAGACCTGCGACAAGACCTGATACAACGCATAGTTTCTTTAACCTCACCTGTAAAATTGACATGCATGTTCCATACCAGGGAACCAATATTCTGAGGAGTCAGTGATTGTCTACGTGACTTACATGTAGAGAGGTTCGGATGGCGACTTCGTGTATTCACGTATGCTGCACAAAAGATTCTTCCCAGACTGTAAATAGTAAAGCAATTTGAAGAAACGTATAACAGGGTAAACCTACCTAATTTCGCGATACTAAAGGTTCATGATACAATATAGTCTGTATACATGTTTCAAAATTATTTTATTAGCACTACGCTTTCTTATAAATGTACATTCTCAATCAATCATTCACTACTGATCTGCATTTAGGGGCAGTCGCCCAGGTGGCAGATACCCTATCTGTTGTTTTCGTAGCCTTTTCTGAAATGATTACAAGGAAATTGGAAATTTATTGAACATCTTCTTTTGTAAGCTATTCCAATCCCTAAATCCCCTTCTTATAAACAAATATTCGCCGCAATTTGTCGTCTTGAATTCAACTTTATCTTCATATTGTGATCATTCTTACTTTTAAGGACACCACACAAACTAATTCGTCTACTAATATCATTCCACGCCAACTCTCCTCTGACAGCTCGGAACATACCACTGAGCTCGTCTCTTTTCTACCAAGTCTTCCCAGCCCAAAATTTGCAACATTTTTGTAACGCTACTTTTTTGTGTTGGAAATCACCCAGAACAAATCGAGCTGCTATATTGTGTGGATTTTTCCAGTTCTTTAATCAAGTAATCCTGGTGAGGGTCCCATACACTGGAACCATACTGTAGTTGGGGTCTTACCAGATACTTATATGCCCTCTCATTCACATCCTTACTACAACCCATAAGTACCCTAAAAACCATGTGCAGAGATCTGTACCCTTTATTTATAGTGCTATTTATGCGATTACTCCAATGAAGATCTTTCCTTACGTTAACACTTAGGTAACACCAATATAAATGGTCCGTTATTGCACATTATAAATTTTCCAGCTAACTCATTCTTGGTTGCCAGCGTTTCGCCCTCGTGTGCTAGGGTGGGCTCATCAGTTGATACCTAGCACACCTACCAAGACGCTGGCTAGTGCATACCGCGGAGGCCACTGCGTAGGCTACTTGGAGCCACCGGCAGTGCCAGTGCACTATGAGACTTTGTCTCATTACCAAAATTTGATGCCTGATTGGCCATCAGATGATGTAGATGTTGATTCCCATAGGGAATCTGAAATATTTGTCCCGAATGAGTACATTTATAATACCAATATAAATGGTCCATTATTGGACATTATACATTTTCCAGTTAACTCATTCTTGGTTGCCAGCATTTCGCCCTCGTGTGCTAGGGTGGGCTCATCAGTTGGTACCTAGCACACCTACCAATACGCTGGCTAGTGCATATCATGAAGGCCACTGCGTAGGCTACTTAGAGCCTATGGGTATCAACATCTACATCATCTTATGGCCAAGCACGCATCAAATTTTGGTAATGAGACCAAGTCTCTTAGTGCATAGGCACTGCCGGTAGAATTTACACAATAAAACGACAGAAGCCTTAGCTTCCGCAGGATTTATAGTACGCAGGGTTTCTGACCCCAAGAGTTTGTTTTACATCAGAGTACAGTTTGGCCCTTCTAGGCTATTAATATTCAACCATGACCGCGTCGATCATCATAACAGTAGAAATAAATAGTACACTGCTGTACTGTACAATCACCATTACGCAACTAATATGAAAGCTACCCTCGAACAATAGAACATATCTACAGAGGCATGCCGCCCACGCTATTCGGCCGGTTTAATTTTCAAGGCTGAAAGTACACAGGAAAATGGAGGCGAAGTTCAAGCACTCCCAAATAACTTAAGAAGCAAGATCCCTAATTGGGCGTCCGGCTCTATGATACAGAGGCTAATCCAATACTATCTTTTGACTAACAGAAGGTAAAAGCTGAAAACCTGACAGAATATTTATATGGTTGATAAACTTAGTCACCCTACACAAATCAAGAGGACGGTTAACGAGGGTAACCACTCGTGCTTCCTTATATTTGAACTATTTCCCAGGGGAAATGAAAATATAAAAATCTTAAGAAGAAACGTACATTAGTTTTCGAAAGTGAAAGCCCTACATTTAATTTGAGAATGGAGTCGGTGACCTAGCTGTAACATACTGCACCTGTCCAAGGCTTCGAACTCAGCCCAGTTATCGAAGACTCACCGTACCCTACTGGAATGATTCGCTAGCTGAGTCGGTATTGTATTTTAGGGTCTGACTGGTGCGTTCGATGGGGCTATAATTTTCTAATAATCTCTATAGTAGGGGAATATTAATTATGAGAGGAACACCATTTTATTACTAATGAGAAGAGAACAATGTCTTGTATAACAATTTTACTATACTAGTGAAACACATCTTATTAACATGGATATGCCATACACCGCAATTTACATATGGTACTGAAGGTTATCTTTAAATGTTTAAATGTTTAAATGATCGGTAGTCTTTCTCTACACTTCATTATACGTTCAATTATTCAAACTTAAGAGGCGTTCCCTCTTGAACTATTTACACTATCTCAGACTTAGAGAGGCGTTTCCTCTCGAATTATTTCACTCTACACTTACACTTATCAGTTTACACACATATTTAATCAGTATGACCATACCCTGCTGTAATTCTGGTTACCTGTTGAGAATTAATGTATTGAAATTATATCAAGTTACGATATCCTATGGTCGGATGAACTGAAGTAAGGGTATATTACTTATGTGTACATTCCCAAATCTTTGAAAGTCGTATCACAACACTTCCCTAAATTAATCATAACTGAATATGCAATGTAATAAACACGATTGTTTCATTAGGATTTCTATCAATACACATATCTGGACATTATTTACACAACGTTGCTACTTGTGGACAAGCATAGAGCGACTCGAATACCAGATATCATAGACAGAGTATCATAGCACTACCTGTAAGAGACGGGCAAGGACAAATGCACTTCAAACACACACGATGAGTCACAGATGGTACAAATCATCTGTTGCTGGTGACAATAAGCTTTCACTGTCTCCTGAAATGAACCCAGGATCTTCTGAGACGGGGTATATCTAACCTGGAACTCCCTACACGCTGTAAATAATTAAGGAAATAAATTGGAGGGATCCTTCATTTAATACACATCGGAATCTATGCGACGTTGGTAATATTTAAATTGATGCACGTAATCGTTGTGCCGAGAGGAATGAACCAACTACTTGTATTCTGTTCCCTTTCAATGAAGCAAACACTGTCCCTTCGTCGCTTTGACGGGCTCGAAAAACTCCCAGCTGTGGGGCCGCTCACGGCTCACTTCCAACAGCGGGCCACGTGCTTTGTCATTTCATACACTTGCTTCACGCCAAAAAAATCGGCTCTATATCCGGCCGTAATCATCATCTTCGTAGCGCGGTATCCACTTCGCGCATAGTAATAACAGATTCCAGGGGAACTTTACATCTTTATTGCACAATATACATTAGGGCTACAGCCTGCTTAGTTACCTCGTACTTTCTCTCGGTACCTCGAATACAATGCCACTTAATGTTGAACCCCTGCCACACGGGTCCAAGTTACATCACGCACTCTCGAGCTAAATAATTCGACGATATATACCCCAATCTCATGTCTCCATCCGTTGTTTCACAGCAGCCTAAATTTAGGAGGACTCCCAGGGAGCTTGTGAAGGGCAAAAAAAAAAAAAAAAAAAAAAAAAAAAAAAAAAAAAAAAAAAAAAAAAAAAAAGGAAAATCAATTACTGAGAGATCTTTGATGACTCATATTTGCTATAGAGAAGATGATAACTGGAGTCATTTTTACAGAATATTTAGGCCCTGTTTACTTGACAGCACTTCACCCTTAATTAATCTAAGGTCCTTAAAGTTACGTCATGCATTACGAAATCCTTATATAAAAATGGAAATAAAATATGGTCGTTCCAAACCATAATGAAGGTATTCCATAAAAGACCCAAAATAAAAATGAAATAATTATTATTATCCCTTTGAAATCGCATATTGGCAATCTACGTTACATCTACATGCAAATTTACTCTACATTTACAATATGAAACGACCTTCAAAGTTACTAATAGTTGAAAATGTACTCAGCCTCAGGATACCACGAATACAGCTTTACAGGAGAGCACGTCCATGAATTTACTCTGCTCTCATGACGTCATCAGCGATGTGAAGTCCTTTGATGTCCAACTGGCAAGTCACGAACATGATGGCTTGATCTCGTGCGACGTTCCGGACGTTCTCTGCTACACGAGGCGAAATTCCGGCAGAAATCCAGATGTCTCGTTCAGTCCGACGTTCTTGTAGACTCCTTATGTAAATGAGGGGAAATTATCTCATGTGAATGCGTTCGTTTATATTACACATCACAAATTAAATATATGGATGGATCTGCTCAATGGCACGAGCATTCCAACCCAATATCGGTAATGTCCCTGAAGTCCGACATTATTCCCTTCTCATCTACCTATCGTTTTTATAGACAACAGACAGCTACTCTGGACCCTGAAATTCCACTGGTTCACTTAGCAACGTCACTGGTTAGGCCACTACTGGGTTAGCACTCTCGTATTTCACGACAATAATTCAGGCGTACTGTATTGCACTTAATCATACTTAAGTCGAGCTCTCTACTGCGTAAGGGATTGATCTAACGTGGCGCTGCCCTAATCATGCCGACAATGAGCAGTTCATTCACGTTCCTTTATATTTCTCATGTATATCGAGCACACACGCTCCACGCACTTAGTTAAATACGTATTAGTTTAGGCATATATGAGGCTCGATGCACGAGCTCTTCGTCACACGGACAGCGGTCATTACGGTTTCGTATCGTTCCTACTATATTAATAAGCGTCACCGTGTACGCGCAAACAGCTTACTCAGATTATGGTTATTTCCCCATATATTCACAAAATTTAATAAATCACTGCGTTACACTGCTCAAATTACAGGATGATTTCCTCATAAACGACTCACACACAAATCACGACGAACTATTAACGAACTGACGTTGAACTGGAAATGAACTGGTAGTGTCTGCTCTTCAGCTCCTTACTATATAGGCGAGATGCCCTGGTACTAGCAGTGGGGGAAAACGCAACCCCTTCTCAAAATGTGCTCCGGTAACACGCAACGTAGAGTGACGAACAGGATATCAAATTGTAGCTCCTGTATTCCCATTTTCACTGAGTGAATATTATTGAAATAGCTTCGTAGATTCTCCAGCAATCTTAAAAGCGTCCTTTTGTCTCTGTTGGTTAATGATGATGAGCACTAGGGGAATCCTTCAGTTCGCTGCCTCGGTTGGGACTCAACATCTGTTAGCCATTTATGGCGTAGTTACCGTTCTTTCAATTAAGTAGAGCACTTCGCGGTCTCATAATTATGTGTAAAATTCCCTGATTCGAATGAATGTTTGCACGTGATTATCCGTTGAGTATCTTGCGATTTATAAAAATTAACAGGGGAAAAACAATTGAACTCGATGAGTTGGCAGTGGTGAATGAATGAGGGAAATAGGGTATAATGTTAGTTCTCTGGGCTCGGCTAGTGACCTAGATACTCTGTCACGTGATAACGCGTCTCTTTCTATCTTGCTCGTGGTTGGAGTGAGAAAACTTCGAGTACCAGCGCTCTTGCACCGCCTTGCCGCTAATTACCAGCAACTAGAGTTTGATCGCGCGTCTCAGAATACTGTCAATCGTATCCCGGAGCGGGTGGAAAAATTCTAACTTGGGCAGTTTTTATCGTAGAATGACGCCGAAAACGGCATATTTCATCTCCTGGGTATCATGACATACTATAGGTGACGTTGTGAACGGTCACAATACTAAGGGGGACGTGGAAAATAATCTTCCCTAGCTTCACACGCAGTAGTTCACTAATAAAATAGACTGAAATAACTTGTTATTATGTTAATGATGCCGAAACCCCACCTCTTGATCTCTCGATGGAGATATCCTCTCTCCTTAGTTTGCAGTACACACACTAAAACTGCCGCCAGATCAGCCAGAATATCCTTAAAGCTCGCGCCTTAATTAGGGGTTTCGGCGGAACCATCTAGACGTTTTAATGAAAACTCTTTTTATTGCGTTAAATGAAATCCATATCAGATATTCTGATACGTAAATTAGCTTTATATCACGCCTCTAGAGGGGCAGATTGGAACATTTGCAGTTTAGGTAACTTCAGATAATTAAAATGAACAACAGTATGAATAACATCTAAATACAAGCATTCTCCCTGACAAGTAATGACATCTGAACTTTACATTAGGTAACATTTGGATGTCAAAGATATCTAATCATCAAATAGAAAAGCTACGATATCCTCAAGTTTACAGTTTTCTTCCAGAGATCGATGCGCAGTTGTATATTACATAGCTTAAAATTCACCGGAATGTCTTACTCATGTCACAATTACTACTATTATTACTATTATATGAAAAATAGAAATTATCTTCAAGGCTACCGAAGGTGACGTTCGAATCCACGATCTACCGAGTGCAGGCTTTCAACTACACCACATGTACCTCGCATCCTCCTCACTCGGCAGTTACCATTTTTCGTTGTGTTCTTAATCTGTGATGAATGAATTTGACACATTCGAGATTTCCACAGGAACATGTGAAGCATAATAGTTATTCTTCACATGTTTGAAAAGTGTTTACAACACACACATTTAAGTTGGTTGCCAAGATGCAAGGTGTTTTTTGGGGACATTCAAATCTCTCTTCACTGTTCTGAATTCTTTCCTCTGTAGATCAGTGGAAGCGTGACGGCCTCTGAATTCGAAATTGTCTAATGGTTGGAAAGGGTTATATCATTACTCGTAGACCGGCTGTAGAACTGTTTGTTGTAAGAGAAAGCGAACTTGGTCGAGAAAGACTAGCATTACGGCTTAAGGGGTGGCACTTCCATACTTACAGAAGAGCAAGGGACTTTATTTCAGAAGGAATGGACAGAACTTCCATAGCACTCATTTAGATAGCTGCCTGAATCGATAGTGAATTCCCCGCACAAGTAGAAGATACTTCATAAATCTTTGCTTCTACCATGATTATGTTAAGGTCCCTTCTATTGTAAAACCAGTGTCATTTACATTGCCTCAAACTGATATCTATCTAGATTTATGTATTTATCTAATAGTACAGCCATCACGGCAATACTGGTTATCTAGCGACGATGACTTACATATTCGAGGTTTGTGTATTTTGCCGTGAATAATCTAATTCAAGCAAAACCAGTGAGCACCTATCAATGTAGAGGAAGAATGGTTTTGAAACAGGCAGCTTTTGAAAGTTTGGGAATAAAAATAAAATGGAAGAGAAATTAGGACCTGAGAATCTGGGATGAAGAGATAAAAAAGGTCATATCAGAAAAAAGAAATGCTTACAAGAAATTTCTGTCAACTGGTAAAATAGAAGATGAACTAAAGTACAGTTATAAGAGAGCAGTAGCTAAAAGAAAAGTTAGACGAAAACATAGAGAAAGTCGGGAAAATTTTATATCTATATGGTACCGGGTACGGCGGTGCAGAACTAAGTCTCCGCAATTAAAACTTAAAATTCGCGCTACGCGCCGGCTCAGCAGCAGAAGACAGCCAGGGACAGCGAGCAATCTGTGTGTGTGAGACGTAGAGCGGGTTGACGTCACAGCCTGACTCCCCGTGACACAGAGAGAGTCTACGTCAGCATCGAATGTTCGAAAGTTTCTTCGGTTAATAACCTTCCTCACATCAATAGTTGGGTAAAATCAACAACATAGTCATGTAGCCCCATATTTTATCTCCATTCCTACAAGGTTTGGTAAACATCCGGCAAGAGACAACGAAGTTGTTGAGCGAAATGTAAAGACAGATCTTAGCTTGGTTCGTGTATACATTGAGAGCTGGGGCTTCGAGATTGCAGCCGTATCTCAGTTGACCTCTACAAGCAGCAAAAGGGAGGCTCCCTATGTTCCTGGTCATGTACAGTGGCAATGGCACCTCAGATGACGAGAACATCCACAAAGTAGAGTACCTGTTTGGCATTCACGTCAAGGTGGAGAAATACGTGAGCCCGGTGGGACCCATTCAGTGTTACCGGTGCCAGCGTTATGGACACACTTCTGGCGCTTGCTTTTGTAACTCTAGGTGCGTCATCTGTGGCGAGGGACATAGCTCCCAAGACTGCCCCAGGAAGGGTGACAGAACGCAAAAACTCCGCTGCGTTAACTGCAACCAGCAGCACACAGCCAGTTACCGGGGCTTCTAAACCTCCAACAGAACCGCCTACCCACTGCCAGGAAATGCAATTCAAGACCCACCCCCGCACGGCCCGCTCGGCTCCGGGAAAACGTATCATTTGCCCTAGCGGCAAAACCCAATAGGTCAGCTGGCCCTGTGCCAGCTGATCCCTCTTCCCCCACCACCAGCTTTCTCCAGGCAAAATTTCCCGGCACTCCGCCCGGCTGCCACCACCACATCTCAAGTGGCCTCCTCCTCCCAATCATCTCAAGCTTCTGACCTCGTAGAGCTTATGAAGCTCTTCAGAGACTCCTCACTCCGAGGAATAATACAGACAATTAGAGTGACTCTCCAGAAGATCGCCCTAGCCCCCACCCCGGCAGAGAAGCTCGAAGTTATAATGAACGCAGCCATATCATTCTTCGAAAATGGCGCGCAACACTAGGTAAGCCCGTCCGAAACAATTGAGAGTCCTCTTCTGGAATGGCGAAGGCATCCAGAGAGACCACGTTGAATTCGCGGAATACCTCGCAGACTAAAATATAGATGTCGCTTTCGTCGGCGAAACGTGGTTAAAACCTGGTTTGAGGTGCCGTATCTCCAACTACATATGCTACAGAGATGACCGCATAAACCGCCTTAGGGGTGGTACTGCGGTCTGTGTCAAAAGCAACATTACCCTCCACAGGGTACCTACTCCAGATAACCTTACCACATTAGAGGCCACGACCCCGCTGACCTGGACCGAATTACAGATAGGGCTGTGCCGACTGTCGTAGCGGGCGATTTTAACGCTAAAAATCCCCGCTGGAACAGCCGCACAACCACAACTAGAGGAAAACAACTTGCCCGCCACTGTGACAGGATTAACCTCACTACGCACGGCCCTGACCGCCACACCTACTCTCACAATACGGACGTGAGGCCGGACACACTGGACATCGCCATTTCTAGCAGGCTAAACCAATAACTAGAACTTCAAACCCAAGACCTTTTCGACTCCGACCATATGCCCGTCCTTATGACCCTAGACTCCTCCCCAGAGTTCACCCCCACCCACATCCCCATCTACAATCGTAAAATCAACTGGACCGCTTTCCGTCCGCTCTCCCCTCTGAAATTAATGGCAATCCCAGTGTGAAAAGCCCGTTCGACATTGAAAACCTAGCGGAGCAGATTTCATCTGCTATCGTTAGAGCTGCAGTATCTTCCGCCGTGGGACCGAGCGTCGTCCAACGTAAGAAGGACACGCTCCCTTCTGAGATCCTAACTCAGATAAAAATTAAGAATGTTCGTAGGCTGTGGTGTGAAACCAGGGACCCGTATTTGAAGCGCAGGGACCCGTACTTGAAGCGTAAGTGGAACAAGTGCATGCGAAACCTCCAAATCATGATCAGAAATCACAGGCAGGCTGCCTGGCGGTCTAGGTTGGCGGGCCTGAGTGTGGCTGATAACTCCCTCCACAGGCTGGCTCGGAAATTTACTAACAATAGGACTGGCATACCCATCCTCCACGGTAGGAATGGTGTGCCGCACCAAGTTTGCCTTGGTGACGCACTTCTTAAAACATACCACATTCTTTGACCGCTATCGACATTTCTGTCGATCTATTCCTTGGACGTGACGTATGACTTGTTTTCTCCTTGACAGAGAGCGCTTCCGGCCATCAGCCGAAGTGTCTCCCAGCAGTCTTTTGCTCACTTTCTTTGGAATAAGATCGTTAGACGGTGAAGCCAACACGGCGGTCCAGTGCCGGATTAAGGTGTTTGGGGGCCCTGGGCTATTTAAAAATGTGGGGCCCCTTCTTCATGATATCACGTAAGACTAGCACACTGAAGTCGTTATAGAACGACTTCCACTTAAATTGATGAATAGGGAAGTGTTGGAATAGACTACAATTTTTCTCGATTTTTCATGTTAATATTTCATAATGCCAAGACATATTTTACGTTTGTCTCATCATCACTATCAAATCGACATACAAAACAGAACTTACTACGATCTCATTCCCATTATCTTATTGGCATTACATGAATTTAAAATCTAAAATTTAAAACTAAATCAACATTTAAAAAGCTAGCACAAGTGGTATTATGAGATAACGAAAGACATTGTAGTATTATCGCTTGTACTACTTTTTTACAAGTCATAATACTACATGTCCTTCGTTATATCATTGGCAAACTCATTCCTGTCTACAGTAAAGTATCGATTTTCCGAATGTCGATCAATAGAAGTATCGGCTAACAGAAAGTGTCCCAGTCAGCAAATTCAAATATCTGCGTTATGTATATCCACAAGTGCTATGAAAAAATAATGTTTTTTCCTTCCTACGTCAGCAGCCTCGCATCCAAAAATACAGAAATATCGTTAAAATATATTATAATGGTAATCTAGGTCCATTTCACCGAATTGCAAATCTTTTCATCCAAAGCTTACATATTTCTTACTCCGACAAAGTTAACAATACTGCCGTTGCCTTCAATGGTGCATGAGTCTTCGTTTGTGGCAGGTATTGAAATGGAATGAATGATTGTACAGTTCGCAATGACGTCTAAAGGAACACAGGTCATTTTCTGTTTTTCAGATAAATTTAAAATAGACTAGTTAAAGATGGTGTTGGCGGATCAAGATTAGTTCAAGAATTTGGAGCTGGAAGGACACAGTAACAAACATTTAAATCGAGAGTGATACCTATTCGAAAATTATAAGTGCATTTGACAATAAGGACAGAAGCTTAAAACAGAAAAACTTCGAAAGTGGTCAGCATCACTGCATTGCTCTTATGGCGTAGGAGCAGACTTTTCGCAAATGATCGGCTGCCCAAAAACTAACTTATCTGATCGTTCCCATTCCCGAATTCTTTCAGATAATCGATGCTGTACTGAATTGACCAAATTGGTACTTGAATAACTTTTACATTAAACATGTATTTTTCCTTGCCTTCAGATTCGCAAATGACTGTAAAACATCATCGAATGACAACTCGTTTGTTATGTCATGTTCTAAAGACATGATAGTCAAACCGTCCAGTCTTGGTTGAAGCCTGGTTGACCGTAATTTATTTTTGATTAGTGCCAGTTTAGAGAAAGAACGCTCTGCTTCGCAATTGGTTATTGGAATTACCAAATACAATTTTAATACCACAAATACACTTGTAAATACACTAATCAAATCATTTTCGTATATGTATTTAGCTGTCTCCTGGCAAGTAACTACATCTACACTTTTAACGAAACCATAAAAATGTTTAATTTCAAGTTTCAAGGATTCATCGAGATCATCTCGGTAAAATCGTAAACAGTTATTAAGAGAAGTTTCATCCACAGTACATGAAGCCTTACAGTCTACTAGAAACTGGAACAACGACTGAAATGTTTTGTAAAACTGGAGACGATTATTAAGTCCACTGCATAAACTATAAATTATCACCAAAAATGTTACTACTTCAAATTCATTTCTTCCTTTCAAAATAGTTCCGTTAAGGGCATTATCATCATCATATCTCTTCTTTGATTGTCTTTCAGATGTGTGCTCAAAACCTGTGAGATATTTTTCAAATAACCTATTAGCTTCCCCTTCATATTTGTCAAACTTACCTCCTTCATTGCCTGTAAATGTAACCAGAGACTCCAGAAGTTCACAACCTGTTAACAAGTCTAGTGTACATTTCTGTAAACTCACACTAACTATATCAAATCTTTCCAAAATTTCATGCCAAAAGACAACCATAAAAGCCGATTCAAATTTCATGAACTTATTTTTCAGTGATTTTGCTTCTCTCCCGGACTCATGTTTTTCTTCAGAATTCCCACATATAATATCTAATACACACAAAATATTGCCATAGTTTAGCAAGGCTTTCAATGCTCCATAATGACAGCACCATCTGGTTTGACTCAAACTCTTCAGGTGAAGAAGTTTGAAATTTAAGTGCGGTTCCAAATTTCTCAACAACATAGCCCATTTACGAGGAGAGTTTGAGAAATAAACATACAGTCCTTGCAAGTAGGCGAGAAACTTCAGAGCTTCACGACAGGATTCAACAGCAGTTACTCCGACTAAATTTAATGAGTGTCCTGCACAAGGCACGAACGGGGTAAATTTATTTTCCTTCTTTTGTTGTGCCTGAAACCCATTGTACTGGCCAGACATAATCGCCGCGTTATCACAAGAAAGACCTCTACATTGACTCAACGGTATGCTTTTGCTATCCAAAAATGATTTTACTTCATTAAACAATGAGTTTTCTGTATGACTTTCTATAGCCTTAAAACAAAGGAAACTTTCTTTGACTTCCCCAGAATGCAGATGTCTACATACAATTGACAATTGGTCTACATGAGCACAATCCGGCGAAGAGTCTACTTTT
Source organism: Anabrus simplex (assembly GCF_040414725.1). Classification (NCBI taxonomy): domain Eukaryota; kingdom Metazoa; phylum Arthropoda; class Insecta; order Orthoptera; family Tettigoniidae; genus Anabrus; species Anabrus simplex. The sequence continues at coordinate 1,553,189,199 of NC_090265.1, read as the reverse complement.
TGTTTATTTTTTTTGCTAGTTGCTTTACGTCGCACCGACACAGATAGGTCTTACGGCGACGATGGGAGAGGAAAGGGCTAGGAGTGGGAAAGAAACGGCTGTGGCCTTAATTAAGGTACAGCCCCAGCATTTGCCTGGTGTGAAAATGGGAAACCACGGAAAACCATCTTCAGGGCTGCCGATAGTGGGGTTCGAACCTACTGTCTCCCGAATACTGGATACTGGCCGCACTTAAGCGACTGCAGCTATCGAGCTCGGTAAAGAGTCTACTATCAGTGAATAGTAATTTGATTATTTTATTTCACTTAGGATTGTATTTAACACATCTACCCCCCCCCATTAAATGAATCTGTTCTTCGGCAATTGTTTTTTGATAAATACGAAGGCTTCCCTTTTCCTTCATTACCGTGTTTTGAAATGTGCTCCTTCAGAAAAGGGTCAAACTGGGAAGTTAGTTCAAGGATTGCTAAGTAATTCCCATTATTATACACTCTAAAAATCTCATTTTCTCCACGAAATGCTAGTCCTCGCACACACAGAAATTTTATGACTGCCACAATTCGTTTAAACACCTCGCTCCAGTACTGGGACTCTAAAAGTTGTCTGTTTATCTATCTGACTATCAACTCGTGAGAAAATTTTCTTCCTATACAGCCAAGAATTAATTGCATTCCTATGTTCTATACTGTTTTCATGGCTACTGACAGCTTCGTCTGCTTTTTTCCAATTACAAAATCATGTGAAGAAAATACAGAGTTCATCTTGTCCTTTGAAAGTAATTTGCAATTGTAACAAGACACTTTTCCAGCAGATGGCAAATATTCAAGCCAAATCCTTTCAACAGAGTCTCCATTTCTGAGTTTGCTCTTAAACAAACCGTCTGACAAATAACGATTTTGTGATTTTTGCACTTGTTTGGAGTCAACGTACTTTCCCGTAACTGTACGGTTTTGAAAGTATTGAGGCCCAAGCTGAATACATTGCTCTCTAAACTCGTCCATCATGCACTCAGGCCAATAACCAGGATCAGCAGAAGGAAGATTTGAAGCAGGACTGCCATTAGCAGTGGCAGAGCTGCAACCAGGCTCTATGACACACACAGCCTCATTCTTGAGTACTAAATCTGAATCTGAAACATAAGAACACAAGCAAAATATCACTTGTGTGTTCGTATATTTAGCCAGCTCCGTGGTGTAGGGGTAATGTGTTTGCTTCTCACCCGAAAGTCCCGGGATCCATTTTCGGCCAGGTCAGCGATTTTCAGCTGTACCTGAGGGCTGGTAAGTGGCCCACTCAGCCTGCGTGATTGCAATGGAGGTGTCATCTGACGGTGAGATGGCAGCCCCGGGAAAGGAAACGAAGAATACGACCGAGATGATGCGTTGTGCTGACCACACAACACCTCGGAATCTGCAGGTCCTAGAGTTTGGGCAGCGGTCACTTGGTAAGGCAAGGTCCTCCGCGGCTGTAGACCATTGGTTTTTTAATTCGTGCATTTATTAAATAAATCATTACTAAGTAAGTAAACATGTGACCACATCGTGTCGGGTCTGGGTTTAATTCGGAGTGCTCATGCTTTCCAATTCCTTAAAGATCTAATCTCTCTTAAAACAGCAGACTTAGATATCAGTATTCGGTTACCTGTAGAAGATTATAATTCACTAGTAACAGTCTCATCAGTCGTCGATGAACTTGTAGACTTCGTGTCAAAAAATGTTGATATTTTCGGCAACTTTTCATTTTTTTCCAAAGTTGTTCTTTTAATTTATGTTTTTTGGCACCACTAGGGTATTTTCTATCCATTTTACAATAATATTACAGTTGCAACTTACGAATGGCTCAATAATAAGAGGTGAACTGGAAGTTCTCTTCCTGATGCAAAGATATATTATTTTCCACCGTGCTTCCCCTGTCCCCTCCCGCTCACTTCCTAGAACTCTTCCCCCCTTCCCCCTCTGCCCATACTCGCAAGCTGCCAGATTAAAATTTTCGTCAACAATAACCTTTACAATAATTACAGTGCGTAAGTAGCGAGGATTCGTATCTGCGGACGGTAGTTGATTCTAGCAGCGATGAAATACAAACACGGACAGCTGAAAAGAAGGAAGGAAGGAAGGAAGGAAGGAAGGAAGGAAGGAAGGAAGGAAGGAAGGAAGAGTGCGTGTTCAATATTTTTCAATGCTGGGGGAATTTCAGAGAGACCATGTGGCAATAACAGCCAGAAATCGAAAAGAAATTCTAAATGTAAAAGTAAGAAAAAGTGCCAGCATTGATTCAGACCATTACCTCTCGGAAATCAAAACAAGATTCTTACCGAACAGAATCAAGCCAAAAGCTAACAAGAAACCCAGAATCAATACAGAAATACTAAAGCAGAACAAAGAAAAGTACATCAAGAATCTGTCAAACCTGGACATGAATAACTGGGAAGAAATAAAAGTATCCTTGATCAAAGCATCTGAAGGTTTGGGGAACCCTCCACGAAAACGTAAGCACAGGTGGTGGACTGAAAAATGTGATGAAGCACTTGAAAAAAGATTAAAATCCTGGAAGAGGTGGAATTCCAACAAGACAGAGGAAAAGTGGGAAGAGTTCAGGAATCAAAGGAAGGAATCAGCCAAAATCATACGATGTGAAAAGAGAAAATATGACAGAGATAGGGTGGAAAGGCAGAAGAAGAATTTAGAAAGAACAACACCAGAAAATTTTACAGAATATTCAAAGAGGAACTACAAGGTTATCAACCACCAAGTCTCTGCTTCCAGCGAACAGACGGCAGCATTGCTACCAATAACAAAGAAAACTGCCAAGTCCTAGCAGACTATTTCAAAGAGCTGCTAAACTGTGAAGAACCTCTGGACAGACTAGAGACCCAGCAACCAATCCATGAGAACCCAGATTCTAAACCTCCAAATCTAGACGAAATCAAACAGGTAATCAAAGAGCTTAAGGATAACAAGGCGCCAGGTGAAGATGACGTAGTGGCAAAAATGTGGAAGATTGGAGGAGAAATCACAGCGGAAGCAATTCATCGCTGTATGGAAGATATATGGAAAACTGGGAAGATCCCTGCAGACTGGAAATGTGCGCTTATACATCCACTTCACAAGAAAGGTAACCGAACAGACCCGAACAACTACAGAGGGATCTCTTTACTGTCAATTGCTTATAAGATATTCTCTAAAGTTCTACTAAACAGAGTTCAGGAACAGACTGACCACCTCATTGGAGAATACCAAGCTGGTTTCCGAAAAGGCAGGTCGTGCGCAGAACAAATTTTCAACCTCAAAAGTATACTGCGAACAAGAGCAATAAGGAGCCAGAACACCGTAGTCATCTGTATCGATTTCACAAAAGCATATGACTCAATAGACAGACAAACCTTATTTAAAGTCCTAGAGGAGTTTGGAATTGACAAGAAAACTAGAGAACTCATTAAACAAACCCTGACGGATACCATCTCGAAAGTCAAGTTCCTCGGAGATATATCTGACCCGTTCGAAATCAAGACAGGGGTCAGACAAGGAGATGGACTGTCCCCGATCCCCTTCAACCTAGTTTTGGAGAAAATAATGAAAACTTGGGAAGAAGCTCTGAAATCGGAAGGGATAAGAGGAATACACCTTGGAAGAGAAGGCCAGAACTTGGAATTTAAATGTCTAGCTTTTGCCGATGACCTCGGCGTCTTAGCTAAAAAAAGAGAAGACGCTATAAAGATGATAGAGAAACTGCACGAAATCACCGGAAAAGCAGGTCTTAAAGTTTCTTATGGAAAGACGGAGTATATGGAGTATAGGCACTGAAATGAGAAGCACATGGGAAGATTAAAAGGGCAGAGAAGTTCAGATACCTGGGAGAATGGATCCAACCCAATGGGCTAGACAAAGAGGCTATCAAAGGAAGAATCAGAAAATTAGAATTGGCCTACAAACTAACCCAGATTATGTACAACAAACGGGCAATATCCTACATGGCCAAAATCCGACACTATCATTCAGTAATCAAACCAGAAGGATTGTATGCCTCAGAGTGTCAGAGCTACAAGAACTGGAAAAGAAAGAAAGGAAGATCCTAAGGAAGATTCTGGGACCCCAGAAAACTAATGATGGAACCTGGAAAGAAAGGAAAAACAAGGATCTTTATAAACACACGGAAAAGATCTCAGACAAAATGAGGAAGCGAAGGTTGAACTTCTACGGACATCTAGTAAGAATGGATGAAAGCAGACTGACCAAAAAGATCTTTAAGTACATTGTAGGATTGAAGGCCACCACTAACTGGGTAGAAGAGGTCAAAAGAGATGCAGAAGAAGTTGGGAATTACACTAGAGGTGATCAATAAAAGGCAAGAGTTTAGAAACATAATCAACAAAATCAAATTTTTTGAGGACAAACCACCTAAAAAGAAGCCCAACCGGATAATCTCTGAGGAGGAGAGAAAAATACGAAGCGAGAGAATGAAAAGGTTCTGGGAAGAGAAGAGAAGAGAAGAGAAGAGAAGAGAAGAGAAGAGAAGAGAAGAGAAGAGAAGAAAGGCCAACAAGCCTTAAGTTCTATGCGGTCCACAGTTGGCCAAATTCGGAAGAAGAAGAAGAAGAAGAAGAAGAAGAAATATTCATATACATGCACGGAGGTGGAGCAGCAGGACATTTTGTACAATTTGAGGTTCGGCCAAGGGCTGGGGCCCCTTGGCACGCGGGGCCCGGGGCTGCAGCCCCTTTAGCCCCCCCGTTAATCCGGCCCTGCGGCGGTCTATAAGACAATGAGCATCTTGAGATGTGAAATATTTTACTTGTGTCGTTTACTTTTCCGGCCGTGGATTTATCCACTCAATTGCCCGACTCGTTCTTTGAGTCCCTATTTTGTGACTACCTAAAGGCACTGCACTCGGTCCGATTATTCCGGTAACTTTCATTTTGTTGGCTTGCTATGGTTGCGTGGGCATATTAGTTATATATTTTCTGCTAATTTCACGTTTCATTTAACATTAGATACATCCAGATCACAACTCAAGTATGCTCCGTAGAACGAGCATCACCAGAGACGCGATTCATCACAACAATCCCCCATCTCGAATACGCATCATCTCAAAGAACAAAGGAAACATAAAAGATTGTTGCCATAGTTACGAGGCGAGTAAACAAATCTAACAATGAAAGAAGACACATTCGAAGGAACACAACAAACGTTACTAAATAATTAGGCCAGCAAATAGCCCAAAGAATAAAAATAAAGAAAATGTAAATAAAAATAAAAATAACACTGTGAGAAACGGAGAATACTATTAATCAGGCAGACAGACAGCACAACCACACATATACGCGCACCATAGAGACACAGGAGAAGTGTACGTAAATCAGAATAATCAGTATGTCCAGACACATAACGAATATAGCCTACAGTAATCCGCATAGCAAGACATGTGCTTACATGGACTCATGAGCTCAATACAAGATGCGTAAGAATGATAAAGGGTTGCCGCATCGAGGTAAGGCATATCCCAACTTAAATCACCGCAACATCATCATAACCAGCACGCCCACAACGTATCCATATCGCCTCGCCATGGACGAACATGAATACCAGTCATAGCGTCAAAACACAGCATCACACATCCAGAGCTCGACCATGGAAGAAATCGACGAAAGATAAAAAGTAGTAGGTCTCAAGCATCATATCACATGCACGCAAAACAATCACTCAACAGACCAATATCATCCTCCATCCTCACAGGTTTATATGGCACGAAAAATAGAGCACACCTCTCCAGTGATTCCCTGGGATCTCTTATGAGTTCACCTGAATTACTCAGAACACTGTTCATTTCCTTTTTCCCTCCCTTCCTAAGATTCTTTATTACTGTCCAGAAAGGTTTCCCTGCTGCTTGGCCTAGCCTTTCCAGGTTATTACCAAAATCTTCCCATGACTTCTTTTTGGATTCAACAACTATTTGTTTCGCTCTGTTTCTTTCATCTACGTACACATCCCTGTCTGCCTCGGCCCTTGTTTGGAGCCATTTCTGATAAGCCTTCTTTTTACGTTTACAGGCTGCTCTCACTTCATCATTCCACCAAGATGTTCGCTTTTTCCCATCTTTACACACAGTTGTTCCTAGGCATTCCCTTGCTGTTTTTACTACAGCATCCCTGTATGCCACCCATTCACTTTCTATATCCTGAACCTGCTTACTGTCTACTGTTCGAAACTTTTCACTAATCATATCCATGTACTTCTGTCTAATTTCCTCGTCCTGGAGATTTTCTACCCTTATTCGTTTGCAGACAGATTTCACTTTCTCTACCCTAGGCCTAGAGATACTTAGTTCACTACAGATCAGATAGTGGTCTGTATCATCGAAAAATCCGCGAAAAACTCGTACATTCCTAACAGATTTCCTGAATTCGAAGTCGGTTAAGATATAGTCTATTATGGATCTGGTACCCCTAGCCTCCCATGTGTAGCGGTGAATAGCCTTATGCTTAAAGAATGTATTCGTAACAGCTAAACCCATACTAGCACAGAAGTCCAGCAAACGCTTCCCATTCCCATTAGCTTCCATATCTTCCCCACATTTACCAATCACCCTTTCATATCCTTCAGTTCTATTCCCAACTCTCGCATTGAAATCGCCCATTAGCACTATTCTATTCTTGCTGTTGACCCTGACCACGATGTCACTCAATGCTTCATAAAACTTGCCAACTTCATCCTCATCTGCACCCTCACATGGTGAATATACGGACACAATTCTTGTCCTAATTCCTCCAACTGACAAATCTATCCACATCATTCGCTCATTTACGTTGTAACCGTCCAGGCTTCTCCAGCCCTACTAATTTAATATAATATCATTTTACGCGATATCATTTGATATCAAGTTTATCCCGCGCGCGAGGCTTGCAAGCTGGTCAGCTACATCATCGCCACGCCTACTGGACTTGTCAAGAAAGAAGAGAAGGGGTGTTGATAATTCGATCTACGAATCAGATACTTCGTTGTGTATGAGTTTTGAGATTAAACTGTTACCAAGAGTGGGGGTGAGCCCGGATATATAGAGATTTTCACCACGAGAACGGGACCTACGATCCTAACTACAACTTCTGCTGTGATCCTACCTACTATTAGAACATCTAGTTTGAACGACGTTATTGATTTTGAGACGGTATTTATAATATCCTAGCTAAACCAATTATTTGCTGCGGATGTGAGGCATGGACGTTTAAGATCTCAAGACTTGTCTCGAATTACAGCACGAGAATTGACATTCATGCGTCGTTCAGCAGGGTATACAAAATGGGACCATAAAAGGAATGAAGGAGTGCTAAAAGAACTGCACGTAAAACCGACAACTGACTACATCTACAGTTATCAGGAAAGCTGGAAACGCCATATAAAAAGGATGGAACCTGGCAGATTGCCAAAAGAGATTCTTCCATACCAACCCAGAGGAAACGGATCTGTAGGACGTCCGATGACGAGATCGAGGGAAAATGCAAGACCGTAACGGGACACATGTCCCAATACGTGGAAGAAAGATGATGATGATGATGATAATCCTAAGAAAGAAAGTGTTGCAAATGAGATCACACTAGTCAGTCCAACCCGAAGCCCTGTCGGCTGTATGAACTGATTAACATATGGCAACCTCTCATTCAAAACATTTACACCCTGAAATTAGTGTTTGGAGATATCTTCTGGCTAAAGACTTAATTAATTACTATGAATTCTGTTTACGATGTACTAGAGTGCTCTACCAGCTATGTCAGTATCTACTATTTTGGAATGTTTTGTAAATCTGTCTTCAGGGTTCTTGTGAGTTGCTTGAGCCATACTATGTTTATTCTGCTCTGCTTCCTTCTGTATTGTCCTATAGAACTACAACCCGTAACCTCCCTAACGGGTATTATGGTCGCTGGATGTCGACAATCAGCAATACCATGTGTACTTCTGCATAATTTCTCACCAGTTACCGTGTGCGGGATTTTTGACAAGCAGCGTATATACACTTCAGCCGAGCAACAGAATGATGATGTTTGCTGCGCGCCATCTGTGATGCTATGCTGTCTTCCAGTGAATGATTTGACCACAGCAGTTCTATAGCTTGCCATTAGAACGTGATTGAATGCGAGTTATAACGGCTCTAGATCGAACCAGTATTGCGATGTCAGTAAATAGCGTATGCACACTAAATATTACCAGTGCAGTAAATGTTTCAGCATTTGCACACCCGGCTTTGGGGATGTGTATCTCTTAAACGGATAAATACATAATATTTAAGAAATTTTAAGTTCTTCTTTAGAGGCAGGAACATAGGCATTAATAATGAACTTTTGGTCTCACAGAACGTTTAATGATATTAATGATAATTTTCATTCATTTTTGTGTTATTTCAATGACGTAAAGTATAATGAATGTTTAAAACGATCACAGCTACCAATAACAGTACCTTGCGTTTGGACAAGACGTGTTATAGATTTTGATTAAAACGTATTTTGTTCTGTGACAATATTAGATGGCCCACCGGCCGCTTACTTTTTTGGGATACACAACTCAACGAACTCGTATATGATAGCCAACCTAGAAACGTTGGTACCTGATCCTATACACTATTGTCTTAGATCACATAAAGATATAGGAACTCTACACCCATGTTCATGAATAAACAGAACACCATGAAAGCCTAGAGGTAGGAAGTTCATTTTCACAGGACATGTTCATTAGTATGTTCTGCAGAAACGATTCGAATTTCAGTCACCTAGGTTCTGCATGTGTCCTTTTGCCTAGTAGGCACTTGGTTCCCCATGGGCACTGATAACTTGTTCCATGCGTGATGGCATCGACGCGTATAAGGCGCGAATAGCGTCCTGGGGTATAGACATCCATGCTGCATTTACCTGGTTCCACAGTTCATCTTTGATGGTTGGCATCGGGTCACAGCACTGCACCCGTCGTTTCACCATATCCCACATATTTTCGATTGGCGACAAGTCCGGTGATCGGGCAGGCCAGGGCAACAGTCTGACATCCTGTGACAAGAAGAAGGCACGTGTTCGTGCAGCAACATGTGGTCGCAAACTGTCCTGCTGAAATATGGCATCTGCGGTGTCGTGCAGAAAGGGTCGCAGGATGTCATTCACATAGATCAAACTGGTCACAGTGCCCTGACACGCACCAACTGTGATTTGTGGTTGTACCCAATAGTACCCCACACCATAAGACCTTGAGTTGGCGCTGTATGTCTTGTGCGAATGCTGTCAATGTGATGCCTCTTCCCCTGACTGCGGCGAACCAAAATGCGACCATCATTTTCAAACAAACAGAACCTGGATTCGTTCGAAAACACTATCTGCTGCCATTCCTGTCCCCAGTGACACCGTTCATACAGTATTGCAGTCTAGCATGTTTATACACATTAGTCAAAGGTAGGCGGAGAAGTAGACGACGCGCCGGTAACCCAGGCCGTAATAAATGGCGACGGACTGTCACTCCTGATAGTGTACAATGTGTTACACTGTTCCACTGTTACGCCAGAGCCGAAGACGACACAAACGAATCTGTCCTGCAATGCCATTCGGATGAGGTGTCGATTTCTTCTCGGGGGGTGGTCTGCATTGTGCGACCAGAGCCATCTCGTCGTGTTCTACGACCTTCTGTCAAACATTCAGTGCACACTTATTTCACTGCCGACACACTTCGTCCCACACGAGCAGCAATCTCCCCGAAGGATATATCTTGTTTCTCATGCTAATAACGAGCCCTCTTTCAAACTCACTCATTTGGCGATACGGTTCTCGCATACATCTGCGAGGCATCCCGCACGTCTGCTCAAGTCACACTGATTCATTACCTTCGGTTTATAGCGATAACGAGAGCCGCAGGCACATTTTACCAGTCGGTGGTGATGCGCCGAGATATCTATGTGAACCTTGAACCTGAGGATCGACATGGTTCAAATGCTAATCATTTCTGCAGACCATACAAATGGACATGTCCTGTGAATATGAACTTCTTATGTCTAGTGTTTCGAGGCGTTCTGGTTTTCAAGGACATGCGTGTAATTTCATACTTGACGGATTTCTCTGTGAAGGTTTGTGCCTTTTAGAAAAGTACCCAACCAATAGTTACTAGATGTGATGTCGTGTGGCCTCCGGAGGGGCATGCTGAAGGCAACCTGCGCATCTAGGTGTGTTGGTGATGATGATGATCATGATGATGAGGTAACGAGAGGGTGAAGTCTGGTGTCGCCACATAGCTTACTCCTATTGAATAACATCATAGGGTCTGCTCAAGGTTTACGGTCGCCATCCGATTAGACGAACCACCATCAACAGCGTCTCACTCCATATGAACACTGTGGAGAGGTTTAGAACTGACACCAGGCTTTTGACATGCAATAGTGATAAGAAATGGTATACCATCGTCTCTCCTACCCTACAGGCTATCTTTCCGATCGTGACATTGCTTCCAACAACGGGACTCTAACCATCTAAACCACGGCGTTAACGAGATTAATGATAATTTTGATTAATGCTTATTTTGTACCACGAAAATACAGGGTGGCCCACCCGCCCTTTATTATTATTATTATTATTATTATTATTATTATTATTATTATTATTATTATTATTATTATTACTATTATTATTATTATTTTGGAGATACATAACTCAATGAACTCGTATATAGTAGCCAACCTAAAAACATTAGTACCTATATACGAGTACTATACCTTTGAGTTCATGTTCAAGAATATAGATGTTGTTTCAATTACGTAAACTAAAATGAATATTTAAAACGACCACAGCTGCGAATAACTCTACCTTACGTTTGGACAGGAAGAGTCTGTTAGGACTGCGGACAGATTCCGTTCGTGACAGTCATAACACCACGGCTGTCCTTAGGTAAGGTGGTTGGTTAAGTTGTGCACCACTGCTGCTGCGTAGCCAAGCTGCCAGGAAACAGATTAATTCCAAGGCAAGTATACCTCTTTTAGCTTTACGCCGTTTTTATTGGGTGTGGTATGGCCACATACCTTCTTACTCCAACGAATGAATTTTTATTTGGTCCTAAAATAACACCGTTTTTGTCAGATGTTGCGTAGCCAGGTTGTACTACAACGCGATGACCTTTAGGTAGGAAGCAGAGTACCTTGCATATTCAGCACAGCAAGTGCTCGAAATGTTGACCACCTTGGTTTATACAGATTTCAGCACGACACTGTAAATGCATCCTTGCTCGTTGTAACATGTAAAGTGTAACAGCTTGACATGCCTCAATGATCATTTGCCGAAGGTGACTAAGATTTTCAGGCTCCTGTGCGTACCACGAGAAGAGGTCAAGGGCATACGATCGGGTGATTGGCAGGCGAAGGAACGGATCCTACCCTTCCTATCAATTTATTAAGATAAAAAGCATGAACATTATTCCGGACGACTACTGATCCGTGAGGTGGGACCCCGTTCTGTTGAAACCACATTCGTAATCGATCGAGCAGTGGAACATTCTCCAGCTACTGAGGGAATACTTTTTGAAAGAAATGAAATTGGAGTGCTCTGGTCTGATGGCCATTGAAGAAATACAGTCCGATTAGTCGCCTAAAATCCCACACTAGACATTTACTCCTCACTTCATTCGAAATATATCTTGAAGTACCCATTGTAGCATAAGTTTTCACCTCCCTTCTGGTTCGTCTTTGTTTTCACTCAATGTATTTCTTCTATTTTTATTTATATGAGTTCAAATTTCTGCTCTATTTCCTCCCTTATTAACGTTATATTCCACCAGGATATCTCCCTGTACGAGCAATTCTATCCCTTGTCTTGCTATACGTTTCAAAACCTTCAATATGTATCCCGGTGCAATCCCACTGTCAGTGAAAGTAATAATGTGCATTTCGGCCATTAATAATTTCACCCGTTCGTTCCCCACCTTGTTCAAAAATCGCTCTATATTGACAGATCCTCTTCCCCAGTCAAGTTTTTCTTTAACTTTTACCCTCTGTCAATTTGCTAGTCTTACTTCTTGTAATTCTCGATTTCTCCTGTTCTAAAATACTGCCTTCTGGTAAGCTAATCATTTCCTTGTCCGTATCTTTCTCGTGTGTTTTATCTTTTTCAGACCGAAGGTCCTTTAAACTAAAACTTCTACCCCAAGCAATCAATGTCCTCTGCTCGTCCACTGGGCCCCGGAATCGGGTCGAACTGACGGTCAGCTGTTCGTAGGTCGACCTTTTCTGCCAGTTCAGCTGTCTGTCCTCTTCTGTTCACCGACTATATTGTATAATGGTCCCCGTTGTCCACTATCGCTGTGTAGGAAGAATTCTCACTTGCAGCTACCTTGCGCACACCTTTCTCTGTCGGCCGAGTACGCACTTCCGAAGCCAGTGAACTCAGTTGCTTATCTATTTCCTTCAGCTGAACTGGTATCGAAGATCGTGACCTACTATGAGGCAAGTACCTCGTGTGTACGCCTTTACTCCAGAATTTCTAGCTTTCTCTGAATGAAATCGTAGGATTCTATGTTCTGCGATGGTCTCTCTATCCATGTCTCTTCTAACCCAAATCCTTTCCCCTTTTAAATTCTTTGCACTGAGTATGACTTTGTTTGTCACCTGAGCCGAGACCAACTTAACTTGAATCGTTCTCTTTCCTTTTAGTCTCCCCAGTATGTGAATGTCATCAATGTCCGTTTTACTGCAGTTTATCTTCGTATGATAGTCAATAATGTCCAATACTGTACTCACTAAGTAATTTATATTTTCATTCTGCGCTGTACCGTACATGAAAATGTTTTTTCTCTTTGCTTCCTGGTTGATAATTTTTTGTTGCCGCTTCACTTGTCTCAACCCTTCCTCTAATTCTTTCAGTTTAATAATGTTATTGGCTACGTCCCAATAACTACATTTACGATTTTCGGAGAAGCCGAGGTGCCGGGATTTTGTCCCGCAGGAGTTCTTTTACGTGCCAGTAAATCTACCGACACGAGGCTGACGTATTTGAGCACATTCAAATACTATCGAACTGAGCTAGATCGAACCTGCCAAGTTGGGGTCAGAAGGCCAGCGCCTCAACCGTCTGAACCATTTAGCCCGATAATTCCTTCATTTTAGCCATTAGTAATTCTACTTCGCCAGAGTTCTCCACAGCCTTTTCTGTTATGATCTCAGCTCTTTTTTTATACACTCTTTTATCTCCTTCATTTTATTGTTATGCTTATGTATTAGCTGTCTTGTTTGATCAGCCTGACAAGCCTCTCCACTTCCTTGATGTTTTTCTGCTCTTCTTAGCCAATTTCAAGAATGGCTTACACGGCCGCAGATCTTACAATCACAGCAATAGAAACAGCTTTTGGGTGGTTAGGCCGTGTGCATTTGCAGAGTTTCGCCCAGACGTGCCATTTGGGCTCATCAGCTGGATTTAATACATTTAGTCAGGTAAGCACTAAATGTGCCATCAGAGATCTTTTACATGCCGACTTCATACCACATGGACTGCCGAATGTAGGTGCGGCTGATGTATGACAGGCCATTGTAAACCAGACGTAAATCATAGTAACAAACTTTAACGTAACAAATAAAAATAAGATTCTATTTTATTGTAATTTCGCTTCGTAGGAGACCATCGTTTTCTTTAGTATTATTTCACATATGGAGGATATCCTGGTCATTTGGGGCCTATGACCTAGATGTTAGGCCCCTTTAAACAACAAGCATCCAGGTCATTTAACGTAAATGAGTTTATAAGTGTTAGTAGTAAGACTAAACCTCAGTGACGTAGGGGCATTTAACCTGAAACTTCTTTCTTTTTCATATTTGTTATGGAAGCTTCACTTCCGGTAATTTACTTGTAGTTGCTTCGTTTGAGTTTGTTTGAGTTTGTTGTCAAATGCACTTATCATTTAATTAATTAACGATTAATTATTTAACACTTTGTTTTAGTATGATGATCTACTTAACTTAGGAATATTAAATCCACTACCAGTCGATTCGACTTCTTATTTGGTCATCGGTCCTAGTAACTTAAACGTACGGTTTAAAATTGTCAGTCCATAAAGACTTCGAAGTTCAATTCGATTCGCTGTGGGTAGTTCTATACGATTCGCCTTAACATTTAAAGAGAAGGTCTACAGTTCGAAGCTCGGAAGCTACAGCTTCCTGAATCGTATAGAACTACCCACGGCTGTCAATAGAAGTTGACCTTTCAACTTTCAGGTCGTTATTGTTGCTGCTTTGAAGAGACACTTTATTTCTTTCATGATGGTTTTCCTATTCTTTGCCCTTCAGGCACAATTGTTAGATGACATGGCCACACGAGTTGACATCACTACACATTATTGTGATCACCGCGGTCATCGACCCAGGTGGCTGGTTCAGTTGGTTTATTTATTGGTTTAATAACATGTTTCTTGCCCCTTTATTTTAAATAAATTATATTTTATCCCTCTAACAGCGTTCGACTGTTCCTGTAGTCTTATCTGCAAGTGACGAAGAACCGGAAGAACCCCTGAAAAGAAGAGCGCTTATGCAAATCACCGACTGAGTTCGGCAAAACTTCGAGTTGCAGATAAACTACGCCCCTTGAGGGTTCAATATGAATCTGCCAAGCCCAATGAAATGCACGCGTCAATCGACTCTGTGAGCGTCATCTTCACACCATTAATAACAGGGATTTGCTCCATTCATACCTCAGACACTTTCATTTATCAAAGCCAAGGGTGAGACAGAGACAGGTCAATGAAAGTAACAAATTAATAATATTATAAATGTAAGTGTAATAATGATAAAATTAGTATATAAAAGTGTAAGATATTTAATAAATGTAAATTTATATGAAGGAACTAGGCAAATTTAATGTTCGCGTGATATTCAATCAAACAGAAATGTTATAACAATTGAACTTCTATTCAAATTTAATACTTCTCATTCAATAAAAATTACTAAATCATATATGATAAAATAAAATCCTATAATTACCAAAATTATCGCCACTAAAGGGTGGCTAAAGTAGCAAAGACATATGATTGAATAATAGCTACGGCTGATCGGCTGATTCTAATAATAATAATAATAATAATAATAATAATAATAATAATAATAATAATAATAATAATAATAATAATAATAATAATAATAATAATGTTAATTGCTTTACGTCTCACTAACTACTTTTACGGTTTTCAGAGTCGTTGAGGTGCCGGAATTTAGTCCCACAGGAGTTCTTTTGCGTGTCAGTAAATCTACCGACACGAGGCTGACGTACAGTATTTGAGCACCTTCAAATACCACCGGACTGAGTCAGAAGCGAACCTGCCAAGTTGGGGTCGGAAGGTCAGCGCCTCAACCGTCTGAGCCACTCAGCCCGGCAGTAACAAATTTGATGTAGCCCATATCAAAAGCCATATTGCACTGTAAACACAAGGGCACACAGACGAATTAAGGAAGTGTATATGTTACCAGAAAACTACAAAACCCGGCATTGTGGGGATTGCCCAGGCGGCGTAGAGGGTATCTAAAAGCATTAGAGAGAGTAAGAAATAGTTAACAGTACTAGCAGTGCCTAAGTAATGTTAACAATGTCTCACATAACAGGCAAAGTAAGTATGTTTCCACTTCAAATACCTCGCCTCAATTTAAATGATGGACTTAACCAACTGCTGAAGCGTTACCGTACTTATAACAATAAGCTGCTGCTCATATTTCTTTTTGTTAGTGTTAGATGAGATTTTCAATTCAGCGATAAAGAATGCCTAGTGCCTGCCATGAAATACAACTTACACAATTGAACATTCAAAAATTAGAAAGGAATCTGCTATAAATAATTTCTTTCTCTCTCATGAATGTTACGTTCATCTCATAAGCGAAGTGAATGCAGATAACTTATTAACAAAAGAGGAACCTATACATAGCAAATTTACTGAAAATATGTGATGTAATGATTGTGTAACAAAAGCAGGAAGTTATTCCACTTAGAAGAGAAAAAAAGTAATCTAGTAACCCCCCCCCCCCACATGGCGTAACAGCTCCGAAGGGTCTTGGTCTATCAGGCGACCGTTGCTCAGCCCGAAAGCCTGTAGATTACGAGGTGTCGTGTGGTCAGCACGACGAATCCTCTCGACCGTTATTCTTGGCTCTCTAGATCGGAGCCGCCATCTCGCCGTCGATTACTCATCAATTGTAATCACGTAAGCTGAATGGATCTCGAACCAGTCCTCAGATCCAGGTTAAAATCCCTGACCTGGCCGGGAATCGAACCGGAGCCTCCAAGTAAGATGCAGGCACGCTACCCCAACATCGCGGGGCCGGTCAGTCCAGTAGGTATAGTAATATGAAAATATTTTCAAACTGTACATGGAGTACCGAATGGACTTAACATATATAAAATATTAAATAAATATGGTTAGAAACAATAAAGAAATAACTTTGTCTTGGTTTAGTTTTTCTGTAAAATGTTTTAAATAGCTTTACCTCTCTTCAGTTTGGCAATGTCTACAAAGGCTAGAAAGTGTGCACAGGCAAAGTAGGTAAAAACAGTGCATTATAATGAATATACCTCGGATTTGTAGGTGGAAATAGGTTAGAATGGAAAGTAATTTGGTTTGTAGGAAGTGTCATGCAACCCGTTGTACCATAGTGTAGGAAGAGTGCCATAAATTCAAGGAGTTCTATAGGCTGTGCCCCTAATATCCATGCAAATCTCATAGTATAACCGTTGTACAGTGTAGGGAATACTTGTTACTGGCTTAAGTAAGTTTGCATTCTAACCTATCAGCACCTAATAATCCGGACTCTAATAATGAATATTCCCAGATTTGCCATTTGGCATTGTATGCATTTCATAGGCATTGTCTTCAATACCTGAATATCCGAAATTGCGGGCGACATATTATGTTACATAGTTACATACACATACAGACTGCCATAAATACAACTCTTAAACGTCTTTTCACGGAACTGTTAATCACTATGTCCTAAGCCGGTACATGGAACAACAATAGCCGAAGTAACTAATACGAAGAGCGATGAAATGATGTTTTTTTTTATTGTTTTTCAGCGAATGTTTATCTTCCTTGGAGAGAGCATACAAGTTGTACTGAAAGGAAAGTTTATTGGATATTTTAATAAAAGTACCTAAGATAGCTTTTGTGGCTCCAGACGTATGAATTGCTGGTTTCAATTAATAGTAAAAATTTGCGGTCATCAGTTCTATTAATGAAACATTCAATTCATAACATATATTTGTGTTATAATGAGCTCATTGGACAAAAAATTAGTCACCCACGGAGAAATCATTACAAGCATCATGTAATATTGTGTAACTCCGCCTCTGGACTTGATTCGGTTAGTAAATGCGTCCACAAAGTTGTGCAGGTACGTCACATCCAGATTAACCTGGATCCGCCCAAGATTGAATTTTTTGAGAATAAAATTGTAACTTTTAGCGTTGGATACAGTGCGCGCGGTTGCAATAATAAGAGTCCAAGAAGACTGTGTAGTTTGCCGTGCCATATATGGCACGCTGGGCGGATTCAGGTTAAGCCACTCTCTGAGGATTTGATCGTGATAATCCACCAAATCTCGGCGTTGCATATGTCGGCGTTTTACCTGCTGTTCCAAAATGCCCTCAACAGATTTTCAATGGGGGTTCAAGTCAGGGGATTTTGCAGGCCAGTCGACATGTAATAGGGAGGAGGAATGTTCAAAAAACCAGTCACATATGCGTCCAGCCCGATGAACTTTGCTGTTGTCATCTTGAAAAATCGGGGTATCAACAGCATACTCTCATGGAGATGTTGCTGAAAGGCAAGACCTGGTCATCTAGAATGTTTAAATAAACATGCTGCTTCATGTTAGTGGTCACCTCAGTGAGCGGGACCAATCCATGATGCAAAAAACACCCCCCAAAACATCACAGACTCACCTTTGGCTTGAACCCGTCCTTGATTACATCCAGGATGAAATGTTTCATTTGGCCTTCAGTGCACTCGACGACGTGCGTCATTGGAATACAGTAAGAAACTTGATTTTTCAGACCACATTAGTTCCGCCAGTCAGCTACTGCCCACGTTCGATGATTAGTAGCCCACATCACCATTAAGACAAAAAAGAAGCTCGTTGAATCTCTAGTCTTCTCAGTCTTCTTGTATGGCGCAGAGACGTGGACCATCCTCAAATGTGATCGTGAACGGATAGAAAGCTTTGAAATGTGGTGCTGGAGGAAAATGTTAAGGATTCCTTGGACAGCTCATCGCACGAACACATCAATCCTGAACCAACTTCAGATAAAAGTTCGTCTATCGTGTAAGGTCTCTCAGCGGATTGTACGCTGCTTTGGACATATAATGCGCCGAGATGGTAGTCTCCAAAAGCTGATTGTTGAGGGCAAAGTCCAGGGAACCAGACAAAGAGGACGAATCCCAACGCGTTGGATTGACATGGTGAACGGCCCCCTACAGTGTTCTCTCAGAGTAACCACATTGAAAGAAGAATGGCGCAGTATGGTTCATCGGCTAGAGGGCTGAATATTATGATAGTCACGACGCCTCAGTCATGAGGCAAAACGAAGAAGAAGAAAAAGAAAAAGAAGACGCGCGGCTTTATATGCCTATGTGAGCAATGGCCTCTTGCGAGGTGATCGACTCCAAATGTTCATTGCATGCAATTCCCGTCGCAATGTTTTCTCGCTAACAAGTTGGGATGGACCTTTATTCACTGACTGCAGCAATTCTTGTCGGGTTTGGAAGCTATTTTCATTCACAGGCCGTGAAACGCGTCTCCGGTCCCTCTCAGTCAGGATCATTTTCCGACCACAATTCTGATGTCGTGTTTCATGACCACGTGTTACGCCACTGCTTGTAGACACGTTAAAAAGTCGCTGCGAAACACCAACAATTCCAGTAACTTCACGCATCGTCTGTCCATGGGCACGGCCAAACAAGATTGCCCCTTCTTGCCACGTTGTCACATCCTTACATCTAACCATGTTGATGTACACTGTCCGCTTGAAACATCAATGTCCGACTGATCGCTACTGCGTTATGTTCATGTAGAGGCAGTGCGCGTGCAGTTGAGCACGGGTCTCGTTTGCTGCGCCATCTGTACAGGCTTAGTGATCCATCTATGCGTGTGCACTAGGGTGACTCATATTTTGTCCGGTGAGCTTACCCTCCTTACTTTGGACGGGCGTGATCAAACTAAATATTAGATATCGACTCGTTACTCTGAAGCAATAATAATGTTATTAGTTTCACGTTCCATTAACTATGCCGAGTTGCTGAATGTTTTATCTGACAAGAGTTCATTTATCTACCGGTAAATCTTGCGACACAAGGCTTGCATACTTGAGCATCTTCAAATATCACCTGACTGAGCCGAGCTCGGACCTGCCTACTATAACTCAGAAGATAAGCTCTCTAGCGTCCGAGCAACTTATCCCGGCTTCACAGAAACAGAAGTTAATAATAATAATAATAATAATAATAATAATAATAATAATAATAATAATAATAATAATAATAATAATAATAATAATAATAATAACTATTTGCATAATATTAACTAACGAGGAAAGGACATTATAAATCCCAATTGACGAGAAATTTGAATTAATTTACACAAAAATGAATGATTTGCTATTAAGAGGCTTGTGTTAGAAAATATAAGTAGATGAACATTACGTTAGGAGAGGACGGAGAGTTGATTACACATTTCAATCACCGAGGAGTCATTTTCAGACCCGAGAAATTGTTCTCAAAATAGCAAGTATTGTCGTTTAATGTCACACAATGCTAACTGAAATTGTCCCTGTTAATAGTTTTACTGCCACGATAAGAGAACATATTCCGGGAATAAATTGAGATATTCTGACGTCTCTTATGGCCGTAGAATTCGAACGGTCTTTGAACATATACTGCATAATTATTATTATTATTATTATCATTATTGTTGTTATTATTAATGTTTGTTAGTATAAGTCTTGACAACTGGAACTATCAAGGAATTTTAAATGCTATCTTTAAAGTGACTCATTTTTGTTTATTAACAGGAAGTGAAGCACCGTCCTTCGAAATCTGTGTGTACTGGGGCGAAAAGTGGAGAAATTGGATCTCAAGAACATAAGCCCTTCGGAGACAAAAAGAAAATGGATTTTTTTGCTAGTTGTTTTACGTCGCACCGACACAGATAGGTCTTACGGCGACGATGGGACAGGAAGGGGCTAGGAGTGGGAAGGAAGCGGCCGTGGCCTTAATTAAGGTACAGCCCCAGCATTTGCCTGGTGTGAAAATGGGAAACCACGGAAAACCATTTTCAGGGCTGCCGACAGTGGGGTTCGAACCTACTATCTCCCGAATACTGGATACTGGCCGCACTTAAGCGACTGCAGCTATCGAGCTCGGTAAATGGAATTTTAAGGGAGGTCGTACAGGAAGATGATGTGAGGAGCCGAATTCTGTTAAATACATGTGATGTCAAACTCAACACTGGATTCGGGACAGTTGACAGTCCTGATGAGGTCAATTTCTTTATCTTTATTGATCTAGAAACTCAATGAGTACTAGTTTACAATTTAATAGAAGCTAGAAATCATACAAATATAGGCGGATGTATTGCAATCTGTTTGAGATGACGGTTAGGATACAAAATAGGTGTTCACGATTGTTTAATAGAAATAGATGTTTGTACTGATAACTGAGGTGTGCATAGGGGCCTAAGATGGAAGAAGAAATTATCGCTGAAGTACAAGCTGGCTATCTATTTAACACTTTTCGTCTTGATGGTGAGACGTAGGTTATGAGAAAGAAAGATGAAATTAGGATCCAGACAATTGATATGCGATTTAGCACAGCTATAGCGGAATGCCGAGAGGAGATGGATTTCGAATGGAGATTTATGATATTTGTATCATGCTGACGGCAGAAATAACTGCACGCATATTCGTATAGTATGATGAGGTGAGAATAATGGGAACCAACTGAGCAGCCACAAAAGCCTGGATCTTCAGCTGAAAGACGAAAGGTGAAGAGCACGGGATCAGGAATGAGAAAGAGGGATATGGTGAGAGTTAGCAAACAGAAATTGGAACAAAACTGTATGAGAAATGAAGGAGAGTACAACAACATCGACAACAACAACAGAAGTTAAAGGGGCTCTGTTCTCCGAACCAATGTATGTATGTATGTATGTATGTATGTATGTATGTATGTATGTATGTATTGCACCGTTTGGTTTAGTAATGATCCCGCGGTGACTTCCTCTTTTGCGCCGCGTTTGAGCATTAATTAAATATACACCTGTTTAAACATTGTTCCGGCTATGAAATTCACAACATAGGGTCAAGAATCATACCTAGACTCTGTATTATCATTTGTGGATAACTTACATGAAAACGGGGATATCATGTATGAACACGAGCAATAACAATAAGGTGCATATTCGTTTCTCAGGGTAAATTACTTCCATTATATTCCCATATACTCTAGATAAGTCGTAGGTTCCGTTGAAGAGTAGCTATATGTTCAATCAGTCATTCAGTTTTCATATATTTAGGTAATTGTCTGATCAACGCTTAATATTCGGCATAAACAAATTCAATTGATCCATATATTATCTTATTACTACGTATTATAAGTTACTTTAAGAATAGAAACGCAGTAGTAATACTATATCTAGTTTATTAGCATGCTAATATATTATAAAGTGGAATATCAATGCATCTATCGGCAATAAAGAAAAGAAAGTCGTACGAAATCACAAAAATCATTCTTAAATTCTTGACTTCTGAGATAAACACAGTTGAAAATCTTTAAATTACCATTATATTTGTTTACATTTACGTCAACCTTCAATAATATTTCATATTTTCAGTATTTAAGTTGATTTATGGGGAAAGGTAGGGACCAAAAACTTTATTCATCAAGGGGGAGTGGAATATCTTCCTGTTATTACTGTTTGGGACTGTCTTTGGGGCATCATTTGGTTTTCATCTTTCCTTTTGGTCTATTTGCCTGAATTTATTTGGATACTTGTTTGGATTCTCACTTCTGACTCATCATGTCACGAGATAAGTATTACTTTGTTTAAATCTGGGTTCAAAAGCACCAACACAGTTATTAACATTCCAATCATAGCTAAAATTGAGTAAATTAAAACTGTACACCATCATATGTACATAATAAACCAAATATCCTTACTACAGAGTGCCATAGATATAATAGCAAATCAGTCTAACCTGCGAAAATCGTGCCACGAATTCCTAATCATATGCCAATGAATTTACTTATATTCTCAAATATCTCTTCGCTGTGCCAAGATTTTGTCAAAGAAAACCGTTCTTCATATCAGCGTTGACGCGCTGAACTTCAAATATATATATATATGCGAGACTCCACTTTATTCTTGTATATTTATATTACGTAACGTATAATAAACAAGTAACCTATCCATACCTTCAGCTTGAAAGTCACTACGAAACATATTACGTTTGGCTCAAGTCATACACTCAACTTAACATGGCCTAAATCCTTCACTTGCAGTGCTAATTCTAATATAAATATTATATGTAACACAGGAACTCGCAATTCAATCAGCTATCCCTTACTCATGCGACGAACAGAAACTACTAACAACATCTTGCCATACTATTATTCCATTTCCTTTATATACCTCCATATTTAAAAACAAATATATTCATTTAACTCCATTTAAATAACCTCTGTGTTACGGTAGAAATACTTAATAGCCTGAATATTCTTTCACACACTGCAACTCCGTAATATTTCAACATTTCCTTACAATACAATTATCGTACTGGCCATGTCTGCAACTCATATTGACCTCAAATATTAGGTTACGTCTCGTATCTCGCATGCATTTTCTATAACCACATCTGGTTTAACGTTTCACGGTCTGTTCGTATAGATTAGCACTACACATGCATATATGCTCAATCTGATCTTGTTTCTATTAACCTAAATTATCTCATAAGCACCATAGTTATACTGCAGAAAATGGCACATATCATCGGTTAATAATTGGCAATTTATACTCTAGTATCCGTTCACTGGCACTAAATCTCTTACTTTTAGCACTCCTGCACTCATACGAAATATTTTTCATCAACTAATTTCAAATTCAATACGATGCAACTCATAATACTTATCTCGTAACGGAATTTTACTGCTGGATTTCTCCTGGTCTAGGACATCTTGGAACAGGCAGCCCTTGCAGTCCAAAGATTACGTCATCTGCTGCTCCGGCTGGGAATCTTGGCTTGAGCTATTTTCATCTTGAGCGATCAATCCATCTGTTTAGGCTGACTCCACCTTGTCACCAGTTGTCACGAAATGACAAAACAACAAATACATAGTAGAATGCATATTTCAGTGGTGAATAGTAAGTTATTCAATAGGTATTAATTGCCTTGTGATTCTCGTATTGGTCGTAAATATCTTTCTTAATTTAATAATTTCTTTAACTCGGCCTATTTTTCGTTAATTCTTTAGCCTAAACAGATATTGTTTACCACTTGGAAACAATAAATTATGTCTTCCTTCGTATAAATTGGCCGCTATAATATTGATTTCGGCAATATTGGACTCGGCTGTAGTCTCTTTTTGCTACTGAATTTGGCTGTTGCAATAATAAATATTCTTCTTCAAATCTTCGTTTTTCCTGCCGATATCTGCAGTTAAAGTCTTCAACGATGTCTGTATATTATTACTTTAATATTTAATGTTGCGCTAATCTTTTTCTTCTCCTTCAGTAGGTTGTGCTGATCCTCTTCAACTTGTAACTTTTTTCAAGGTAGTCAAGAATCTGTTCCATTCAAATTTTTTTATGGTCCATCATTATTTAATCTTGAGACTCTTTTCTTTGCGACCGGTCGATATCGATTTACTATATCTCTACTCTGTGCATTTGCACATTGCCTGAAGCTATTGTACGCCATATTTGTCCACTGTTTCCATGACATTTACGGCCGCTAATGTAACATAATGGTACAGTATGCATGTATGTATGTAGTTGGTGTCATCTAACTTTGGTTCCTAAAGGAGAAACGTTATAATTTCTCCTCTACTGTATTACTCTTGAAGATTCTGACTATTGAGTTACATTATACATTTCCAAACACACAGTAATGAGACTCTACTTTCTGATACATCTTACAGTTCTTTAATGCACAGGAAAAGGAGTGTTGGTCACAATACCCACTTTGCAGTATACATTGCGTTTAATAAACTTGATTGTTAACGGGGTCTAAGTGGTGTGATTATTTGCTACTAAGGTGACGGTGCATGGTATACCAAGGCATAAAGCACGCAGTGTGTACAAGCAATCACGTCAGTGACGAGGCTTTAACGTACGTCTCGTCAACAGCTCGATTGCAACTCCATGTTCACTGAGACGTTTTTGCTTACCCTGTCCTGTACGTTCCAACGTTTCGGCTTGTGCCCTCACTTCTGTGACACCATGTGCAGTATATAGGCTCTGTGTGTAATTGGTACATGAAATGTGCTATACTAAATAATATAGTAGTCGTCTCTCTCAGCGCTCTGTGATATAGAGACCATATTGTTTGGGGACATATTATCTTTAGCGAAGCAATGTACAGCTCGCATTCCAGTAGACAAGATACTGCCTCTACTGTAATCCTGGAGTGCTTGATCGGATTCCTTATCTTATCGAGCAGTTTTGCCCCATAAATTAAGAAAATAACTTCGGGTTGTATATTTAATGAGTTCATACTAGGTCAGTGTGACATATATGTAGTTAATGTGCTAGCTACATCATTATTGAATACCTATGCCCAGACACGCAGTTAAGGTTAGAAATGCCACACGAACCATTCACAAGGAGTATTATTAAAAAGTCTGTTCAATATCGATGTGCCGATGTTCGATCATCGCCATCATACACTGCCGGTTTCATCTTTATGCTTAAGGTCATGGTCATTGAAGCGTGTCATCTAGATAGTTGGAGATATTTGAACTAGGCCAGCCAGCAAGGAACCTGAATAATTATTTTTGTATATGCTGTTTTTATTATTTACGTGTTCCCAGCGACCTTGTGAGTAGGGATCTGCTCGATTTAGAATGACAGTCAGCTGTGTGTAGACTGCATACAATAAATAAAATTCACCTTGCCAGAAACTATTTTGACGCAAGACCGGAAGAGCATGGATTATGCGTGTGAATTATTAGGTGACTGAATCTGTAATTTAAATTAATATATTGGTGTCAGTGAGTAACAGTTAATTTATTAAAATAATTAAATTATATTCTCTGAAGCAGTCTTGAATTTGAAAAGTGGCGATGAGACATAGCACATTTTAGGAACTCAGTTGAAACTTTCACTGATCACGTGACTTCATGTGACATATACATATGAAAGGATATTACCAAATACAGTAGAGACAATACACGACACTTGCGGATTTCGCCTTGCTAAAATGGGAGACAATTCGACGGTGGCGCTCCTAGTGACTTGACCTGAACAAACCGCGCTAAATTCAAATATCAATGGAAATGTATATACGGAAATGGATAAATAAATTACGTCTAGAAAAAAAGTGGTATTGAGATATTAACTTCGAAATTGCTAAAGCAATTCTGGATAAATGAATGAAGAATTATTTAAAAGGTTATTATTCAAAGACTGAAATTAGACATATAAACAAGGTGTGAAATGGACTGCTGTGAAATGGCTTGATCTTTCATTTATGCATTACTTTTTTAGCTTTAGCATACCTGCCTGAAATCTTACGGTTGGATTTGTCTTTTTTCCTCATTTAAAAACAATGTATCATCATATTAAGACATTTGTCAATAAAAAATATCGGCACATTCCTTACACATATGATGCAATGAATTAACATTTAATAGCTGGACAATTTTCCTCTTAACATGAAGCCCACTAACAGAAAGAAAATCTATAAAATCCCGGCTTTAATCTGAGAAGAGGGATAAAAGAAAGAAAAGTTTGAAAATGTTGTCGATAGTGATGCTTTGAGGAATATTTACGTACAATTAGAGTAAAAATGTAACATACCCTTGGCTGTACAGTCGAGGATTTTTAAAGTCGCTGGCCTGGAAATGATCTGAACAGATCTTATAATTCTTATACAAGCGTAACGTCCCTTCTTTCTTGTACACTTTATCCAAATCGCTTCCGTGACATTTCAAAACCCACAGATCACACCAACAACAACACATCGGTATTGAAGGTTAACTGCTGCACTATACAATAAAATATGCGTATTATATTTTAAGCCCGTTAAAACATGGGTCGAGCAGGTCAGAAGATTATGAAGTACTATAAAAATCTCTGTCACTGGAAGAATATATATGCAAACACAATATTACTTACATGTTCTTTTCACGAGGGAACCTGAAGAACGAGCGCGCATTTTTCTCTACTTCGTAATTACTGCAGCCAAACACAGCACATACCTTTCCCCTCATGTTGACAGGAGATATCAAGGAATGGCACACGCTACTATTTAATTATGTCAACTCACTTAAAACGCATAATTAACACCAAAAACTTCACACAAAAATACACGTGCTCTTATGACAGAATCAGTACCGTTCAGGTCTATCCGCTAGAGTGTGCTCCAATAGCTGTCCCTCGATATCTCGCTCAGTGTCGTGTATTGTCTCTACTGTATTTGATATTACTTCTCGTTAGAGGCGGTAAACTATCGATAGTAATCGCCATCGATATTTTCCGATATTATCAGCTCTACTATCGATTACTATCGATAGTTCAAAAAAAGTGGAACGAATCATATCATTATGCCCGAAAATAGAATATTTATTGAGCACAATCCACAAGAAATCAGTAGAAAGCACAAGTATTTCATGCTATGTAATTTCTGAAATTCAAATCGGAATCACTCATAAATTTCTTCAGTGGCACGTCCGAGACATTCTCTGTCTGCACGCACTTGCCCATAACGTGACCGCCCGAGAAATTCTCGTTCAGCTGCAGTGTTCATTTTGCGATCGACCGATATTTTGTCGGATTATCTTTGGAAAATTGTTTTACAGCATTCTGAACAGATGGTAGGAGAGTTTTCAGTTGCTTTCATGAAGTCTTTGACCTAAAATGTGCCCTTTCTTCTCTCGCCTACATACAGTCTCTGGCAACATACAAATCTCATTTTTTTGGTCGCGTATTGGCATCGACTCAACTAAGGTTAGGTTGAATGGAGAATCCCACCTTCAAAAATGCTAAATTGTCTTTCTGCCGGCACTGAAGTCTTAGTTACGCAGAGATACTTAAATGCACACCTATGAATGCACCTATGAATTAGAACAAATTCCTCACCAATTAACTGCAAACAGCTGTATTATACGCGCACTTTTTCTTGAGCCCGATTTTTACGGGGTGAGGAGCAAGCAGGGAGTGCTGCCAGTTCCGGTTATACTGCCAACTGGATGGAAATGAAATCTGAATTGAATCGATAATATGATCGATCGATATGAATTTTCTAAACATTTATTATCTTACGTCAACAATTGTGTCACATACAGTATACATTATTTAACATTATATAACATTTCTCAATGCGAATCTTGTTACTAGCATGAATTATATAGTTTGCCTTTGCTGTGTAAACAACAACAGTACTAGTTTGCAAAGTGTACGCCAGATGTCGCACAGCGAATAAGCGATTCATAGTTTGTGTTTCAAAGGTTGCCAATATGGATGCCGAAGATAACCGAGGTCTACCGATTCAGCACTAGGGAGCTCCGGGCTCAAGAAAAAGTGCGCGTATAGTACAATTTCTGTTAGCGCGAAAAATAAGCCAATGACGGGGGAAAAAACACTATCTTCGACTATCGATAATAGGCAACTGACAATCGATGTATGACGATAGTGGTCGCTATCGATAACTATCGATAGCACTATCGATAGTTTTCCGCCTGTACTTCTCGTTCTCACTCATTTTTCTTCGCATTCTGTCATCACCTCCCCAGCTGATAACAGTACAGCGTGTTCGACAGATCGCTACTGACTTAGTTTGATATCATATGTGGCGTGGGCTACGGAGTATATTCTAAGTATGTTTGTTCATATTTCAGATACTGCCTGAAATATTGCTACAGCAAAGGAACACAACGCTTTATGAAGAGTATTACACTACTTTTAAACATGCTCGACTTGGTATTCGCCGGAATCTATATGGATATCACGTCTTATCTGCACCATGACGGTTTACACGGAGAGCCAGCCCCGACAGAAGCCAGGATGTGAGGAATAACGTCGTAGTCATCAGCAATCATATCACCAAACTAGTGGATCTATATGTTCCAGTATGCAGAAAAAACATAAGTCGTTTCATTACTTTTCCTTTATTTTGTGTAGTAATGGATTTGAGCGTCCGCCTCTGTGGTGTAGTGGTTAGCGTGATTAGCTGCCACCCCCGGAGGCCCGGGTTCGGTTCCCGGCTCTGCCACGAAATTTGAAAAGTGGTACGAGGGCTGGAACGGGGTCCACTCAGCCTCGGGAGGTCAACTGAGTAGAGGTGGGTTCGATTCCCACCTCAGCCATCCTGGAAGTGGTTTTCCGTGGTTTGCCACTTCTCCTCCAGGCGAATGCCGGGATGGTTCCTAACTTAAGGCCACGGCCGCTTCCTTCCCTCTTCCTTGCCTATCCCTTCCAATCTTCCCATCCCTCCACAAGGCCCCTGTTCAGCATAGCAGGTGAGGCCGCCTGGGCGAGGTACTGGTCATACTCCCCAGTTGTATCCCCCGACCAAGTGTCTGAAGCTCCAGGACACTGTCCTTGAGGCGGTAGAGGTGGGATCCCTCGCTAAGTCCGAGGGAAAAACCGAACCTGGAGGGTAAACAGATGATGATGATGATGATGATGATGGATTTGAGCATTCATTTAATTTCTTTAATGTTAGACAACATGCGGTCACGGCTGAGATTTATCACTATAAACTTGTATTAGGAAGCTTCACTCAATTCTTCTAGATTTTTATTTCAGAATACGGATAATTTTATGTTTTATTATAAATGAACTTTTGACATGGTGACATGGGGAATTACGAGGATAATAAATTAACTCTTCCGAAATTAAACTCTGGGTTGTCGGTAAGAAGATATTAATTAAGAATTTAATAATGATACAATAACGTTTCTAAATCGTTTAAATGTTAGTGAATAAATCATTTAGAGTGTGAATAAGTTATTTTGGGATACTAATTACTCATTACTATGGATTAGAGTACAATCTTCCAGAATATTCCGAACCTCGTGGTCTAACATGATTTACTGTCATAATGAAAAAAATCTATTTCAATTTAATGAGAGGATAGAACCTAGTAATAATTAATGTAAATGAAACGCATATGTAGGGCCCAAGCATAAACATAATGTGATTTAATATATGATTTTTCGTGCCGTATACTTGTGGGAGACTTGTATGTGTGTTGAATTGCGTACAACATTCGACATTGTTTCAAAATGTTCCCGATATGACAGTACTAAGATATTTTATTGTATTGAAATCGTGGCAATTGGAAGCCGCATAAGAGGAATTCTGTACTATGCACTTGAGTATAATGATTTCGTGGAAGTTTATCATGTGAATTTTTTTTCTAGTTGCTTTACGTCGCACCGACACAAATAGGTCTTATGGCGACGATGGGACAGGAAAGGGCTAGGAGTGGGGAGGAACCGGCCGTGGCCTTAATTAAGGTACAGCCCCAGCATTTGCCTGGTGTGAAAATGGAAAACCACGGAAAACCATCTTCAGGGATGCCGACAGTGAGGTTCGAACCCACTATCTCCCGGATGCGAGCTCAGAGCTGTGCGCCCCCAACCGCACTATAATTCGCCCGGTATATTGACTTTGTACCATTCCAGTCGAATAATACGAAGGGCGTACTATATTATTTTTCACTTAATTTTTTCCTATCCAAATGAAGTACATTATCCATCAGTTGTTACGTCCACCTTCTCAACATAGTCTCCTTGTAACTGTATGCACTTTTGCCATCGATGTGTCAGACTCTCCAGACCTTCCTGAAACCATTCTTTCGAAGTGCTACGTAGGCCTACTCATGACAGCTGTGTCAAGTTCTGCAAAATGGCGACCACGCAGAGGTTTCTTTATGTTCCCGAACAGGTGATAATCACATTTCTTTGGCGGTGGACTGCCCATATGCTTGCATTGCATCGATTGTTGTTTCGTTTGTGGCTCATGGTAATGGAGCCATGTCTCATCACCAGTCACAAGTCTAGCCATGAAGTCGGCTGGATCTTGATCATGGTGTTGCAGACGTTCTCTGCACACGTCAACACGCCTCTGCTTTTCATCTGCAGACAAGAGTCTAGGCACCTACGTGGATGAAACCTTCCTCAACTGCAAGTGGTCATGCACGATCTGCTGCAGGGTGTTTCGGCTAATTCCCGTGCCTGCCTCCCTTTCCGTAAATGTGGTGCATTTGTTTCCTTGGATGGCCTGTTCGACCTGGGCAATGCTGGCTGTCACAGCCACATTCCTTCCCTTGTCTACCGA
Organism: Anabrus simplex; assembly: GCF_040414725.1. NCBI lineage: Eukaryota > Metazoa > Arthropoda > Insecta > Orthoptera > Tettigoniidae > Anabrus > Anabrus simplex. The sequence continues at coordinate 1,553,158,674 of NC_090265.1, read as the reverse complement.
TGTGCGCCCTGTTTTCCAACCTTCCACCCAGTTGTAAACTACTTTCCGTGACGGCGCATGTTCTCCAGAGACTGCCACCAAGCGACGATGAATTTCTGCGGTGGTCACGCCAAGTCGTATAGCGCTCTCCCTGACGGTTGCTATCCATGCTGTCTGCTCCTACGCTGACAGTGTTGTTATGAAATGGCTATGACGAGTGCATTCGTTGGCCCCTGTGCGTGTCCTGCTACCAAATGGTGGAACAAGACACTAGTTACTCGTCATCACCTTCAAAAGTGAAATGTGAACCATACCCGGACGTACAAAGAATAAAGTTAAAACAATATAGTATGCCCCTCGTATTTCAGTGAGTCAAGTAGCGATTACTACTCACCATCATAGATTATTTTTAATATAGCCTAAAACTAAGCAAATCAGTGAAATTGAAAGGTTTTTAAATGTGGAATCCGTTAGCCTTTACCAGTACCAGTTCCTACATCCTCCATATGTTCCATGTGCTTTAAGAGGTTGGTAGATGCAGAGTGGGTTACGGCCCTTGGGTTTCGTCCCTTAAGAGGCCACGGCATGTTCGTGGTCCAACAGCTCTGTACTCTGACCGGCCAACCGAGCAGAGGAAAGGTGGGCACGGCTCTACCGTGGCTCTACGCCTCTGCATTCGGGAGACGGAACAGCGGCACAGGGCTGGACTTCACGCCTGGCCCCACCCGTCGACTGTCCTGAGAATGGTTTTCCGTGGTTTTCCATTCTCCTGCACTAAGACGAATGCCGGCCCCAACCCTCTCACCTTCACCGTAACGTATCTCCCGGCCTGAGAGACGGCGTCACCGTCTAAGAGGCCCGCCTTCCCCTTCAGGGGAGGAATGAAAACATTTAGTAATAGTAGTATGTGCTTTGCCAACACTTTGTGTGCGCCAGAATCTTTAAGAACTGATCACTACTTAAGATCTCTTACGTCTCATCCCAATGAGCTAGGGTATGTGTTCTCACAGAGTTACTTTATTATACATGTCACGGGCACAATGCATATACTTTGCATTAAATCACCCAAGTATTGATGTTAGTCCTGATGTTACATGAGTTTCTGCGGGGTAGCGTGCCTGCTTCTTGGGATTTTTGTCTGGATGTGAGGGCTAGTTCGAGGTCTACACAACCTACCTGATTCCAATTGAGGAGCCATATGACGGCGAAATAGCGCTCCTGGTCTAGAAAGCCATGAATAACGGCTCATTAGTTGCGCTGGCCACATGACACCTCGTAATCCGCAGGCCTTTGGGCTGAGTGACGGTCGCTTGGTACGCCAAGACCGTGCGGTGCTGCTGCGTCATAGGAGGTAGGTGGGTGTGGTGGCAAAGATGGGTATGATGCGCAAAGGTATCACCCAAATATCACTATAAAATTTGTCACAAATGGAACATAATAATTGCTTTTACACATATGTAGTGAAAAATTCCTGGCAAATTAAGAAATATCGTCGTTATTTGAGAAATATGAAAACATACTTAAGGCTTGTAGTCAGGACTGCTTTATGTCGTACTGCGCTGCTGGTGCCGTCTTTTGTTACTTTCTTCAGGTCCAGGGCTAGCACCGTGGAATGGGAGTGCTATGTCTGTGGATTCTCATTATCTTTGTCCATTCGCTGCTGGTGCCGTCTTTTGTTACTTTCTTCAGGTCCAGGGCTAGCACCGTGGAATGGGAGTGCTATGTCTGTGGATTCTCATTATCTTTGTCCATTCGCTGCTGGTGCCGTCTTTTGTTACTTTCTTCAGGTCCAGGGCTAGCACCGTGGAATGGGAGTGCTATGTCTGTGGATTCTCATTATCTTTGTCCATTCGCTGCTGGTGCCGTCTTTTGTTACTTTCTTCAGGTCCAGGGCTAGCACCGTGGAATGGGAGTGCTATGTCTGTAGATTCTCATTATCCTTGGCCAGTACAAACAGCAAAATGGAGGTCAAAAGAAAAATAGCATGATCCCTGGACCAATAAATATTTTTATTTCTGTTCGAACGAAAGTAGCTCGATCCCTGGACCAATAAATCACTAGTCCACTGAATTTTTCTTATATACATTGGCCATATCATTTTGTCGCCTATTAAATATTGCACATCGCGATACAATTCATGAAATGATGTCATTGACAAGTGAAGAATGAAACGAAAGCAAAGAACTTCAGTGAACACAGATTTCACACACGAAATTGTTCAAAGTGTAAGACAAAAGACATACGTGTGTCACTGTGAGCGCAACACCAAATGTACTTGTAAAGTAGTAAAGTACGTATTAATATTCTCCAAAAAACATATATTTCTTAATTTGCCAGGGATTTTTCACTTGATATGTGTAAAAATAATTATTATGTTCCATTTGTGACAAATTTTATAGTGATATTTAGGTGATACCAATGCGCACTATGCCCGCAAAGATTATTTTGGACACACACTGGGAAACAACAAGTGCTAGTTCCTTCAATCTATCATACAAGGTAAAATTGAAGGAAGAAGAGGGTGTGGACGAAGGCAAATATCTTGATTTTAAAAACTGCGTGACTGGTATGGAACCAGCACTTGACATGGTTTTGTGCTGCAGAATATAAACAACTAATCGTCCTGACGGTCGACATCCGATGGTGGTATAGTATGATAATAATAATAATAATTTATTAATATTATTGTTAATAAATTACAATATATCTGGATCCTTGTATGAATGGTCAGTGTAGTGGCCTTGCTTTCCTAGGGCCTTGGTTTCGATTCCTAGATGAGCCAGAGACTTTGGCCGAGATTGGTTAATTCTTCAGCTCGTGGATGGATATTTGTTGCAATCTCAATACACATCATTATTTACATACAACTCGCTCTACTAACCAGTACAGAAACATGCACTCGTAAATACAAGACTCCACATAGTTTGACGTCCGGAAGGGCATTAACGGTAGATTAACCATTCAGATATCGAAATCATCAAGTCCAACTTTACATTCCAGCGTGGGGCTCGAAATTCTAGGCGGACACAGGGTACGAACTAAACAAAATTAAAAAATTGGATTGAAATGAAAATTACTTACGATTAGTGCAACATAATAATTACAAGCAATCGCATAGGAATACATACGAAATTTACAGAAAATAACTTAAAATATTATCTCACGGGTATCGTGCGCGCGCTCGCACACTCTCTCTCTCTCTCTCTCTCTCTTTTGATCGATGAAAACACTAGTTCCTAAATGAGGAAAGATCAATAAGCAAGAGCTAAAAATCCTTACACTCTTCAACTGGATTTTAATTGGATAGGAAACGTTTCCTCACCCCCTTACCATAACTATGATATTCAAAACCACAGAGAAATTGTCACGAGATGTGTTGATACCAGTACTGATCAGAAGCATGTAACTGATGCAGCTGTAACATTCCGTTCATAATGAACCAAATCGCGGTGACACCACAGATCTGTACAGTAGTTACGGCCGCAAATAGGGCTGTGGAGTGAGTGCTCCTGGGTGGTTAGGCTAGCTCAGCAGGCAATATCCACTCCATGTTCCTTAGCGTACCAATATTCTTTTTCCTCGAATTTATACCAATTATTTTCTTTTATTTTTATAAGATAATGCTTATTATTAAGATGAATCAGAGGACTGATGTCCAAGTTGTTTGACTACATAAATGTATAATTTTTATTTTCATTATCACTTGACCACGGTTTATTATAAGAATAATGAAAGGTTTTTTTTCAGGTCTTACTGAATATTTAAGGACAGGTAACCTTCCTGTCACCATGCTCTGGTCCTTTGAACATTCAACACGATGTTACGGAGTTCGAACCTCGAACACTGGGACTGGGAGCATCCATTAATGCATAAGTAAATTACTGTTAGAACACGTTTTTAAGATAACTTCTGGAGTGTTGGAGTAAGTTTCCCATGAGTGTGAATCACTTAAAGCTCATGCCGGTTAAAATGGTATTGTTATTGTGGTTATCATCATCATCATCATCATCATCATCATCATCATCATCATCATCTATAGAGTGATTTATATAAACCGGGTGGTTTTCAAAACGACCTGATTTCCGTTTGATAGGAGACAGGAAGATCTAATTGGTTTCTAAAAGTGAAGAAACTCTGAAAAATTCACTTACCAACATTTGCCAACAGTTCGGAAGTTTAGTCAATTTGCTTGTTGTTTTACCGTACATTTGTTCGAGATGCAGTACAGACGTCATAGCGCGTGCTTTTAGTCAAAAGTTATTGGATTAAAAAGTCCATCGCAGCTATGCAAAAGGCGTTCAGGAGAGAGTATGGAGTGTGCGATACTTCGGAGAGACACGATATTGCCTATAGTGAGAAAGTTGGAAATAACTTGGTCTTTGTTGAGCGAGTCTGGCAACCGTTGCACGTCTGGTTTGGCAAACGTGGCAGAACATGTTCGTTTGCTTCGGTTTTCTATGAAATAGTTTCGTTACGTCGTGTGTCTCAAGACGCAGGGAATTCGTATTTCACATGTCAGAGAGTGACCAACATAAAGAAACTGCGGCCATACAAGGTGACTGCTATTCACGGGTTGAAAGAGCCGGAAGGAAGAACGAGTCCGTTACTGCACATGGTTCTTGGATTTTATTGTATGGGTACCGGGAATTCTGAACGTGATTCACAGATGAGACCTGAGGTCTGACTGGTCACGAGACTTCTCTCAAAATACCCGCATTCAAGCCACGCAAAATCCACACTGTATTCATGCAAGATTCCTGCACGCACAGAAGTTCGGAGTGCGGTGTGCAGTCCGGCAAACCGAATAGCGGATCCATTTTCCTTCTCGTATACAATGACGACAGACTGGCACAAGGAAAATTTACTGCAATATGGTCTAGCAACTAGATGCCATTGAGTTAACTCAGAGTTATTTTCAGTGAGACGGCGCAACTTACCACACGTCAACTGAGTCTCTCGTTCTGATCAGCAGCTTCTTTGAGGACAGAGTGATCTCTAAGAATTTGTGGCCGCCAAGATCACCGGACTTAACGACACGAGATTATTTCCTGTGGGGTTATATCAAGAATAAAGTGTATCAAAATCGACAACGAATAATTGAAGGGTTGAAGGCCAACATCATGACTGAAATCAATGGAATAAACGAGGAAATTTTGCACTTCCAGAAGCATGGAGTGACGAGTCTATAGGAAGACTGAGGCTATTTCCAACATCTGCTGTGATGGTAAGTAAATCTCCCACAGTTTCTTCATATTAGGAATGCAGCTGCATCTTCCCATCTGCTACCAGACAGAAATGAGGTCGTTTGAAAACCACCGGGTTTATATATATCACTCTGTATATGTTTCAAGTAAGTTTTCAGAGATTCTACGAGGGTTGGAACTTAAATAGTGGCAATACTGCTGTGGAGACGCTATGCAACGGAATCTAATATTGTCGCTGATAGCACACGTTGGTTACATACCTACCTTACCTCAGAGCAAATGGACTTGCCCTTCCCACATCACCTGCGTGCGCACGAGCAAGAGAAACACAGTCACGTGTGAGCTAGCGGTCTAATGTAACGTTGTCACTATGTTTTACAAACAGGAACAACGGAGTTGGATCAAGATTGAATGTACCAGAGGTCGTACAGCACGACAGTGTCATGAAGGTCTTCAAGAGGCTTGCGGGGAATCTGGATTGCCTTACAGAACAGTGTCACGTTGGGTAAAAGCCTCAACGATGGTCGGCAAACTGTGGCGGACATTCATCGGGTAGGTCGTCCTACGAGTGAAGAAGAAGTGCATGCTCTTGCCGCGTTACTGGACAATGATCGAAACCAGACGATTCGTGGGCATTCGCTTCAGAACGGTTGCAGGGATTCGACAGGCAGTAGACCGCCCTATTCGCTCTGCTAAAGGTATACTACGACTTCCACATTGCTGGCAACGGGTTATACACAAGGCTGGTGACTACATTGGAAGGGCAGTAAATGTAACTCTTTTGTATCTGTTGTAAATAAATAGTTGCCACTATTTAAGTTCCAACCTTCGTATGATAGAAAAAGGATGCAAGGAGGAAAGCTGCGGCCGAAGCACTATTAGAGACTATCTACGATGGAGTTCGAACCTATTATCCTGCAAACGGAAGCTTACAGCTACACAACCCGTACCATACTGTCAACTTTTTCTTTCTAATAGGTCTACTTGGAATCACATTTGTTCAACCATTGGGCTTTGATCTGGCACAACTTCTCCCGGTGTAGACCCTTTCTTTCCTCTAATCAGGGGTACCTTTCTTCTTCAAAGATTTTCCCGAAAACCGCGGACTTTCTTCGAGGTTCTGTCCCACAGCCTGTGTCCTTCACTCTTTGGATAACCTTCTTACACAATCACCAGTCATCTCTCGATAAATTTATTTCCCAGTAGTATGGTACCCCATTTCTATGCTCTCCTGATATCTTTAATTTTGAAATCTCCATTTATGTTATCAATTTGTTTCTGATTGATTGTGAGATTAGAACAAATGCCAGTCTAATATTCCGCAGATTAAGCTATAATAGCGATATCTAGATATGGCTTATTTGAATATTAATGACAGATCCCAACAATTTTCACGTTGGTAGACTTGTGAGATATTGAGTGCATATTTGGCCATTAAATGTCATCAAGAAGTGTTTAATCATTTTCAAATGACCAACGCTACATTTAGTAATGGTTGTCGAGATCCTGGTCTTTGTTCTAATGTGTGAGACCGTTATCAGATTTTCTAACATATTTGTCACAATGTGTACATAATTTGATCACATTCTTCAAGCATTTTATTTTTGAATTAAATACGTTAGAGATGTGTCCTTCAAATGTGTTTTAAATGACGTAAAAGTGGTTCGAGTGGACAAGAATCACTTCCGTAAGTGGTAGATACAAAGAACGTTGTGATAGAACCAATCTTCTTGCGGGTGTTTTAGCATGAAAGTTTTGAACTCCCACAACTGCAGGCACAATTCCTTTTTGTTTCTTACAATCTGCTTACGTCGCACCGACACAGATACGATGGGATAGGAAAGGGCTAGGAGTGGAAAGGAAGTGACCATGGCCTTAATTAAGGTACAGCCCCAGCATTTGCTTGGCGTGGAAATGTAAAACAACGGAAAACCGTCTTCAAGGCTGCCGACAGTGGGGTTCGACCCCAGTATCGGCCACGGGCGCTTCCCTTCCACTCGTAGCCCTTTCCTATCCCATCTTCGTCATAATCAATCAATCAATCAATCAATCAATCAATCAATCAATCAATCAATCAATCAATCAATCAATCAATCAATCAATCAATCAATCAATCAATCAATCAATCAATCAATCAATCAATCAATCAATCAATCAATCAATCAATCAATCAATCAATCAATCAATCAATCAATCAATCAATCAATCAATCAATCAATCAATCAATCAATCAATCAATCAATCAATCAATCAATCAATCAATCAATCAATCAATCAATCAATCAATCAATCAATCAATCAATCAATCGCTACTGATCAGCATTTAGGACCGTCACCCAGGTGGCAGATTTCCTATCTTTGGTTTCCTAGCCTTTTCTTAAATTATTTCAAATAAATTAGAAATTTATTGAACATCTCCCTTGGTAAGTTATTCCAATCCCTAACTCCCCTTCCTATAAATGAATATTTGCCCCAATTTGCCCCTTGTATTCCAACTTTATCTTCATATTGTGATCTTTCCTACTTTTAAAGACACCACTCAAACTTATTCGTCTACACTAAAGTCATTCCACACCACCTCTCCGCTGACGGCTCGGAACATACCACTTAGTCGAGCAGCTCGTCTTCTTTCTCCCAGTTCTTCCCAGCCCAAACTTTGCAACATTTTTGTAACGCTACTCTTTTGTCGGAAATCATCCAGAGCAAATCGATCTGCTTTTCTTTGGATATTTTCCAATTCTTGAATCAGGTAATCTTGGTGAGGGTCCCATACACTAGAACCATACTCTAGTTGGGGTCTTACCAGAGACTTATATGCCCTCTCCTTTACATCTTTACTACAACCCCTAAACACCCTCATAACCATGTGCACCCTTTATTTACAATCATATTTATGTGATTACTCCAATACCTACCTGTGTGGCTGCGACGTAAAGCAACTTGTAAGAACAACGTTTTTGTTTTCACGTTCTGTAGATGATATTTCATAGACACTACATAACTTTAAACCAAACCCGGTATCAGTAAGAAATTGGACGTTTGTATTGACTTTGCGGATGGGAAGTGATGAATCCAGCGGTTGTAAACGACACTGGTTTCAGGCCAACGTTTTTACGGTATTTCCCAGGCGATTGGTCCAGCATATGAAAGAGAGTGGAGTTTAGTTAACGCACGCTCTGTGAAATGATGACAGGGAATATCACGATGTCAGCAACTGTCAACGTCTGAGAGGACAGAGATGTGTGAGAGTGAATTATGTTCACGCTTGCTACTTGCTGCATGTGTTGGCCGACATACGTGCAACATGTATAGCAGCAATAATCAAATGAAAGCACACAAGTTCATTGTCCTGAACAGGATTAACTAGGCAAACAGCAGTGAGCAAGGATAACCCCACATCATTTCATTGTCCTGGAGGTACTCCCGAGGAATGTTAGCGTAAATTCGATCATCTATGGCACCCTACGTTACATAAACAATTGGCTTACTGCGACAATAGTTGCGTTGACCCCATGATACGTGTTCAACGACGTACCAGGACAAAGTGACTGAGCCTATCTTATTGTCGAGAGACGCATGGTGCCAACACTATGTTTTATCGTCATTGTTTTTCTTAGGTGAAATTGTAGTTGGGTTTGTTGAGAGCTATATAACCATTCGACAGTATCTTGGCAGGTTACTCTATCCAGTGGTTGTTCATTTGATAGTTAAAGTCAGATGAGTTGTTTAACCCTCAGCAAGCATCGTGAAACTTATGGAACATAACCGGTGATGTGAAGTCAGGATGATTGCACATATTTAAGGCTGAATAAAGGTTTTCAGTTTCTGAAGTCCGGCTCCATGGCTAAATGGTTAGTGTGCTGGCCTTTGGTCGCAGAGGTCCTGGGTTCGATTCCCGATAGATTGGTTAATTTCCCTGGCACGGGGGCTGGGTATATGTGTCGTCTTCGTCATCATTTCATCCTCATCACGACACGCAGGTTGCCTACGGGTGTCAAATCAAAGGACCTGCACCTGGCGAGCCAAACCCGTCCTGGGATCTGGCGGTACTAAAAGCCATACACCATGTCATTTCATTTCAGTTTCTGAAAAATGACATTAGATCGACAATACTGTGTTTAGTTATTAATCATAGTCATTTGAAAATTTCACTACGAAGTAACTCCGTAGGGCAGTTATTAATAGGTGTTTGAAATATCATGTTAATGTCTACTTCAATCAAGTATGCCAAAGATATTCAAATGAACTGCTTAAAGTCACACAAAAGAATTCTTATTCTGTAACCGCAATATCAATATAGGTCCCAACAATGAAATTATGATACGATTGTTTTTAAAAACAAAGTTATGTGGAAACCAGAAGATCTTAAATTTTAGGTATGCTACTTCCCAAACCTATTTCACATAGCCATTCATTCATGCAAACACTTGAAAAATTAAAATATAGGATATATGAGTAGGATACTCATAGTACCAAAATGAAATGTGTAAATCTGCTTTTTCCCCATTCACCTCACTCGAAAGCTAAATCATGATTTAATTTAAAGATCATCTGTAAGCTGTCGTCACTCAGTAGGTAATCAGTATCGTTATTGTCAGAATCCCTTATGCCACTGCCAATATGACTAACACATCTCCAAAAGAAGCACTGCCAATACATAATTCTGATGGTCCGGGTTTAGCAATAGACGATTTTCGAACAACAATAAAGAAAGGCACACCAGAACAGAAAATACACGTAAGCGGCATTGTGAGATCCAGCGGACCACTCGAGTTATGTAATGAGTACAACAGACCATCGTGATCACACTAGAGGTACCAGCGGCGCCACCGTCTACGAGAGAACCACTCATCAATGTAAATAGGGGACTTTTAAAACTGTGTGGATATTGATATGGTTTTAAATTCTTACATGTAAACATTCTCAGAGACTACAGTATTCTTCCAGCGTTTCTCTCCAGTAGGAATAAAGCCCAAAAAGAAGAAATACAGGACAAATACTTGATAAGAGAGGACGGTGCTCAATTGCAGTTAAGTAAACAAAATAAATTTACTGTTCATACTAAGTATTCTAACAACATGTTTTTGGAATGGGGATATGTATATTTCGCTATCTGTTCTGTAAATGTAATAAATGGACAGGACTTCGGCATAATTCTGCCCAACGACAGAAAACATTCTCTCTCGTACGAAGCGAATGAGCGAGTTCTTAGTCCGAAAAGCGTTGGCGAGTTTTTGGAGCAAAGTAGACAAAATATAGTAATCGACGGTTAAGGCGCTGGCTTTCTGAGCCCTATATGACAGATTCGATCCTAGCTCAGTCCGGTGATAATTTGGTGCTGAAATATGTTAGCCTTGTCGGAAGTATGTCGCCATGCAAAAGAACTCCCGTGGACCACGTCTCCGAAAGCCGTAAAAGTAATTAGTGGCACGTTATTATTATTATTATTATTATTATTATTATTATTATTATTATTATTATTATTATTAGAATAGAATAGAATAGAATAGAATAGAATACTCCCATCCTCCAATTCCGGATCGCCTAGAGCTGGGGAGAGAGCATTCGTTTATTGCAATTCCTTGAATTATGATACATGACTTACAATACCCTCTTACAATTGTTGGCTGTTACTATACTGAATATGAATTATTTTGTCCTAGACATTAACAATATTATATAGTCTAGGACAACATGTATCTTCCCTACCTTATCTTACTAACTGAACGAATTATTATTTATTACGTTATAACATTAAAGAAAAGTTAGAATCAAAATGACAAATTTACATTGAATATATACTACATCTAACCTAAATCTGTCTGGTCACGACATCCCCCCTGGTGAGGAACTCCTACCACCCTTCCCAGGGATGTCACGACCAGACCCGTCTCATGAGGCTCCGAAATCGAAACCTCGTAGACCCCTTAAGTTGTCGATATTGTTTCCTCACCACTCCTTCGTGTGACAGCCCACATGTGTGCGGATGACCTAGCTCAACATGTAGGCTGCCTCGCCTGCATTCCACTGCCGAGACGGAATCCATACTCGGCTCATATTTCGCTGACTGATTGTCAACTTGTTTTCTCTGGTTTAATACTGTTCACACCTTACTCTAATCTACACGTGCAGAAGTACTGAGTCAACACTATGCTTGAGATAGGTGGGCCTATCTCCTCCTCTCCCAACTCTACTATACTACAGCAGCCAAAACCAACTAACAATCCCAGAGCAAACTAAAAACAGGCTAACAAACAACCTCATTGTAAGGAACACATTACTGCTAACATATTAATGAACTAAATCTACTAATTAGAAATATTACGTTATAACATTAAAAGAAAAGTTAGAATCAAAATGACAAATTTACATTGAATATATACTACATCTAACCTAAATCTGTCTGGTTACGACATCCCCCCTGGTGAGGAACTTCTACCACCCTTCCCAGGGATGTCACGACCAGACCCGTCTCATGAGGCTCCGAAATCGAAACCTCGTAGACCCCTTAAGTTGTCAATATTGTTTCCTCTCCACTCCTTCATGTGACAGCCCACATGTGTGCGGATGACCTAGCTCAACATGTAGGCTGCCTCACCTGTATTCCACTGCCGAGACGGAATCCATACTCGGTTCATATTTCGCTGACTGGTTGACAACTTGTTTTCTCTGGTTTAATACACTGCAGCAGTCAAAACAAACTAACAATCCCAAAGCAAACTAAAAACAGGCTAACAAACACATTGCCATTATGTTTTGCTTCTTACATTTTTCTATTTCCATACTACCTCTCATTCCTCTTATAATACTTATAGTTACAAATTACTTATCTATCCTCGTGCTCATCTACATTACATTTACTATCATTTACTAACACTGGTGTTACTTTGAGTTATTGCTAATCTCATTTTAATTTCTTAAATGAGCTCATTGAAAGGAACGCATTACTGTTAGCATGTTGCTGAATTAAATCTGTTACTTAGCAATATACAATATCTAATATAAATGAACACTGAACAACTACAAGAGAAACATAGTCCTGAACTTATAACTATAGCATTCCGAGGTCTCTTGTTGTACAGTCATCATCGTGCTCATGTATATTACATTTACTATCATTTACCTGTACTGTTATTACTTTCTGTTATTACAAATCTCATTTTGCTTTCTTTCTTCCACATGCTTCTTAGAATACAGAAAAATTTAGCTAGTTTTCCTGGGGTGATCCATTCTCTATTTAACAGTTTGGTTATTGTATAAAATTCTTTCTCTCTTTCTATTTTTAATTTATATTCATCTCCAAGGTATTTAGTTCTCAGTGCCTCCGTTCCCTTACATGTTCTCAGTAAATGAGCTTCTCCCATAATGTCGTCACAAAATACACACTGATTTACGTTATGGTTCTCACTTATTCCCTTATTTTTGTATAAACCCAAAAGCCACCACAACACACCTCTTAGTTCCCTATTTGTGATTCTATTTTTTCTTATTGACATATATTGGATAATGCCACAGAATTCTACTAGTGTTTTTTTGGTTTCACATTCTGCTCTGATCGTCTGTTTGTCTATGTCCTTTACCCTAATCGTTAGTATTTTAATGAAGCTGTTTTCTTTACCGTTCATCTCCTTATCCCAATATAGCCCCATTCCTATTTTGTCTAGCATACCTTTTACTTTCGATAACCAATAATTCTCATCCAAGTGTCTCATCTGGTGCTGGTAGGCTAGATTTAATATTTCCCTCCCCTCTCCTCTTTTTAATCTTAACCAATATTTTACTATTTTCTTACTTATGTCTGCTTGGATGTTGATATCTCTACATATAGTTCTCACTCCACTATTTGCTGCACATTCTGGTAGGCCCATTATTATTTTACAAAATTTGTTACTTATGATATCTAGTTCTTTTTTATCAACTTCTATACCCCATATTTCAACCCCATACAGTGCTTTTGATACCACAAGTGCATTAAAAACATTTTTATGTACTTTGTATTGCAAATTAGGCATCTTCTTTTCTAAGGCCTTTATACTTGATAGGGCGGCCACACCTTTTATTTTTGCATGGCGTATCTGTTCCTTCCACAACCCATTCTTTGTTAATATTATTCCTAAATATTCTAATTTATTTACAACTTCCAATTCAACACCATCCAACAGCCATCGCCTTTCATTTCTTTTTAATTTATTACCTCTTTTGCAAACCATTACTTTTGTTTTTTTGGTATTTATTTTCAAATTCCATGTATTACAGTATTCCACCAATTTTTTTAGGTTACTTCGCATACCTGCTGTTGTTAGTGAGAGCAGCAGGATGTCGTCTGCGAAGACTAGACCGGGGATCTCTTTATTGTGTAAGCAAGGGCTAGTATTATTCTCTTTTGCTAAGCATTCTATTACGTCATTAATAAAGAGCAAAAACAGTATTGGTGATAGTTTACATCCTTGCTTAAGTCCAATGTTCGAGTGTATCTTTCCTATCATTACATCTTCTTTGACTTTAACTGAACATATTACTTCGGCATATAGTTCTTCTATGGCTTTAATCATTTTCATTGACATTCCTATTCCGGCCAGCTTCACAACGACAGCCCGTCTGCTGACTGAATCAAAAGCTTTTTGTAGGTCTATTGCTGCAATGTATAGTCTACCACCTTTCTTTCTTATGTACTTATCCATTAACGTTTTGATTATAAATACATTGTCAGTAGTTCTCATTCTTTTCCTAAATCCTGATTGATATACCGAGAGAATAGAGTAATCCTCCGCCCATTTCATAATTCTTTTCGCTAAAATCCCAGTGTAGATCTTACTTAGTGAGTCCAACAATGTAATCCCCCTGTAGTTGTTCGTATTCGTCCTTTCTCCCTTTCTTTTGTAGATCGGGCAAATTACTCCTTCCTGCCAAGATCTTGGAATTTTTTTCCCCTCAAATATTTTATTGAATATTTTAGTTATTATTTCAATCATCTGACCGTTTTTACCTATCTCTTTCCAGAATTCATGCGTAATTCCATTAGCAGCACCTGATTTTCCGCCCTTCCCTTTTTTCATTACATCTAGTACCTCGTCTGTGGTTATTATATCGTCTAGTATAGGCAGCGTACACTCCATTTGTCTCAGTATACCAATTTCATTATTATTATTATTATTGTCATCTCTGTTTTCTAAGCGTGATTACAAGTGGAAATATGACACTCGGTTGTAGTTTGTCTATTATGGAGTTTTTTTTTTACCTTTTCGTGAAATGTTTCAATTGCTCTAAGATTTTAAGTTGTAAAATGACTTCTTTTAATTGAAAGTGAGAGTGGTAAATTATTTGATTGAAGAGAACCGAAAAATCTTTACAATAATATTTGGTTTGTTTACAATTTGTTTTACGTTGCACCTACATGGATAGGTCTTATGGCGACGATGGGAAAGGAAAGGGTTAGGAATGCGAAGGAAGTGGCCGCGGCCTTAATTAGGGTACAGCCCAAACTTTTGTCTGGTGTAAAAATGGTAAACCACGGAAAACCATCTTCAGGGCTATCGACAGTGGAGTTCGAACCCAGTATCTCCCGAATGTAAGCTCACAGCTACGCTGCCCAAATCCCGCAACCACTTGCTCTGTATCATGCATATCTGTGGCATTACTAGAAAGGGAAATAAATACATCAAGTTAACCTCTAAACACTGAGTAATCATGGCCATGACGAGCCAATTTTATACCCGCCAGTGTAATCAGCGCTGTAAGAAATATCTTGAGAAATCAACATTACTTTCTGATTATAATGAAGAGTAACAGTGTATCAATGAAACAAAATTGTCTTTGTTAACCTACTTATATATATATTTTAAATTTGCTTTACGTCGCACCGACACAAATAGGTCTTATGGCGACTAAGGTACAGCCCCAGTGTTTGCCTGGTGTGAAAATGGGAAACCACGGAAAACCATATTCAGTGCTGCCGACAGTGGGGCTCGAACCCACTATCTCCCGGATACAAGATCACAGCTGCGCGCGCCAAACCGCACGGCCAACTCGCCCGGTAAACCTACTTCTAACACTGGGACCATGCATGTATGATCTGGCTTCACGATGTATACATAGGCCGATATTCGTATACTTTTTCACTGGATTTTCTGGATAATCATCCCTTTCAAAGACAATGCCATTCAATGAAAGAAAAATGTTGTCCCTTATATTTCCTAAAACATTAATCTCAGTCCAAAGAATCTCATTCACGCCAAAAGGGAAAGAAACCGTGAAGTCATCGCAAGCAGGCCAATCCATTTAATGATAAGTGTCACACAAATTATTATATTCGCTCGAAAATGAATTTCAAATAAACATATCTGTGAAATGATGTGCCATTGCCCTGTATGTACCTCCCTCTGCAGCCATAAGGTACGCAGGAGTCTGCCATTTTCCTTAAGAGAAGTATAATACTTCAATTTATCGAGAAACTCCAGTATTGACAGTGCCAAACAATCCAGCTTTTGCCAAACAGCAACCTCGTTCAACTTCGCACGCGACTGCAGCGCCAACGCTACCTCTAGTGTATTATTTACGAACTCTATGATCGTGATGAGAAGCCACTGGCGATAGTCACTCAGCCATCACGCCCCGCCCCCCGCCCCTACCACTTACGGTGATGGATTAGCGCCGTTTACTTTTTAATTGACCGAAGATTACTAGAATGGCAAGACACTGTAATATGAAATGTATTGTACCCATATGCTTAAGTTGATACGTAATAAAATAAAATAATCATTTTGTATTTTATGTATTACATTCAGAATACCTTGGTCACACAGAAGCGAGTAGACAAAGCCTTCACCATGGGAGAAAGCAGGTCTTTCCGCTGCATTGTTTGCTGTTCTTGCGATATGGGAAAACATCTGGACGGCTAGGTAAGAAAATTGCTAGCAGATGGGTGTTTTCCTTTAAGAGAAGAAATAGACTGCTCCTTCATGCTGAAATCCACCAATCGGGGAATTTAGAGTGTCACTTGTGCAGCACATAGCCGAAGGTATTTCTTTACATATTTAGAGATACAAGCTGGAATTAGAAAGAGCTTCATCTCTCAAGGAACACCTTTTATTATGTGAATTTATTACACCACTCAGAGAGCCTAGTTGTGAGACGATTTATTTAAAATTAACAAGTGCGCCTTAGAATGTGAAATGTCGAGACTATGACCACGTGACGTGAAATGACAGTGTAATATCTATAGGACGACATATGATTACCAGCGTCTTTGGAATAATTAATATCACCACGAATGAAAAAGGAGAACGATAGTATCAAGGAATTCTGTGAACGATTAGCAAATTTCCCATGTCTGACTGTCGCCCGTGAATTACAAGAAATTGCTCAACTAAGTCAAGTAATATTACTTGTTCGCATTTACGTAGGGAATACCTGATACCTAAGATAATTAAAAGGGCAAATTCAGATAAGCATTCAGTGATCGTTTCAGTAAATTATTTCACAAATGAAATTAGTGTGGATCTGAGTGCATAGAGTTCATTAATTCATGATTGAACATCACGTTTTATTTATGAGGTTACAGATCCTTCTTAGAACATTTATCTTAATTAAGACTAGGAAGTTTATTTTAACGTCCAATATTTTCTTTGTGACGGAAATGAAGCAATTCCCAGATTTTAACAATGCTTGGGATAATCAGCTGGTCATGACAAAATTTGTAAAGACATGTTCCATTAGTCGCTACAGCGAAAGTTTTCCTTGGTCGCATAAGAACGCTATTGAAGTATTTTTGAATGACTACTTGCATAGGGGTAATAACCAGAATTTAACAATCAAATTGATATTCATTTCACCGGATTAAGCGAATAAAATAAACGATGCGTGGGGTCCTGATGTGGTGCATGACGATTATTTTAGTGTTTATGTGCATTTCTTTCTCGGGATAATGAGTGTATTTCATGCTGCCTTAGTGGTTATGTTGATTACGTGTTGCTATATTTGTATATGGTGTTTTGATTTGTATTGTTGTGTCCTTCGACCAGCGTTGTATGTAAGTCTGTAAGTGTCATATATTTTTCATATGAGGAGCGTGTTATTAGACGCTATTGATTTAATTAATGGCGTGTGGCCTCAGAAGAGGTCTGATGCAAGTCTTTCGAGTTGACACCGTACACGAGACTTGAGCGTCGATGAGGATGGAGCCCTATCTGTGATGAATTCTAATGATAAAGAGGGCACACCCACCCAGCCCTCGAGCCATCGGAATTAACAAATGAAGGTTAAAATCCCCGACCCGGCCGAAAATCGAACCCGGGACCCTCTGGACCAAAGGCCAGCACGCGGAGCCGGGCGACGCTATTGATAACTGCCGCAAGTTAATTAAGTGCAGGCATCATCTTAAATTTTACATCTGGGACGTTGTCAGATCAAAGTACCACTGAATGGACATCAT